>NW_012151890.1:10174-10546 GCF_000956105.1 Propithecus coquereli
AAAAAGTAGAAATATATCCCACATTCATGGATTAGAAGAATTAATATTGTTAAAATGTCCATACTACCGAAAGCAATCTACAGATTGAGTGCAATCCCTGTTGAAATACCAATGACATTATTCACAGAAATAGAAAAACAATCATAAAATTCATATGGAGCCACAAAAGACCCAGAATAGCCAAGAGATACTGAGCAAAAAGAGCAAAGCTGGAGGCATCACATTATGTGACTTCAAAATATACTACAAAGCTATGGTAACCACAACAACATGGTACTGGAATAAAGATAGACAAATAGACCAATGAAACAGAATAGAAAGCCCAGAAACAAATCCACAAGTTTACAGCCAGCTCATTTTCAACAAAGACAC
>NW_012151891.1:0-613 GCF_000956105.1 Propithecus coquereli
TCAAAGATTAATGTTTATAAATGATTTGTTCCAGGATTATGTAACTTCAAAACTACAAAGAATATGTGAAAATCATAATGAGAATTTTATCAAGACAAATTCACAAACTATTTAATAGACCAGTCTCTGAAGAAATATGAAAAATGAGATCTTACAATAAGTGGTTGTCAGGACAATTCATTGAGGAAAGAATAGCTTTTTGAACAAATGATACTAGAACAATTGGATATCCACATACAAAAGAATGATGTTGGACCACTATTCTCACCTGTATTCAAATACTAATTCAAAATGAAATCAAAGACCTAAATATAAGAGCTAAGGCTATTAAACTCTTAGAGGAAAACATAAGTATAAATCTTCATGATCTTGGAGTAAATCTTCATTTCTTTAATATGACATCAAAAGCCCAAGCAACTAAAGAAAAATATAAATAAACCGGACTTTATAGAAATCAAAAACTTTTGTGTTTCAAAGAACACTATCAAAAAGTAAAAAGATAACCCATAGAATGAGAAAAATGATTTGTAAATTATATATCTAATAAGGGACTTGTACCTAGAATATATTAAAAAAATACTCTTACAACTCAATAATAAAAAGACAATCCGAT
>NW_012151891.1:10453-10759 GCF_000956105.1 Propithecus coquereli
AAATACAAACCTAAAAGCAAGAAATCTTCTTTGCGCTCCAAAATAAAAAATACATCTTTCAGCACGATTTTTTTCTGCATTAAAGATTTTAAGAAAAAAAACTCTACTATACCTCAGGACTTCTACGGTTCTGTAAAATCTGTTTGTCAGTTTCTTTGTTAGCGAAGTATCTAGTGCAGCCTCGGTTTAAATACTATGACAAAAAAATTTAAAATATAGTTAACATAAGTGATCTACAGAGAAATAATCCAGAAGAAAACACAATTTATCAAATAGTGCTAAACATAAAGAATTTCTAAATATAAC
>NW_012151891.1:10809-11563 GCF_000956105.1 Propithecus coquereli
TTTTTCTATATATTTTTAGTTGTCTAGCTAATTTCTTTCTATTTTTAGTAGAGACAGGGTCTCGCTCTTGCTCAGGCTGGTCTAGAACTGAGCTCAAATGATCTGCCCGCCTCAACCTCCCAGAGCGCTAGGATTACAGGCGTGAGCCACCACACCCGGCCTGTTTCCTATTTTTTGAAGGGCAACAATTTTACGTCTTCTCAGTATCAAATATCCTTCTGAAAAGATAATCCATAAAATAAATACTAGAGATAATGAAAACTCACCTTTGTACTTAATATGCAGTGTCTCAAATAAGGACCCATACTGTGGTTTAATACTTCAAGTAATATTTTAAATTCTGAATAACTGAGAAACATTATCCTTGATTTTCTTAATTTCTGATTTTTAGAGTCACTTCCTCAAAACATGCCTTTCACATTTACTGACAGTTAACAATGACTAAACAGAAATTACAATACTTACTTTACGAATCAAATAATTTCAGCTTTTCTTATCTCAATGATTTATTTTGCTTCCCAGAGCCTTCTAAAAGCTAAGTGTTTTCAAAACACAGAAGGGAAGCAGAAGAAATTAATATAGTGGTCTCAAAGAGAATCTATTACCCACAATTAGGAGGAAGTCAGGAAGTACACAGAGAACAGGATGGAAAATTTTTTAAACATCTAGATCAAGTCATGATGATTTCACTGTATCATGGCATGAATTCCAAAACTAAATACAGTACATCATATATACACTGAGAAAAAATTTA
>NW_012151891.1:16835-17268 GCF_000956105.1 Propithecus coquereli
TGTTGATAAATAATACTTATACACATTTATGGGAAACACATGTTTCGTTACATACACAGAACATGTAATGATCAAGTCAGAATATTTAGGATATTGCATCACCATGAGTATTTATCATTTCTATGTTTGAAAACATTTCGAGTTCTCACTTCTAGCTGTTTTGAAATTGTGTAATGTACTGTTGTTAACCATGGTCACCCTACTCTATCAAACATTAGAACTTATTCTTTCTATTTAACTCCATGTCTGTACCTATTAACTAACCTCTCTTTAACCCTGCCCATCTCCCCAAAACATGCAACCACATCCTTCCCAGGCTCTGATAACTACCATTCTACAGAATCTATTCCTGTACTCATCAAAGTCTCAACTATAAATATACCAGATTAGTGTTAATCTTATATATTCTCCATCAACAACCTCAAATTGTTTC
>NW_012151892.1:0-371 GCF_000956105.1 Propithecus coquereli
CTCCAGCTTCTCAGTAAGTATTTTTAATTTGGGAGCTTAAAATTTTCTTCTCATTATCCTTCCTTTTCTGAGATTCTCAGATGAGCAAAAGAAAAGATTGCCATGGACTTGCGCATAGGAAAGGTCAGTACGATACATTTATTAGATGAATGCCACAGACACAGTAATTTTCTCCTGTTCCTTTAATGAAAATGTCAACTTACTTTGTGGTTATTCAAGAAGTAAATGATAGATTAGCTCTTAATAATGGTATGATATAGTCATTTAGAGGAAAAATAGCCACATAGGTTCAATAAATTTGTCATAAATGGGTAAAATGACTATTATCTAAATTTTATTCTCCTCAAATAAAATTTTACCTTAATGTAATA
>NW_012151892.1:2511-3586 GCF_000956105.1 Propithecus coquereli
GTGCCCCTCAGTTTGAAAATACTGATTTAAACTTGGCTTGCTCTAAGCTATAATTCGCATTTGACATTTAGAAATTTTTTCCTGCTGACTACTGTGTGGGAGCTGATAGGTAACACCTAAATAAATATAGGAAAAAATACTAAAAAATAAGGAGAGAAAGCTGGTATTTATAACACATGTTTTAGTATGAGTCAGGAAGGGGGGTTTGCATCTGTGGTGATGAAATATTCACGGACTAGTGATGGTCGCCTGTGTCTGTGAATATTCTGGAAATCGTTGAATCATAGCTTTACGTGGGCGCATCGTTGCTGTGTGAGGTAAATCTCAACAAAGTCGTTAAAGAAACAAACAAAACCCAACGGTTGTGTCTTGCCTTTCGGGGCTTATTCGCTCAGCCCCGCCCGAGGCGCGTCCTTCTGGGGCGCAGCGTGAGCCGCCGGCCCCCCAAGGCTCCGCCGCTCTGTCTCTGGAGAAACTGCCGTCTCCATGGGGCACCCACGGGCTTTTACTTTCCGACTGAGGTAAAATTTAAAGGCAATAAATCCATGACTGTAAGCGTACATTTTTAAAAGTTTTGGCGAGTGTATGAACGTGTGTACCGACCACCCCGAGCGACATATTAACATAAAACATCCCCAGCATCCCAGCCGGTGTCCTTGGCCCCTGCCCAGCGAATCGCTCCGGGTTTCGGGGTCCGCGCTCCGTCCGCGTTCCCCGGGAGGTCCTTGTTCCGTGGGCGAAACGTCCTCCACTTGGCCCCTGCATTTGGTAACTCTGCAGTATCTTCAAGCAATTGTCTTTCAAAACTATTTTCCAGAGTTTTCCGTTGTTACCAGCAGGAGGGTAATCAGAGGAGCAACCCCAGCGTACAGGACAGCAGAACAAAAATACGTTTTTTAGTTTGTCTCCAGAAGTCTCGGAAATGTTTCAGGACATCACTCAAATTTAACATATTTTGAAATGTTATTATACACCAAGCCAGAAGTGGACCACTGTTGTATTTTCCGTCTCAAATTATGCTCAGCTATTTCATTCAACTAATCTCCTTAGAGTCTGCTACATAATAAAATATATA
>NW_012151892.1:10013-10732 GCF_000956105.1 Propithecus coquereli
ATTTATTATATATGTTTATTATTTCCTTCTTTATGCTTCTTTTTGTTTTAGTTTGATCATTTTGTCCAGTTTTTTGAGATAGAGATGTTATTGATTTGAGACATTTGCTCTTTTCCTGTGAAACCGTGTAGTGCTATAAACAAGCCATCGGCACTGGCGTGGTTGTATTTCATGTCCCTATGTTGTGTTTTCACCGTCTTTCAGTTATTCGGTATTTTTAAAATTTCCTTTGAAGCTTCCTCTTTGGCCCTTGACTTATTTAGAAGCGCTGTGTTTAATTTCCAATTGTTTAGAAGATTTCCTGTGGTCCTTGTGCTATTGATTTCCAGTTTGGTTCCATTATGGTCGGAGAACACACTGTGTAGGCTTTCAGTTCTCGTAATTGTGTTGGGGATTGCTTTTCTCTTCCAGGGCATGGTCTGTCTTTCGAATGCCCCACGGGCACTGAACAGAAACGCGGTCTGCTGCGTGGCTGGCGTGTGTGTGCAGGTGGGACCCTGCCTGTCCACTGCGGTGTTCAGACCTTGCGTGCCCTTGCCGGTTTCCTCCTGGCAGCTCTGGAACTCACCAGAAGGCAATGACGACATTCTCAGCTGCGGTCATGGGTTTCACTGTTTCCTTGCGACACCGTGGCATTTATCCTCACCGTGCACTTTGAGGCTCTCGTTTACTGCGTCTCCACTCAGAATCGTGCGTCTTCTTGCAGTATTGATCCTCTG
>NW_012151892.1:12781-13754 GCF_000956105.1 Propithecus coquereli
TTTTGGTATGCTGTATTTTCTTTTTTATTTTTCTCAATGTATTGTCTAATTTCATTTGTTATTTCTTTGACTCATTGCTTTTTAATCCCAACCTTTTAAACATTTCCCATGTTATCTTGTTATTTAGTTTCCATTTAATTTCATTGTTGTCAGAGAACACACTTTGGATAATTTCAATCCTTTTTAATTAATTAAGATCTGTTGTGACTTAACACATGGTCTCTCTCTCCTGGACAATGTTCTATGTGCGCTTGAGAAGAATACACACTCTGCTTTTGCTGAGTGGAGATCCCATAGTTGTTTAGTAGTTCTGATGGATTGACAGTGTTTTCAAGTCCTCTGTAATTTTCTTCCTGGTACTCTGCTTACTCTATCAATCGTGAGATGTTGGCTAGTTCACTTTCTAACCATTATCATTACACTATGTGTTTCTCCATTCATTCTTTCCATTCTTTCTTCATGTATTTTCCTGGTTGGGTACACATATGTTCATAATTTTTATTGCTTCTGAATGTATTGATATTTATTATGATAACATGCCTTTCTATATCTCTAGTAAAATTTTTTGTTTTAAAACCTATTTTTTTCTCATATTAGAATACCATTTGCCCCTTCAGCTCTTTTATTTCTCTTTGGTTTTCTCATTCTTACCTGTGTAATTACCCTGTGGATGCTCTTTGCTCCTTCATGCAGAATTGAGTTGCTGGATGTGTTCATTTCAGGCCAGGGGACTCACTTTGTATTTCTTATAGTGCAAGTTATAAATTCTCTCAATCTTTTTATTTTTAATCTTTAAATGTCTTTAATTCACCTTCAATTTTGAAGGATAGTTTTGCACCATATTGCACCGTATAGTATTAGTTGATCCTCTTTTCTTTCAGCACTTTAAATATGCTATCCCATTGCCTTCTGGTTTTCATGGTTTCTGATGGAAAATCAGCTGTTGATCTTATTGACTTGACTCATCAGGCAA
>NW_012151893.1:0-1170 GCF_000956105.1 Propithecus coquereli
AAAAGGCAAATGCAAATTATCACAGGGAGATCTGTACCTGTACCCAAATTCATATTTATTACATACTTTTTTATGTTTCTGGCTCATAGATTGGGAGAAAGCAATCCAAATAAACATCTTCCTTTATTTACCACATTTATTTCAGTACTGGAGGTTTGTTCTTAGGTTGCCACAAAGACTTGGAATGGCATCTTCATTCCAAATTTAGATGACAAAAGAGAGAAACAGACTAAAAAAGACTTCTAGACGAAACATGAGCTTCTGATACTCTGATCAAGAAAATTAGATAGAAACTAAAGAATTGTAAATAATTTTTATGAATTAACTGAAGAACTTAAAATACTAGTTACCTTCTAATTCCTGGTGCCTGGAAAATAACTGAAATTTAAAATTGATAAAAGATATGATACAGTCATGTTACAGGAAATACAATTAAAGAAAAAGCAGCAGCCATTGCTGTATGCTATGGTTTAAAGATCAGTGTGAGGCACTGATGAAGAGAACTGTTGGGAGCTGTTAAAGTTCTATGTATTGTTTTTTTGTAATTTAGTGATTTATTTAATTAGAAGATTGTGGAATATATTGTAAATGTGCAATAAAGAATGGCTTTTAAATTTTTTTATTACTAAATGATTTAATGTCTGGAATAAAGAATTGTTGGTAATAGGCTTATGAATCTATAGAAAGAAAACCTGACATTTTCATTTATAATTACAGTAATCCTTTAATATTTTTCTTATTAAAAGAAAAAAAAGATCCAAATCATTACAACGTGAGAGGGAAAAGTTCTGTATCTTGACATGAGTTGTGATTACATGGATATACACACACAGTAGTCCTTGAGTCATATGCTTATGATTTGTACACTTTGTAAATTATATGTTAATCTAAAAACGAAAAAGAAGTCAATGTGCCTCACTGCAAGAAACGCAAAAGCAAGAGATATTGGCATCTTTATTTTTAAAAAAGTCCATCTGATACAAAGTTGCTTGAAATAAATCCTTATAGATACAGGCCAAGTGAGGTGGCTCACGCCTGTAATCCTAGCACTCTGGGAGGCTGAGGCGGGAGGATCGCTTGAGCTGAGGAGTTCGTGACCAGCCTGAGCAAGAGCAAGACCCCATCTCTACTAAAAATAGAAAGAAATTGGCCAAACAACTAAAAATAGAA
>NW_012151893.1:4705-5174 GCF_000956105.1 Propithecus coquereli
AGCTTCCCCAGTAGCTGGGACTACAGGTGAGTGCCAGGCTACCTGGCTAATAAATTTATTTATTTATTTATTTTTACTTTTTATAGAGATGGGGGTAGGTCTCAGTGTGTTGCCCAAGCTGGTCTTTAACTCCTGGCCTCAAACAATCTTCCTGCCTCGGCCTCCCACCAAAGAGCTGGGATTACAGGAATGAGCCACTGTGCCTGGCCTACACAGTCTTTTTAAAATAAAGAATTTAGCAACAAAAGTCAAAGCAGCTGATTCATACAAAGTACCAATATCTCCTTCATTATTGAAAAGTAGCTTCAATGACACTGAATAGCTTCAGTTTACATTTTATAAAGAATAAAAGTACACAGGATGTCATGTCTACTTCTGTATTAATTACAGATGGATAACTGTGAATTTTTAAATAGTAAGATAGTTATTATAAAGAATGTTTCCCAAAGCCTATTTGGGGCCGGGCACA
>NW_012151893.1:6945-8689 GCF_000956105.1 Propithecus coquereli
CTCTCAGAGAGCTAGGATTACAGGCGTGAGCCACCGCGCCCGGCCCAGATAGCAGAATTAAATGGCATGATCTCACTACGAAAACTTTATACACAAGAAAACTGGCCTATCGGTGCCCACATAAATAATTAATATTAGTACTAGTCCAAATTAATTTTTATATTTTAAACTTTTCTACAATAAGCATGTTCTATCTATAATCGAGCAAATAAAAATAATTCTAAAAGTGACTTGAGACAACTGTTTCTGATACTGAGACCAGGAGGAAATTTCTCCCATTTGTCCTCTAAGTAATAAACAATGTCCTTAACAACATCTCTAGAATAAATATAGCACCGAGTTCTAAAACCCATTCCTAAGGATGGGCTATGACAAAATACTGCCCCCAAAATTCAATCTAGGTGCACAGCTACCTCTCTGCTGCTCTAGCTTAATCTAGGGATCAATTTTAGAGGAGCTTGAAGAGAAGATGGGTTATGTATATCCATCTTTTTTGGGGGGGGAAATGGGTGTCCACCACAAATGTATTTAAATCACTATAGGTGTGAACCACATTTGTTATTCTTGTTGCTATTTCTTGACTCAGTTTTCATTTTTTTTAATCTTGTAAGCTATCCTAAGTGCTTTCTGTAATGGGGTGAAATGCTGATATCTATAGTACCTTAAACACAGCTGTTCTGTGGTGCTAGGTAAGCAGGAAGCTATATAGGTTAGCAGTCTTTAAAGCAGGGAAGAGGAGTAACATCCTCTCATTAAAATGAGAGGCTGACAAGGATTTATGGATAAACAGAGGGCCAAAGGAATGCCTTCAAGAAGCTTCAGTCCAGGCACAATGGCTCACACCTGTAATCCTAGCACTTTGGGAGGTCAAGGTGGGAAAATAGTTTAAGGCCAGGAGTTTGACACCAGCCCAAGTAACACAGCAAGACCCCCGTCTCTACAAAACAATATTAAAAAATTAGCCAGGAATGGCAGCGTGCACCCAGTCCCATCTACTTGGAAGGCTGAGGCAGGAAGTTTGAGCCTGGAATTCAATGTTATAGTTCGCTATGATGGCACCATGGCACTACAGCCTGGGTGACAAAGTGAGACCCTGTCTCTTTAAAAAAAACAAAGGGCCAGGCACAGTGGCTCATGCCTGTAATCCTAGCACTCTGGGAGGCTGAGGCAGGAGGATTGCTTGAGCTCAGGAGTTTGAGGTTAGCCTGAGCAAGAGCGAGACCCCGTCTCTACTAAAAATAGAAAGAAATTAATTGGACAACTAAAAATATATAGAAAAAACTAGCCGGGCATGGTGGCGCATGCCTGTAGTCCCAGCTACTCGGGAGGCTGAGGCAGGAGGATCCCTTGAGCCCAGGAGTTTGAGGTTGCTGTGAGCTAGGCTGACGCCATGGCACTCTAGCCCGGGCAACACAGTGAGACTCTGTCTCAAAAAAAAAAAAAAAAAAAGTTCTAGAATCAAGATATGGGTAATGATGAAAGAGAAGAATACGAAAGTCTACTTGGACCTCTTCATCCTTCTGTCCTTTCCCCCCAGTAATTAACTCCCAGACCAAGGAGTCTCCTTCCTGTTAAGCCAACACAGGCCGTGTGCAACGCCGCAGTGCTGTGCCGGGGAGGACTGGATGACCAGGCACCATTAAAGCACTAGCTTCAGTAATGGTGATGGAAGCTGGTAAACGGCCAAGAGGGCTCTTCTTCATATTTGAGAATAAAATAGTAATACATGCCTGTCAGAGCTGAG
>NW_012151893.1:14000-15921 GCF_000956105.1 Propithecus coquereli
CTCATGCCTGTAATCTTAGCACTCTGGGAGGCTGATGTGGGAGGATGGCTTGAGCTCAGGAGTTTGAGACCAGCCTGAGCAAGAGCAAGAACCCTTCTCTACTAAAGATAGAAAAATTAGCTGGGCCTCGTGTCGTGTGCCTATAATCCCAGCTATTTGGGAGGCTAAAGCAGGAGGATCCCTTGAACCCAGGAGTTTGAAGTTGCAGTGAGCTATGATGACACCACTGCACTCTACCCAGGGCCACAAAGTGAGACTCTGTCGGGAAAAGGGAAGGGGGGGAGGGAGAAAGGGAGAGGGAGAGAAAGAGAGAAAGAAAGAGAGGGAAGGAGGAAGGAAGGAAGGAAGAAGGAAAGAAAGAAAAAAAAAGAGGGAGGGAGGGAGGGTTGGTTGATTCAAGTCAATAGCACTAATAATAATGCTAACTACATGGCAAGCACTATTCTAATAACTTTACATGTTATTATTAATCTTCAAAACAATCCTCTGATGTTAGTACTATTATCCCCATTATATTGGTGAAAATCAAAGTTTAGGTAGCCTAGGAAATGAACAGCTAGTCCATGGCCAAGTCTGAAACTGACAGTCCAATTTGGGGCTTACACTCTGCTGTACTACCTCATGCTTAGTGAGGGAGCCTCACGAGTGAGTTCTGTGGTCTCACTACTCTATTCTATTACACCTCCTCCAACTCAGTCTCTGCTGTGCCACAGGGTGTAATTAATGTTCATTACCACTATGTTACATTCTCGCCTGGGATAGTTTTGCAGCCTGCTAGTCACCTCCGTCTCCCTCCTTTACCACTAACTAGAAGAGAGGGAGTTTCTGATGGCTCAACTAAGGTTTAACCTCAGAATGCTAAATCGGTACTACCACTAATAATAAGAGCTAACATTTCTTAGGTACTACCATATGCCAGGCACTGGACTAAGCATGAGTATCTCATGTGATCATCACAACAACCCTAGGAGGAGGGTATATTAATATTATGCCCATTCCACAGACAATAAATTAAGGCTCAAAGGGATTAAATGACTTGCCCAAGGTCATATATTCACCAAGTCGTAGAGCCAGACTTCAAGCTCTTGTTGCCTGATTCTAAAGCCCTTGCTCTATGCCAGAGTGCTGGCTGTACCTTGTAGAGCACACTGCGGTCCCCCATCACACGGCCCTGGGAATGAACGTGTTCGCTGCTACGTTTCCCCTTCACCTTGACGATCCGCTGTACTTCTGGGGGAATGGTCAGCTCCCAACTCAGCTCTGTGGTGAGATCCTAGAACAGGGACAAAAGAGTCTGTAATCAGGAGGGTACTTAGAACTGAAACAGCTAGAGCTAGACGTATCCCGCGGTTCATTATTTGAGGCCTTTAGGCTGGAAGGAACAGGGATTAGAACTCCTAGAAAAATGACAGTAAAGATGTGGTTTATGGGCCAGGTGCAGTGGCTCATGCCTGTAATCCTAGCAGTCTGGGAGGCTGAGATGGGAGGACTGCTTGAAGCCAGGAGTTTGAGACCAGCCTGAGTGACATAGCAAGACCTCCTCTCTACAAAGAATAGAAAAATTAGCCAGGCATGATGGCACATGCCTGTAATCCTAGTTACTTGGGAGGCTGAACCAGAAGGATCGCTTGAGCCCAGGAATGTAAGGTTTCAGTGAGCTATGATGACTCCACTGCACTCAAGCCTAGGCAACAGAGTGAGACATTATCTCCAAAAAAAACCAAAAAAAAAAAAAAAAAATCTAGTTTATGAAGAAGTTTTAGACTTTGGTTAAGAAAGATACTAAAACCAGGAAGAAAGAAGAAGAATACTGAGTAGTATCCTATTGTTTATCTGGGTAGGAAATATCCAAGAAAATTTACTATTACTAAAATCTAAGATCTCTGTATACTGCGGACAACATTGAATTGTTAAGCTAGAA
>NW_012151894.1:0-308 GCF_000956105.1 Propithecus coquereli
AAAATCCACCATTGAGTTTTTTAAATTGTATATATTTATGGTGTACAACATGACGTTTTGATATACATATACACAGTGAAGTGGTTACTGCGATCAAGCAATTAACATATCCATCACCTTACATGGTTACTTTTTTTGTGATAAGAGTAAATTTGCAATTCTATGGGATAAATAAGTCTAGAAATCTTATGTACAATGGGCTCTCTGTATCTGCCAGCACCATACCTGTGGAATCAACCAACCATGG
Organism: Propithecus coquereli; assembly: GCF_000956105.1. Classification (NCBI taxonomy): domain Eukaryota; kingdom Metazoa; phylum Chordata; class Mammalia; order Primates; family Indriidae; genus Propithecus; species Propithecus coquereli. The sequence continues at coordinate 248 of NW_012151894.1, forward strand.
ATTGAACACATTTAAAATGAACAATAAAAATAACAATACAACAATAAAAATAATATAAATA
>NW_012151894.1:2003-3321 GCF_000956105.1 Propithecus coquereli
TCTCTTTCATGTCCCTTAATTGACCTATCTCAGTGTCTTATGCATAAGAAATATTCAATAAACCTTGGTTACATTAACTATTAATATATTATGATTTTTCTGTATACTTTGTTCTCTTTTAAAATCCTTACTCCCCATCTAAAGTAATTTTTACATTTAGGAACATTTTACATCAAGCAGAATGTATAACACATTTTACTTTCTATTGATCTACCCATACGTCTTTTCAAATTTTCCCTGAAGATGTGGTATCATGAGTAGTCACAGACAACAGCAGGAGAAGACAAGAGTAAGTGTAGCTCAGGGGAATTTCAGTAGGGGACTGATGTGCTCTATTCCAGCATTCAGAAAAGAACTCATCCAGGAATGAGAAAGAGAGCACTGCTGCCTTGTACGTGGAAGGTAGGGGTGGCTCATGGGATTTGGGGTTCTCCATCCACTACTCTAAACTTGTTCAATCTGTACCTAAACAGATGTCCGAAGACCTATTCTTGAAACTTAGTTCCCTTTTCCTGTGGTGGTTTTAGTGATAAAATCATAACAATGACACTTGCTATTATTCTCATTTACGTAGCAATTTCACTTTCATCTAACTTATTTGAACAGGAATCCAATTCTCTTAGATAGTTGCTATTAAATCCATCTTACCTATGAGGACCCTGTATCTCAGAGTGAGAAAACGAATTGACCCAGAGCAACTAACACAATTCCAGACAAAAACTCTTCTCCTGGCCGCAACCTCCACCCTCCAATACACAAGCTTATTTTATTTCTTGATTTTCGAAACGACTTCCTGAAATGTTGAGAGACAAATAATAAAAGAAAAAATAAAATAGCAGTGTCAAAGGGCAAAGGAAAAAATACCAAACAATTGTACTGTAAATAAATGACTAAAAGCCCCATTTCTCAAAAATGGGCTTCAGTTTGCACTGTGTAGGAGCAGCTTTCTAACTGTGAGGAGGAATTCTCATTTGCTGATAAAGGATGTTACATTACAACCCAAGTGATCAATTGGGTTGATCAAGCAGACAATTCAAAAATAGCACTGAGCCTAAAGTTTCTTTTTAGAACAGTGTTAGGGCTTCCTCTCATCACTTGGACCAAGGGATATTTGCCTGTAAGCAACCTCTGTGAGGATATTTTATACACTCTGTCTTTTTCATCCTGAAGCTTAAAGAAAAAGAAAAAGAAAGCAGAGTTGGGTGTGCCCTGGGAGATTTCTGACTTTACATACCTGTTGAGTTTGAGAAGATATTGACATTTGTTTCATTTTTCTTAAAACCTTCTCCAGTAAGGGAAAGTATATCTTCTCTTCATT
>NW_012151894.1:6952-7358 GCF_000956105.1 Propithecus coquereli
ACATTACTGTATCCATTATCTATAGAGCAAATTCATCCAATTTCCCCAACACTTTATGAGAAGAAAAGAAACAAATTAAAAAGGCCCAATTTCCCATATATCAGAGTGATTTATGCCGGTGTTAGAGCCCAAGTATGTGTATTTTCTCTAGCCCTTCTATTTGTTTAATATATGAAGTAGGAAAGCTAACTCTGTTCTGGTCTCTACTGATTTGAACATAAAGTTCAAAAGGAGATGGTATCTTAAAAAGACTCCAAGCTTACTGCATTAAATTAACAATACTAATCTCTGTGTTTCACATAGTACTTACTCACAGCAGTTTTATAGACATTAAATGAAAAATGCCAAAGCTGTCATTTAGATAAGAAGCAATGATGGAAACTCCTCTAGACATCCCTTCAAGTCT
>NW_012151894.1:9193-9499 GCF_000956105.1 Propithecus coquereli
TAAAATCTCAGCATTTTACATTTCAATTTTTGTATGTCTTACACACAATATTTTAGCAGAGTAATAGGCTTTATTTACAATCTATAAATAAATAAACACATATTGAGATGTGCTTTCTCTTTATATCTATATATAGTTGACCCTTGAACAACAGGGAGTTGAACTGAAGGGGTCCACTTAGAGGCAGATTTTTTTCAATAAAAATTACACCGAGTGTGCCTTCCTCTCCTGCCTCCCCTTCCACCTCCTCCACCTCTTCCGCCTCTGCCAGCTGTGAGACAGCAAGACCAACCTTCCTCTTCCTCC
>NW_012151895.1:0-1349 GCF_000956105.1 Propithecus coquereli
TTACCTCCTTCCAACTTTATCATATCTTAAACATTATGCCATATCTGCTAAAGCTGTTTTTGTTTTTTAAGAAATTAAAATCTTCAGATAAGGCCAGGCGTGGTGGCTCACACCTGTAATCCTAGCACTCTTGGAGGCGAAAGCAGGGAGGATAGCTTGAGGTCAGGAGTTTGAGACCAGCCCGAGCAAGAGCAAGACCCCGTCTCTACTAAAAATAAAAAAAAATATTAGCTGGGCAACTAAAAAATTAGCTGGGCATGGTGGTGAGGGCCTGTAGTCCCAGCTACTCGGGAGGCTGAGGCAAGAGGATTGCTTAAGCCCAGGAGTTTGAGGTTGCTGTGGGCTAGGCTGATGCCACGGCACTCTAGCCCGGGCAACAGAGTGAGAGTTTGTCTCAAAAATAAATAAATAAAATAAAATGTATAGATATAGCCAAGAGCTGTTCTGAACCCCTCCCCAGCCTCGTTTATCTTTTTTTCCTCAGAAATAAACAACGATCATTAATCCAGTGCTTATTATTTATAGGCAAGTCTTTCTATTTCTATATGTCTGTATATCCATGAACATTATAAATATTGATTTGCAGGTAAAAAATTTTATATGAATGGGATCATAACAGTATCACTCTAAAACTTTCCTCGTTTGTTTAAATTTCCATTTGTTGAGATTTATCCATACCAATTCACTGATTTTAACAGCTGGGTAGTATTTCATTACATGTCAATTCCATAAGTTATCGAGTCATTCTCTTATTCATATATATTTTCTTCATGCTTTTTGTTTCAAAAGAAATGATGCTTACACATATCTCTGCATGCATCTTGTGAGTTTGAATCTTGGCTCTATCACTTATTAACCTGTACCTTTAAGCTTGTGACTTAATACAGTAATGCCTTTGTGTCCTTATCCAGAAAATGCAGATAGCAATAGTACTCATTTCAGGAGGCTGTTGGAAGGATTTAAGGGATAACATGTATAAAGCATTTAGAACAGTGCCTGGCACGTATTAAATGTCATGTCAGTATTAACTATTAAATTACTAAGGAAAATTCTAGAATAGGATATCCTGGGACCTGGAGTATTAGCCTTGCCAGATATTCCTCAATTGCTTTGCAAAGTTATTCATTTTACATTCTCTCTTGTTTTGTTACACAAACATTAAAATAAATTTATTAAATATAGTTTGGGAAAAAAATATAAGATTTTCCACATATAGGTGAACATCACATATTAATTATTATCAAGAGCAGCTTTGGATTCTTTTTAATTTTATTTAAAGAACAGATGATTTGTTTCCAAAAAGTAAGGTGCCATTTTAGAATACTTTTTGTAAGTATGGAGTTGAATTC
>NW_012151895.1:13169-13794 GCF_000956105.1 Propithecus coquereli
ATTTTCTTTTTTTCTTCTAAGGTACATCCTCTAATAGTTGTTTCATGCAGGTCTGTGAGTGGCAAAACTTCTTAGCTTTGAAAATCTGGAAATGCTCTGAGTGATCCTTTGGCTCAGTATAAAATTCTAGGTTAAATGTTATTTTCCTCAACACTTTGAAGACATAACTCCATTGCCTTCTAGATTCTTTTGCTGATGAGAAAACTGCTGTCAGTCTGTTATTTCCATTTGGATAATGTATTTCTTCCTTTCACAGTTTTTAAGATAGCTTTTGTTTCTTCTTGATGTTTTACTGCAGTTGACCCTTGAACAACACAGGTTTAAACGGTGTAGGTCAACTTATACATGAATTTTTTTTTCAACCAATTGCGGAGGGAAAATGCAGTATTCTCAGGATGTGAAGGGAGGGCCAATTTTTCCTATACTTAGGTTCCATAGGGCCAACTGCAAGAATTGAGTACGTGTGGATTTTGGTTTATTTGGGGGTCCTGGAACCAATCTCTGAGGGACGACTGTATTTCTATATAATGTGTCTAAGTTTTGACTCATTTTTGTTTATCCTGATCAATAATTGGAGTCTACTTATAATCTGAAGAATCAGATCATTGCTTTTAGAAAATTCTTA
>NW_012151895.1:25374-26768 GCF_000956105.1 Propithecus coquereli
TTTTTAAAACTTATCCAAGTTTTAAAAGATCACACCAATAGTAATGAATGGAGCCATAATTCTAATCCAGTTGTGTTTGATTCCAAGCTTAAGATACTGTCCTCTATCTACACTATAATGCCTCTTTACTCTTACTTAAATAAAATTAGCTTAAAATGCCAGGGGAACCAGGATATGCTGGCCCCTGGTGATGGGTGACAAAGCATCCTAGGGTTCCCCTCCCTGTGGCTTCCCTACACCCATGGGCTGGAACCCCCACTTTCACCTCCTACTCTTCATCTGCTCTGACTTAGGGAAGAAGGGAAAATAATACATAGCTCAATCCTATGGCTTCTACTGGCATAGAAGCGTCAGTGACATGTTATTGTCTAGTTAATCTGTGGTCTATGTTTTAAATAGATAAATTCTGATGCTTCTAAAGAACCAAACAATAAATAAATATTTATTTTATTTTGTGGTTCAAAAAACCAGATCTTCTTCAGCTAATTTAGAACGTTGGTCTCCATTTGATACTCAGAAGATACAAATATTTCATGTCCTGGAGAAAAGTCTAGAAATGTAGTCAAGGCAGTAGACCTGAACCTGAAACAGTGTCTTCTTGTGTGTATGTGTGTATAAATTTAGACAGAGAGTGAATGAACAAGAAAAGAAAAGATAATAATCATTTTGTAATGTTCCATAAATAAAAGTAATTTACAGGAATGTTTTTCCAGAGCAAACTTGTTAGTGACTGTGTTGCATTTTGTCATTATTATAACTGTTTTTTGCATTGTTTTTATCTTGACAGATAATAATAAGAGTACAAGGTAAGTGATTTCAACAATGCCGAATCTTTTCTAGAATAACTACATAATAATCCCATAAAAGGCACAAAGCGGAGAATATTTTCATGCACATTGCACTTCCTATAAAATGGTATATAAAATCCATTCTTTTTCTCTTTCTTCTTTCCTATAATTTGATTTTTAAAAACTTTTGGAATATCCCTTTTGGATTAGGTCCAGATCTTCCCTGTGTGTCCAGAAACACTACAAAACTCCTGACCTAAGTGGGCAGAGCAAAAGTTGAAAAAAAGTATGATTTCATGGGCACCACAGTGGTCTCTGAACCCCAAATTCTTGCCATAGGCAAAGAATAGAAACCTAAAATGTAATTATTAGATATTTCTCTTTAGCTAAAGAGTTTAAATTCTCATAGAACAAATGTCAGCTAATCACACTTTGGTATAAAGGCAGGATTAGACAGGCCTAATTTAGAAGACAGTAGGAGGCTCAGGTAAATTCCTTAACTGGAGGTGGTGTAAAGGGAGGGGTTGAAGATGTTTAAGAAATTTTAAGTATTTCCCAGCAGGGGGAGGCGTTGGGAGTGGTAAGATTAGCTCTGGGCTGGGAGTG
>NW_012151895.1:27543-27888 GCF_000956105.1 Propithecus coquereli
TAAAGTCAGCTAATCCAACCACTTCAACTTACTCACGAGAACATATAGGCACTAATAGGCTGAGGGTCATGGCTGAGGGCAAATAGTTACTTGTTGGTGTAACTGGGAGTGCAGAGGACTTTTTACTATTTCTACATGCCTCTCAGAAAAAACCTCAGTGAATTTCTACTGAACCTGAGATACAGCTATACTGAAATCTCTAGAAGAGGGAAATCTAGAAAATAAAAGCTTACTTTTAAAATATAGAGTTTAGGCACTAATAGGCTGAGGGTCATGGCTGAGGGCAAATAGTTACTTGTTCGTGTAACTGGGAGTGCAGAGGACTTTTTACTATCTCTACATACC
>NW_012151896.1:0-357 GCF_000956105.1 Propithecus coquereli
GTGAGGTATCCCAAGAATGGAAAGACAAGCACCACATGTACTCACCATCAAATTGGTATTAACTGATCAACACATAAATGCACATATAAGAATAAACTTTTTATTTTAATTAGAGTAGTTTTTAGTTTTATGACTTTCATTTGACTGTATTTTTGTATTTCATATCTCTGACAAAGTTTCTATTTTTAATCTATATTCATGTGTCTATTGATCAGAATTTAAAATATATGTTTGTTAACTCCAAATCTGAATCTTTTCAGAGTCTGCTTTTGTTGTCTATTTTTACTCTTTGTTTTTGTCTTTTGCTCCTATTTTATTATATAAAATGTCTCATAATTTTTTTCATTTTTTATTTAG
>NW_012151896.1:10577-11166 GCF_000956105.1 Propithecus coquereli
AAAGCCCTTAGATATTCACTAGGGAAGGTACCAAAATTTCCGGAATCAAAAATTCCATCGTCTACTGGATGAGTAAGATCCAAATTAAACTTCCAAGTGGACCTCTTGGGTTTCTTGTCTTTCTGCTCTCCTCCTTTCAGGCACTATCTTGGAAGCAGGCCACATGATCAGAGAGGCCACACACCACATTGTCTTTATCCACTCATCAGTTGATGGGCACTTAGGTTGATTCCATATCATTCATTCCATATCAACAAACATATGAGTGCCAGTGTCTTTTTAATAAAATGACTTATTTTCCTTTGGGTACATCCTCAATAGTGAGATTGCTGGGTTGAATGTGAGATCTACTTTAAGTTCTCTGAGAAATCTCCATAATCTTTTCCATAGAGTTTGTACTAATTTACATTCCCACCAACGATGTATAAGTGTTCCCTTTTCACCACATCTGTGCCATCATCTGTTGTTTTTGTCTTTTTAACCATGGCTATTCTGACTGGGATAAAGTGGTATCTCATTGTGGTTTTAATTTGCATTTCCCTGATGATTAGTGATGTTGAACATTTTTTCACATTTTTTTGGCCATTTT
>NW_012151896.1:12669-13094 GCF_000956105.1 Propithecus coquereli
ATTAATAATATCATACTATGAGCAAACAGGGATAGTTTGACCTTCTCTTTTCTAATTTGGATGACTTTTATTTCTTTCTCTTGCCTGATCACTCTGGATAGGACTTCCAGTACTATGTTGAACAGAAGTGGTGAAAGTAGGTATCCTTGCCTTGTTCCAATTCTTAGGAGGAATGCTTTCAATTTTATCTCATTCAGTATGATGTTGGCCGTGGGTTTGTCATATATTGCTTTTTATTATTTCGAGGTATGTTCCTTCTATACCTAGTTTTTATGTTAAGGGTTTTAATCATGAGGGGGTACTACTACGTACTATTGAATGCTTTTTCTGGATCTATTGAGATGATCGTATGGTTTTTGTTTTTAATTCTATTTATGTGGTGAATCACATTGATTGATTTGCATATGTTGAACCATCCTTGCATC
>NW_012151896.1:14835-16401 GCF_000956105.1 Propithecus coquereli
TACCTCATTGTGGTTTTGATTTGCATTTCTCTAATGATTAGAGATGTTGAGCATTTTTTTATATGTTTGCTGGCCATTATTCTGTCTTCTTTTGTTAGTTTTTATTTTTGAGGATTTTTGCATCATATTCATGAGGGATATTGGTCTGTAGTTTTCTTTTTCTGTTATGTCATTTTATGGGTTTGGTATCAGTGTGATACTGGCTTCACAGAATGAGTTAGGGAGGATTCCCTCCTTCTTGATGTTATGGAACATTTTCTGTAGGATAGGTACCAGTTCTTCTTTGTGGGTTTGGTAGAATTCAGCTCTGAATTTATATGGTCCTGGGATTGTTCTTCTTGCATGGTTTTTTATTACTTATTCAATATTACTACTTAACATCGGTCTGTTCAGGGTTTCTATTTCTTCCTTATTCAAGCTTTGTCGGTTCTGTATTTCCATAAATTTATCTGTCTCCTCCAGATTTTCTGGTTTGTATGCAAAGAGGTATTTGTAATATTGTCAGATGATCTTTTGTATTTCTATGGTATCAGCTGTAATGTCTCCTTTTTCATTTCTGATTGAGCTTATTTGAATCCTCTCTCTTCTTTTCTTGGTTAATCTAGCTATTGGTCTGTCAATTTTGTTTATCTTTTGAAAGAACTGACTTTTTGTTTCATTGACCTTTTGTATTGTTTTGTTGGTTTCAATTTCATTTAGCTCTGCTCTGATATTTGCTATTTTTTTCTTCTGCTATATTTGGGTTTGGTTTGTTCTTGTCTTTCTAGTTTCTTGAGATGTAAGATTCGGTTGTTAGTGTGTGATCTTTCTGTCTTTTTGATGTAGTCATTTAGTGCTATGAATTTCCCACTTAGCACTGCTTTTACTGTATCCCAGAGATTTTGGTAGCTTGTGTTACTATTTTCATTCAATTAAAAAGATTTTTTTTATTTCCATCTTGATTTTATCATTGACCCAAAGATTGTTCAGCAGCAGGTTGTTTAACTTCCACATATTTGTATAGTTTAAGAGTTCCTCTTGAAATTAATTTTTAATTTTATTTCAGTATGGTCTCAGAAGACATAATATATGATTTCAATTTTTAAAAATTTGCTGAGACTTGTTTTGTGGCCTAACATATGGTCTATCTTGGAATATATTCCATGTGCTGATGGGAAGAATGTATATTCTGTACTTTTGGGGTAGAATGTTCTATGAATGTCTGTTGGGTCCATTGTTCTAGAGTCCTATTTAAGTTCAATGTTTTTTTTTGATTTTCTGCTTCAGTAATCTGTCTAGTTCTGTCAGTGGAATGGTGAAGTCCCCACTATTAATATGTTGCTGTTTATTTCATTTATTAGGTCAAATAGTATTCATTTTATGAATGTGGGAGCTCTGGCATTGGAAGCATACATGTTTAGGATTGTTATATCTTCTTGTTGAATTATTGATCATTTTATCATTATATAATGACAATTTTTGTCTTTTTTCACTTTTGGTGATTTAAAGTCTGGTTTATCTGTTACAAAAATAGCTACTCCTGCTTACTTTTGGTTTCCATTTGCATGGAATATTTTTTTCCACCCC
>NW_012151896.1:16451-16922 GCF_000956105.1 Propithecus coquereli
ATTTTCTGGTTTGTATGCAAAGAGGTATTTGTAATATTGTCAGATGATCTTTTGTATTTCTATGGTATCAGCTGTAATGTCTCCTTTTTCATTTCTGATTGAGCTTATTTGAATCCTCTCTCTTCTTTTCTTGGTTAATCTAGCTATTGGTCTGTCAATTTTGTTTATCTTTTGAAAGAACTGACTTTTTGTTTCATTGACCTTTTGTATTGTTTTGTTGGTTTCAATTTCATTTAGCTCTGCTCTGATATTTGCTATTTTTTTCTTCTGCTATATTTGGGTTTGGTTTGTTCTTGTCTTTCTAGTTTCTTGAGATGTAAGATTCGGTTGTTAGTGTGTGATCTTTCTGTCTTTTTGATGTAGTCATTTAGTGCTATGAATTTCCCACTTAGCACTGCTTTTACTGTATCCCAGAGATTTTGGTAGCTTGTGTTACTATTTTCATTCAATTAAAAAGATTTTTTTTATTTC
>NW_012151896.1:17281-17940 GCF_000956105.1 Propithecus coquereli
ATATTTGTGAGTTGTCTATTCACTCTAATGATAGTTTCCTTGGCAGTGCAGAAGCTTTTTAATTTGATCAGGTCCCATTTGTTTATTTTTGATGCTGCTGTGATTGCTTTGGGCCTCTTCTTCATAAATTCTTTACCTAGATGGATATCTAAAAGAGTCTTCCCAACATTTTCTTCCAGAATTCTTAAGGTTTCACGCTTTAGGTTTAAGTCCGTTATCCACCATGCATTGATTTTTTTGTGAGAGGAGTGGTGATCCAGTTTCAATCTTCTGCATGTGGATATCCATTTTTGCCAGAAGCATTTATTGAATATAGATTCTTTTCCCCAATGTATAGTTTTGTTTGCTTTGTTGAAGATTAGATGACAATATGAGTATGGTTTTATATCTGGGATCTCCATCTCATTCCAAACCTTTATATCTCTGTTCTTGTGCCAGTACCATGCTGTTTTGGTTCCTATAGCCTTGTAGTAATGTTTGAAGTCTATCAGACTGATGCCTCCCAATTTGTTCTTTTTGCTTAAGATTGCTTTGACTATAGGAGGTCTTCTCTGGTTCCAGACAAAGTGTACAATTATTTTTTCTAAATTTGTAAAGAATGATGGTGGACTTTTGATAGGGATTGCATTAATTCTGTAGATCACTTTAGGTAGAATGGA
>NW_012151896.1:18428-19716 GCF_000956105.1 Propithecus coquereli
GATGGTGTTCAGGTGCCAGTGGTGATGGACTAGGTTTGGTAATCCCCAGTTCCTGGGACCATGGATGGTGTGCTTTAGTCCTGCTTCAGAGGAATGCTCAGGCATGAGGGAGGTGGTTGCACTGTGGCCTTATAATAATGTTACTCTCCTGTGTCTACCCTTTCTCCTTTGGTTGTCACAGACCAGGCAGAGGCTAGGGAATATTTGAGTGGAGGAGCAGACTGGTCCCAGGCCACTGATGAAAGCTTAGTTGGGGGCAGGGTGGGTCCCCCTACACAATGGCAGTGTAGGCAAGCAGCTGTGGGGATTTACTAGTGCCTGGGTCTCCACAGTGGCAGCAGGATCCGTGGCAGGGGGTGGGGCAGGGCTCACTTAGTGGCATCAGGAGGGGGAGGAGTGCAACATGTGTCTGGTCCTGCTAGGTCTCCTGGCCATGGGAACTGGGCTGGAGAGTGTGAACCCCACTCACTGGTGTCATCAGGGGCAAGAGAGATGTCTCATAATTTTTTTACTGGGTGCTGGGAATTTTCTGTAAAAACTTTAAGGGATTAATTTTCTTCTAACAAGCAGTTAGAGTACCAATGACTGTATCAATTTTGTAGAGGGTTAATTAAAGACTTTGTTATGACAACTCCATTTTAGTATTATTATTACTTCTAGGAAATGGTCCATATTTCTTTTTTTATTTTTTGATTCAGGATATTATGGGGATACAAACATTTTGGTTACATGAAATGCATTTCTCTTTCCCAAGCCAGGGGTACAAGCATGTCCTTCCCCCATACAGTGTGCCCCATTTCCATTAGCTGTGGGTTTATCCCCCCACAACTCCTCCACCGTCTACCCCCAACATCCCTCCTGACCAACACCCAGTGAGTATCATTACCATGTGAGCACATTAGTGTTGATTAGTTAGTACCAATGTGATGGCAAGTACATGTAGTGCATGTTTTTCCATCCTTGTGATATCTCACTTGGAAGAATGGGTTCAATCTCTATCCAGGATAATATAAGAGGTACTTGTTTACCATTTTTTTTTTTTGTAGTTGAGTAGTATTCCATGGTATACATATACCACATTTTATTCATCCACTCATGCATTGATGGGCACTTGGGTTGTTTCCACATCTTTGCAGTTGTGAATTGTGCTGCTATAAATATTCGAGTACAGATGTCTTTATTACAGAATGTCCTTTTTTCCTTTGGATAGATGCCTAGTAGTGGGTTTGCTGGATCAAATGATATTTCTGTTTTTAGCTCTTTGAGGTATCTACAAATTACTTTCCAC
>NW_012151896.1:24986-25727 GCF_000956105.1 Propithecus coquereli
ATTGTGCTGCTATAAACATTTGAGTGCAGATATCTTTCTTTACAGATGGTCTTTTTTTTCCCATTGGGTAAATACTCAGTAGTGGGATTGCTATACCAAATGGTAGTTCTACTTTTAATTCTTTGAGGTATCTCCATACTACTTTCCATAAAGGTTATTCTAGTTTGCAGTCCCACCAGCAGTGTATGAGTGTTCCTATCTGTCCACATCCACATCAACATTTGTTGTTTTGGAAATTTTTGATAAAAGCCATTCTCACTGTATTTAAGTGAGATTGTCTTTTTGATTTGCATTTCCCTGATGATTAGGGATGTTGAGCATTTTTTCATACGTTTTTTTGGCCAATAATCTATCTTCTTTTTGAAAAGTTTCTGTTCATGTCCTTTGTCCACCTTTTAATGAGGTTGTTTGATTTTTTTCTTGCTGATTTACCTGAGTTCTTTATAGATTTTAGTTATCAGCCCTCTATTGGATGTATAGCATGCAATTATTTTCTCCCAACTGTAGGTCGTCTATTCACTCTAATGATTGTTTCCTTTGCTGTGAAGAAGCTTTTGAATTTGATCAGGTCCCACTTATTTACTTTTGTTGTTGTTGTGATTGCCTTTGGGGTCTTATTCATAAATTCTTTGCATAAGCCAATATCTATATGAGTTTTTCCAACTTCTTCTAGAATTCTTAGAGTTTCATGCCTTAAGTTTAAGTCTGGTATCCATCATGAATTAATGTTTGTGACCATTG
>NW_012151896.1:36057-36860 GCF_000956105.1 Propithecus coquereli
TTCTCCACTCTCCTCAGTATAACCCTCTACTCTTCTGCCAGGACAGTCTGACAAGCTGTGTCTCTAGTTGGCCATCTTTAGTTTTCTAGTTTTCATTGTTATTTCTTTTTTCATCCATTAGTTTTTAAGAGTATATTGTTTAATTTTTACAATTTTGTGAATTTTCTAGATTTTCTTCTTATTTCTAACTTCATCTTTTTATTGTCACAGAAGACACTGTATGATATCCATCTTTTCAAATTAATTGAGGCTTAATCTGTGGCATAACATATATTCTATCCTGTAAAATGTCTAACATACACTTGAGAAGAATGTGTATGCTGTTATTGGGTAGAGTGTAGTGTATATGTCTGTAAGATCTAGTTGGTTTACTGTATTATTCAAGTTTTCTGTTTCTTTATTTATCTTCTGTATGCTTGGTCTATCAACCATTGAGAATGGAGGTATTGGAAGTCTCCTGCTGTTATTATAGAACTATCTATCTCTCCATTCCACTCTGTTATATTTTGATTTTTTGTTATTAGATACATCAATGTTTATAATTGGTATATCATGCTGTATCAAAACTTTCATTAATATATAATGTCCTTTGTCTCTTGTAAAGATTTTGCTTTAGGGTCTATAATGTATTATTTTAGTATAGACACCTTTGGTCTCCTTTGTGTACTATTGCATGGAATATTCTTTCCTATTTTTTCACTTTCAACTTATTTGTGTCTTAATCTAAAATGAGTGTCTTGTAGACAGCAACTAGTTGGATCTTTCTTTACATAAATTTTGCCAATTTCTGTCTTTTGATTGGA
>NW_012151896.1:36910-39263 GCF_000956105.1 Propithecus coquereli
GATTCATTAGATTATTGATTGATGATCTTTCTGTCTTTCGGATGTGGGTATTTAAGGTTGTGAGTTTTCCTCTCAAGACTGCTTTTGCTGTATCCCAGAGATTTTCATAACTTGTATCCTAATTATTATTCAGTTCAAAGAATCTTTTGATTTCCATCTTTATCTCCTTCTTGACTCAACTGTCGTCCAGCAATAGGTTGTTTAGTTTCCATAACTTTTTGTAGAGGTGAGTGTTTCTGTTGGAATTGATTTGTAATTTTATTCCACTGTGGTCTGAGGAGATACATGATATAATTTGTATTCTTTTAAATTTGTTGAGTCTTGTTTTGTTGCCTAGAGTATGGTCAATTTTAGAGAAAGTTCCATGAGCTGATGAAAAAAATGTATATTCAGTATTTTGTGGGTTGAATGTTCTGTAAATGTCTGTTAGGCTTATTTGTTCCAGAGTGATGTTTAAGTCCATTGTTTCTTTGCTTATTTTCTGTTTGGAGGATCTGTTCTGTTCTGTCAGTAGGGTGTTGAAGTCCCCAACAATTATGGCATTGCTATTTATCATTTTGTTTAGATCAAGTACAATTTGCTTTATGTATCTGAGTGCTTCTGTGTTAGGTGCACAAATATTTAGAATTATTAAGTCTTCTTATTGAATTGCTCCCTTCACCATTATATAGTGACCATCTTTGTATTTCTTTACTTTTGTTGATTTAAGGCCTCTGTGCTTCTTGTGATGTCTATGTTATCTGATATGAGAATGGCTACACCAGCTTGCTTTTGGTTTCCACTTGTGTGGGATATTGTTTTCCATGCCTTCACCTTAAGTATGAATGAGTCCTTGTGAGTTAGATATGCTTCCTGGAGATAGCAGATACTTGGCATGTAGTTTTTTTATCCATTAAACCAGCCATGTATGTTCAGTGGAGAGTTCAAGCCATTCACATTTCTTGAAAGAATTGATACTTGGAGTGGATATCTGTTCATGCAGTTGGGTAGACCCTTATTGCTATGTTTTACCTATTGATCCATTGTGGTATCTGGGTTCTGAACGCTAGGTTTTGGATGATTTTACACTGGTGTGTAATCTGTTGTGCTGACTGGTATATAATGCAGTTCTGAGTACTTCCTGTAGTGCAGGTCTGGTCTTTGCAAATTCTCTCAGTGTTTGCTTGTCTAAGAAAGTCTTTATTTCTGCCTCATATATGTAACTTAGTTCTGCATGATGCAAAATTCTAGGCTGGCCATTATATTTCATTAAGCTTTCTTACAATCCATATTCAAAATTTTTCATCTGTCATTTTAACCATTTCTTTTAGGTTGTTATCCATTTGTGAGGAGTTATTGATTTCTTTTGGAAGTGTTCTTTCATTCTGATTTTTCATTTTTCTGGAATGCTTTTGTTGATTTCTTCTCATCCGGCCTCTTGATCAAGAGCTGCAGATGCTAGGGCTGGCTTATGGCCCTATCTCTGAGTCCCCAAAGATTAATCCCTGACTGTGCTGTGGGGAGGAGTGCTGGTCCTGAGTTGCCTATGTGGTGTTTTAGCAGGTTTGATGAAACTTTTGGGTTATCTGTGACCTGTTGTCTTTATGTCTTCTCAACAGAGCGTAGAAAGTTTCATCCCCCAGATTAATCTCTGAGATAGTGGATTGTACTTGTGGCTACAAGTCTGCCACTCCCTAATTCATTTAGTTGGAAGACACTATATTTAGCTATAGGGTTGTTCCCACTGTCATTGATTGTAGTTTGCATGGAGAAGCCAGCTGCTGAGGTAATCTTTTATGCCCATGGTAGGTTCTAGCCCCCCAGATGGGGTATACAAATGCCCAAGCTTTAGGAGGGTCCCTGCAGCTCCCAGGGGGTTACTTGGTCCCTACTCCCCCTCAGATGGGGGAGGAAAAAGAGGGATCATGGCTGGAATGTGAGAGCCTGAATGAGGAGCTGTGCTAAGCCTCCACAGGGCTCAGAGGTTGCTTATCTGGCTGCTAGGAGAAGCCGCTGGTATAGAGTTCAAAGCTATCTCTCCAAATCTGGAGAGCTGCTGCTGATGGGAGGGGCCTGATTACTAAGTCCCCTAGCCATACTTTTTCCATCCCTGTTCACTAGCCCATTTTCTCTGTGTGGTGGGGCATGTGCCCTCCCTATTCATTCCCTGGAACTCCACAGTATTCTCCCCTCTTATCGGTCCATGTGCCTTTCCTCTCCACCCAAGACTGGCTTTTGAGCTTCCCCAGTTTGTGTGTCTGACCCACTGGTTGGTGTGTGTGTCTCTGTGAGACACTGGCAGGTAGGGGGATCTGTAATCGTGCATCCTTTTTCCATTACTAGACCTCAAGGTGAGGGAGGTAGGCCTCTTTAT
>NW_012151896.1:41343-44295 GCF_000956105.1 Propithecus coquereli
TAAAGCAATGATAGAACTGAAGGATAAATAGACAAATCCACAATTATAGTTGGAGACTTAAAAACCCCTCTCTAAACAGTTGATAGAATAACTGAACATAAAATAAAAAAGGATATAGAAGTGAAGATTTTGCGAATGTATGAAGAAGTGACATATTTTGGAAATATCTTTGGACTTGTAGAAACATTCGTCAATTTTTTAGCTAACACTGGATGTTTTTGTTTGTGTAATTGATATATACTCTTTACATATTTATGGAGTACATGTGATATTTTGTTGCATGCATAGAATGTGTAATGATCAAATCAGGGCATTTGGCGTATCCATCACCTTGAGTATTTATCATATCTATGTACGGGAACATTTCAAGTTCTCTCTTCTAGCTACTTTGAAATATACAATACATTTTCGCTATAATCACCCTACTCAGCTATCAAATATTAGAACTTATACCTTCTATCTGACTATAAGTTTGTACCCATTGACCTACATCTTTTCATCCCCCTCCTACACACACTCTTCCCAGCCTCTGGTATCTATCATTGTACTCTCTACCCCATGAAATAAACTTTTATTGTTTCTATATTTGAGTGAGAATAT
Organism: Propithecus coquereli; assembly: GCF_000956105.1. Taxonomy (NCBI): domain Eukaryota; kingdom Metazoa; phylum Chordata; class Mammalia; order Primates; family Indriidae; genus Propithecus; species Propithecus coquereli. Next base: position 41,944 of record NW_012151896.1, read on the forward strand.
GTGAAATTTGTCTTTCTGTATCTGGCTTATTTCATTTAATGACCTACTGTTCCATTCGTGTTGCTGAAAATTATATGATGTCATTCTTTTTAATGGCTAAATAGTATTCCATTGTGCAAGTATACCACATTTTTTTAGTCATCTGTCCATTGATGGACCCTTAGGTTGATTCCATATCTTTGCTATTGTGAATAATGCTGCAATAAATATATGAGTACAGGTATCTCTTTGACATACTGATTTCTTTTCCTTTGGATAAATACCCAGTAGTGGAACTGCTGGATTATATGGTAGCTCTATTTAATCACCTTGAGAAATCTCCATACTGTTTTCCGTAGTGGCTATAATAGCTTACATTCTCACCAACAGTGTATAAGAATTATTTTTTCTCTGCATCCTAGCCACCAACTGTTATTTTCGTATTTTTAATAATAGCAATTCTAACTGAGGTAAGATGATATCCTGTTTTGATTTTGATTTGCACTTCCATGTTGATTAATGATGTGGAGCATTTTTTTCATATATCTGTTGGCCATTTGTATGTCTTCCTATGAGAAATGTCTATTTATGTTCTTTGCCCACTTTTTAATGGGATTACTTGTTGATTTTTTTATTTGTTTTTACTGTTAAATTGTTTGAATTCCTCATATATTCTAGATATTCGTCACTTTTAAGGTGAATAGCTGGCAAATATTTCCGCTCATTCAACAGGTTGTTGGCTAGGCGTGGTTGCTCATGCCTGTAATTCCAGCATTTTGGGAGGCTGAGACAGGAGGATTACCTGAGGCCAGGGGTTTGAGATGAATCTCAGCAACACAGCGAGATCCCATCTCTAAAAAAAATTAGCCAGGTGTGGTTTCATGCATCTGTACTCCTAGGTACTCTTGAGGCTGAGGTGGGAGGATTGCTTGAGCTCAGGAGTCTAAGGTTGCAGTGAGATTTGATCACACCACTGCACTCCAGACTGGGTGAGAAAGTAAGAACCTGTCTCTTGAAAAAAAAAAAAAAACAGGTTGTCACTTCACTCTTTTGACTATTTTCTTTGCTGAGAAGAACCTTTTTAATTTAGTATAGCCCCATTTGTCTATTTTTGGTTTTGTTTTCTGTGCTTTTGAAGTCTTACCCATAAAATCTTTGCCAATGTTCTTAAGTGTTTTATAGTTTGGGGTCTTATGTTTGAATCTTTACTCTAGCTTCAGTTGATTTTTCTATATGGTGAGATATAGGGGTCCAGTTTCATTCTTCTCCGTAAGTGCATACAATTTTCCTAGCATCATTTATTAAAGAGGGTATCCTTTCTCCAATGTATTCTTGGTGCCTTTGTCAAAAATCAGTTGGCTGTAAATACATGGATTTATTTCTGGATTCTCTATTCTGTTCCATGGGTCTTTGTGTCTGTTTTTAATACCAACACCATGCTGTTCTTGTTACTATAGCATTGTAATATGTTTTGAATTCAAGTAGTGTAATGCCTCCAGCTTTGTTCTTTTTCCTCAGGATTGCTTTGGCTATTCGGGCTCTTTTTTGGTTGCATACACATTTTATGATTGTTTCTTCTGTTTTTGAAAAAAATATGCCATTTTGATAAGGAATTTCATTAAATGTGTATATTGCATTGGATGGTATGGTCATTTCAATGATACTAATTCTTATGATCCATGAAAATTGAATGTATTTCCATTTGTTTGTGTACTCTTCAATTTCTTTCGTCAGTGTTCTCTAGTTTTCCTCACAGGGATCTTTCAAATCCTTAGTTAAATTTATTACTAGGTATTTTATTTTTATTGTAGCTATTGTAAATGGGATTGTGGTCTTGATTTGTTTCTTAGATAGTTTATTATTGGTGTATAGAAATGCTGCCAATTTTTGTATGTCGATTTTGTATCTTGAAACTTTACTGAATTTATATAACAGATCTAAGAGTTTTCTGGTAGAGTGTTTAGGTTTGTGTACATATAAGATCATGTCATTATCAAAGAGGAACAATTTGACTTCCCTTTTTCCAATCTGGAGCCTTTTTTTTTTCTCTTGCCTGATTGTTCTGACTAGGACTTCCAGTACTATGCTGAATAGGAGTGGTGAAAGTGAGTATCCTTGTCTTATTAGATTTCTCAGGGGAAGGGTTTTCAGCTTTTCTCCATTCAATATAATTCTAGCTGTGGGTTTGTCATATATGGCCGGTATTCTGTTAAGGTATGTTCCTTCTATGCCTAGTTTGTTGAGAGTTTTGAATCATGAAGCGAAGTTGAATTTTATCAAATACTTTTTATGTGTCTACTGAAATGATCACATAGGATTTTTTCCTTCATTATGTCAGTGTGATGTATCACATTTATTGTTTTATGTATGTTG
>NW_012151896.1:48074-55899 GCF_000956105.1 Propithecus coquereli
TATTTCTTTACAAATTCTAGTAGTTTTCTTGTGGATTATTTGACATTTTTTATATATAGGATCACATCAACTGCAAATAGAAATTTTACCTCTTTTTTTCAAATGTAGATTTTTTATTTCTTTTAATTGTTTAAAAGCTCTCACTAGAACTCTAGTATAATGTTGAATGTGGGAATATTTTATTTTTTTCTGATTTAGGGGGAAAGATTTCAGTCTTTTACCATGGAGTATAATGTCAGCTGTGAGTTTCTCGTAAAAATTCTTTATTGTGTTGAGGTATTTTCTCTCCATTCCTACTTTACTGAGAGTTTTTATCATGAAATGGTGTCGAACCTTTCTGAATGCCTTTTCTGCATCAATTCAGATGATCATGTGGTGTTTTCCCACTTCATTCTATTAATGCGATGTATGACATTGATGAATTTGCTTTTATTGAACAGTGGCACTCTAGCATTCCAGGGCTAGACTCCACTTGTTCATGATAAATAATCTTTTTAACATGCTATTGGAGTCTATGTACTAGTATTATTTTAAGAATTTTTGCACCTAGAGAGACCTTCAGAAGCATAGAGGAGCAAACACATTTCCACACTCCTGGCTCCTGGATTCCATTAAGGCAGTGTAAGTGTTAGTTCTCTGCCAAGCCAGGATTAGGCCTTACAGCTTCACTGAAGAGAATCCAAGGAGAAAACTCAGGAGTAAAAATGGAGAAAGTGAGATATCAGACTAAAATTTCTAGAAACCATTAGGAAGTAAAGAAGGAAAAAGAACCTAAGAAATCAGAAAAACCATCAAACCAGTTAATTAACTCTTAGAATGACCATAAGATCCAGAGAATCCTAAAAGAATGGAAGGCTCTCAAATTTGAAGAGTCGAGGGAGAATAATCATGAATGGTCTAAAGCAATTGCCCAGTGTCTCAAGCAGAGAAGCATAAATAGGAGCTGGCAGGAATGTCTCCCAATAGTGAAAAGTCTGCAGGAATTTTACTGGATCACTCATGAGGCCATCCAGAGGCCAAGGAGCCAGTCCTGCCCCCGTCTTCATGAAGAGGCCCTACAGAAGATTCTGGGATTATATATGGAAGGACAACATCTTTTCATGTGCCCCCTGTGCAGATGTGGTCAGCCTTCCAATTCCTAAATTCCAGCCGTTGGTCTGTGCCATCGCCATTCCTCCCAGCAGCTCCCCCTTGCGGCTGGGAAAGCAACCTCTGAGTCCTGCCAAGGCTTTGCAGAGCCTCCCAGGCTCCCGCAATCTACCAGGCTCTGCCTCACTACTCCACCCACCTCTACTGTGGTGGAAATCAAGCAACCCCCTGGGAGCTACAGGGCCCCTCCCAAAGCCTGGGACACTCAAGTGTTCCACCTGAGGAACTAGAGCTTACCACAGGCACAAAAGAACATCTCAGCAGCTGGCTGTTTCATGCAAGCATCCACTGACAGGGAAAACAACTCTACGGGTCATCACAGCATCTGCCAACTCAATCAAACAGGGTATGGCTGATTTTTTACTCACAAGTACCACTCACCATCTCAGAGATTAAGCTGGAGGACCCAATACAATTCACACCACTGGGGAGAGGTGAAGACAGCAGGATAGAGGCAATCTGAAGGAATACTTTTTATTAGGAGAGAAACAGATGTTACAGGGAGCTCAGTCTGTGAGGGGGTCTCCCTCTTCCACTGCAGACCTCTAGGCTGATCAGAGAGCTGCTCAGAGTCTGTGCAGAGACATTCCACTGGAGATCAAGTGCAGCAAAGATCTGGTGCCTACCAATAACAGGCTTCTGAAACTGATGACATCCTGATTGCTCTGATACACAGAGCTAGGTCTTCTCAGGACCCAGCCATCCAGCAGTAACCATAGCATCACCCCTGCTGGGCTAGGGAGGGAACACACAATCTCCCATGTTGAGCTCTATGACTGGGTGTTGATCATGCCTCCTCCCCTGCATGGAAGCCAAACAGAGGGGGAGACTCAGACACCACAGGCACCACTTGGGAGGCCCAGTGGATCCTAGGTGTAGGGGGAGAACCTTGTGTGACCAGTAGCTCTGGCCTACCTACAAAGAACCCAGGATGCTGAGAGAAACCCCTGCCTGCATGACTAGGCAAGAGCAGTCTCCATGCTGGTGGAACAGCCCCCATATGGGCAGCTTTGCCCCTGAAAACCCCAGAGCTAGCTCTTAAACTCTCACTGTGCCTGAGGCTGAGGCTCTGCCCCTGTAGCTCCAGGGCCCCTGCTAGGCCTGCAACTCCACCTCTGAGACTCCAGAGTTGTGACTGGACCCCAAGAATCCACTACTGAGTCCCCAACACTAGCAACCTGGGCCGGCAGAAGTTCCCTGATGTCCAACACTACACCCACAACCCCCAAGACCTAACTAGCTATTACTCCTGGACTTGGTTTGAGAGAGTCTCCAGAAATGGTAAACAGATGCCCTGTACACGTATTAACCCAGATCTGAGAGAAGAGAAACCAGATGAAAAGAAACCAGCAAAAGAACCCTGGCTACACAAAAAGGCAAAATAGTCTCACACCCCCAAGAGAACACAATGGAGCTGCAGTAGTGGACTCCACCCACAAGGAAATTGCTGAAATGACAGGAACATAATTCAGAATATGGATGGTAAATAAGATGAATGGAATTGAAGAGAAGTTGAAGACCAAGAAAAAGAAGCCAAAAAAAATTTCAGAAAATCACTGAAAAAAATGAAAACATCACTAGAGAGCTAGACAACATAAAAAAGAATGTAACAGAACTTAAAGAAATGAAAGAGTCATTCAGTGAATTTCAAAATGCAGTTGAAAGCTTTAACAACAGGCTAAACCAAGGAGAAGAAAGAAACTCAGAGCTTGAAGACAAAGCTCTCAAGATAACCCAGTCATTCAAAGAGGAAGAGGAAAGTATAAAAAAGTCTGCTCAATCACTGAGAGAGATATGGGACTATATGAAGTGTACTAACATTTGAATTATACACATCCCTGAAGGTGAAGAAGAAAGAGCTAAAAGCATGGAAAACCTATTTGAGGAAATTATTGCCACAAATTTCCAGAATATTGGCAGAAATTCAGACCTACTGATACAAAATGGATATTGAACACGCGGAAGATTCATAGCAAACAGGTCATTAGCAAGACACATAGTAATCAACCTGGCCAAAGTCAAAATGAAGGAGAAAATTCTGCAAGCAGCAAGATGAAAGCATCATATAACCTATAATACAAAGGAAATCCCATCAGGCTACCTGCAGACTTCTCAGTGGAAACATTACAAACCAGAATAATTTGGGGACCCATCTTCAATTACCATAAATTGAACACATGCCAGCATAAACTTTTGTATCCTGCAAAACTAAGTTTCACAATAGATGGAAAAATTAAGTCCTTTCCAGACCAAAAAAAAAAAAAAAAAACACAGAGAATTTGTCATGACCAGACCTGCACTACCGAAAATATTCAGAACAGCACTATACAAATTAGGACAAGAGATACCCACCAGTGTAAATTCACCTAACATCCCCAAAAAGAGACTATAACATGATAAATCGATGAACACCCCACATATCAATGCTATCAATCATTGTGAACTAACTGAATCTCCTCTCAAAAGACATAGGCTGGCTGAATGAATGAAGAAACACAGCCCAAGTATCTGCTCTCTCTAGGAAACACATCCAAGCCACAAGGATGCACACAGACTCATTTTGAGAGGATAGAAAAAATGTTCTACACGAATGTAAATACAAAGAGAACAGGTGCAGCTATTCTCATACCAGACAAAATTGACTTTAAGCCAACAAATGTAAAGAAAGACAAAAGGGTCATTATATAACGGCAAAGGGAGATATCCGACAAAAAGAAATAATAATCCTAACCATATATGTGCCCAAAACAGGAGCTCCCAGATACATAAAGCAAATCTTACTAGAGCTAAGCAAATAAATAAATAAATACTATCATCATAATTGCTAGGGGCCTCAATATTCCACTGTTGGAGCTTCATAAATAATCTAAGGAGAAAATAAATAAAAAATAATGGATTTAAACCAAACACCAAAATAAATGGACTGAATAGACATTTACAGAACATATTACACCCAAACTACAGACTACACATTCTTCTCAGCAACACATGGAACATTCTCCAAGATTGATCATATCTTAGGCCACAAAAGAGGTCTCAACAAATTCAAAGCATCATCATCATACCACATACCTTCTCAGACTACAGTGGAAAACAGTAAAAATTAATCACAAGAAAAACACTCAAATATAGTGGAAGTCATGGAAATTAAACAACCTGCTGCTGAACAAGTATTGGGTCTAGAATAAAATTAAGATGGAAATTAAAAAATTATTTGAGCTGAATTATAAAAGGGACACAAACTATCAAAATCTTTAGGACACCGAAAAAGCAATCCTCAGGGGAAAATTCATAGCTTTAAATGACTACATCAAAAAGACAGAAAGATCACAAATTGATAACCTAATGTCACACCTCAAGAAATTATAAAAGTAAGAACAAACCAAAACTAAAGCAAGCAGAAGAAAAGAAATAAGGAAGATCAGAGCAGAACTAAATCAATTAGAGAATAAAAAAAAACATGCAAAGAATTAACAATACAAAAAGTTGGTTCTCTGAAATGATAAACAAAATTGACAGAATTTTTCCTAGATTAACCAAGAACAGAAGAAAAAGACACAAATAAACTCAATCAGAAATGGAAAAGGTGACATTACAACCACTACCACAGAAATACAACACATCATCCATGAATACTACATAAATCTCTACACACATAAACTAGAGGATTATAGGAAATGGACAAGTTCCTGGAAACACATAACTTCCCAAGACTCAACCAGGGAGAAATAGAACTCCTGAAAGACCAATAATAATCAGTGAGATAGAATCAATAATAACCACCCCCCCCCAAAAAAAATGCCCTGGGCCAGATGGATTCACAGCCAAATTCTCTCAGACATATCAAAAAACGTGGTATCCATATTCAGAAACTATTTCATAATGTTGAGAAGGAGAGAATCCTACCCAACTCCTTCTATCCAGCCAGTATTGCCTTGATACCAAAGCCAGGAAAGGACACAACAAAAAAAGAAAACTACAGACAAATACCCCTTATGAATGTAGATGCAAAAACCCTCAATAAAATACTAGGCAACCTAATTCAACAGCTCATCAAAAACATAATCTACCAGGACCAAATGGGCTTCATCCCAGGGATGCAAGGATGGTTCAACATACATAAATCAATAAATGTGATTTACCACATAAACAAAAGCAAAAACAAAGGCCATATGACCATCTCAATAAATGCAGAAAAAGCATTTGGCCAAATCTAGCGCCCATTCGTGATAAAAATCCTCAGCCAACCAGACATAGAAGGAAAATATTCAAAAATTATAAAAGCCATATATTACAATACCACAGCCAACATCACACTGAATTGGGAAAGGTTGAAGCTATTCCCCATAATAGCAGGAACAAGACAAGGATGCCCACTCTCACCACTCCTATTCAATATAATGCTGGAGGTCCTAGGAAGCCAGGGCAATTAGGCAAGAGTATTAAGAATATCCGAATTGAGAAAGAGGAGGTCAAACTATTGCTCTACATTGATGATATGATCTTTTATGTAGAAAAACCCAAAGATTCCACCAAGAGTCTCCTGAAATTTATACATAAATTCAACAAAGTCTCAGGATACAAAATTAACGTACATAAATCAGTAGCATTTTTATATACTAATAATGGTTAGGCTGAGAGTCAAAACAAAGACTCAATAGTATTCACAATACCTGCAATGAAAATAAAATACCTAGAAATATACTTAACCAAGAAGATGAAAGATATCTACAAGGTGAACTACAAAACTCCAAGGAAAGAAATCACAGAGGATAGAAACAAATGAAAAAACATATTATGCTCATGGATAGATATAATCATCACTGTTAAAATGTTCATACTACCCAACATATGAACTACAACACAATCCCCAAGTTACCGAAGTTCTACTTCACAGATCTGAAAAAAATAATTTTATGCTTTGTTTGGAACCAGAAACAAGCCAGAATAGCCAAAGCAATATTAAGCAAAAACAGCAAAACTGGAGACATCACCTTACCAGACTTCAAAGTGTACTTCAAGGCTATAGGATCCAAAAGAGAATGGTATTGGTACAAAAATTGAGATGTAGAACAATGGAACAGAACAGAGAACCTAGACATAAAACCATCTACCTACAAGCAATGGATCTTTGACAAAGCAGACAACAACATATGCTGGGGAAAAGAAGCCCTGTTCAATAAACAGTGCTGGTAAAATTGGATGGCCACATGCAGAAGAACGAAACAGGACCCCTACCTCTCACCACTCACAAAAAATAATTCAAGATGAATAAAATAATTAGATGTAAGGCATGAAATCACAAGAAGTCTAGAGGAATATGTAGGGAAAACTCTTCTAAATTTCAGCCTAGCCAAAAAATTTGTGGAAAAGACCCCAATGGCAATCATGGTAACCACAAAATTAATAAATGAAATTTGATTAAATAAAAAGCTTCTGTATAGTGAAGAAAACAAACAACATAGGAGATAAACAACCTACAGTATGGGAGAAAATATTCACAAGCTACATATCTTATAATGGACTAATAACCAGAATTTACAAAGAACTCAAGCAAATCAGCAAGAGAAAAACAAACAATCCTACTAAAAAGTGGAGAAAAGACATGAAAAGATGCTTCTCAAAAGAAGAAAGACAAATGGCCAATAAACATATGAAAAAATGCTCAACATCACTAATCATCATGGAAATTCAAATTAAAACCACAATGAGATATCTCCTTACTCCAGTTAGAATGGCTTTTATCAAAAAGTTCCAAAACAACAAATGTTGGCATGGATGCGGAGAGATAGGAACACTCATACACTTTTGGTGGGACTGCAAACTAGCACAACTTCTATGGAAAGCAGATACCTCAAAGAACTAAAATTGACCTAACATTTGATCCAGCAATCCCACTACTGAGTATTTACCAAAGGGAAAAAAAGACTTTTCATCAAAAAGACACCTACACTCAAATGTTTATAGCAGCACAATTCACAATCACAAAAATGTATAAACAACCCAAGTGCCCATCAATACATGAATGGATCAACAAAATATGGTATGCATGTCATAGAGTATTACTCAGCCATAAAAATGGTGAACTAATACCTTTTGTAATAACCTGAATTGAACTGGAGACCAAGTGCAGCATCCCAAGAATGGAAAAAAAACACCAATGTATTTAATATTAAATTGGAACTCATGTGCACATATGGCAGCAAAATTCTACAGAAATTAAGCAGGTGCGGAGGGAGGAGGGCATGGGTAAATTCACACCTAACAGGTACAATGCACACTATCATGGTGAGGGATACACTTATAACTTTGACTCAAACTGTACAAAAGCAATTCACGTAACCACAATGTTTGTACCCCCATAATATTCTGAAATTTTTAAAAAACCCATAAAGACAAAGAAGAAAATCTTGAAATTGCAAAAAAAAAAAAAGTGAATAATCATGTACAAAGAAAAATCTAATAAGATCGTCAGCTGATTCTTATAAGAAACAATGGAAGCCAAAGGCAGTGGAATGGTATAATCAAAGTGCTATAAGAAAAATAATGTCGGCCGGGCACGGTGGCTCACGCCTGTAATCCTAGCTCTCTGGGAGGCGAGGCGGGCGGATCGTTTGAGCTCAGGAGTTCAAAACCAGCCTGAGCAAGAGCGAGACCCCATCTCTACCAAAATTAG
>NW_012151896.1:55949-69474 GCF_000956105.1 Propithecus coquereli
ATATTACAATACCACAGCCAACATCACACTGAATTGGGAAAGGTTGAAGCTATTCCCCATAATAGCAGGAACAAGACAAGGATGCCCACTCTCACCACTCCTATTCAATATAATGCTGGAGGTCCTAGGAAGCCAGGGCAATTAGGCAAGAGTATTAAGAATATCCGAATTGAGAAAGAGGAGGTCAAACTATTGCTCTACATTGATGATATGATCTTTTATGTAGAAAAACCCAAAGATTCCACCAAGAGTCTCCTGAAATTTATACATAAATTCAACAAAGTCTCAGGATACAAAATTAACGTACATAAATCAGTAGCATTTTTATATACTAATAATGGTTAGGCTGAGAGTCAAAACAAAGACTCAATAGTATTCACAATACCTGCAATGAAAATAAAATACCTAGAAATATACTTAACCAAGAAGATGAAAGATATCTACAAGGTGAACTACAAAACTCCAAGGAAAGAAATCACAGAGGATAGAAACAAATGAAAAAACATATTATGCTCATGGATAGATATAATCATCACTGTTAAAATGTTCATACTACCCAACATATGAACTACAACACAATCCCCAAGTTACCGAAGTTCTACTTCACAGATCTGAAAAAAATAATTTTATGCTTTGTTTGGAACCAGAAACAAGCCAGAATAGCCAAAGCAATATTAAGCAAAAACAGCAAAACTGGAGACATCACCTTACCAGACTTCAAAGTGTACTTCAAGGCTATAGGATCCAAAAGAGAATGGTATTGGTACAAAAATTGAGATGTAGAACAATGGAACAGAACAGAGAACCTAGACATAAAACCATCTACCTACAAGCAATGGATCTTTGACAAAGCAGACAACAACATATGCTGGGGAAAAGAAGCCCTGTTCAATAAACAGTGCTGGTAAAATTGGATGGCCATATGCAGAAGAACGAAACAGGACCCCTACCTCTCACCACTCACAAAAAATAATTCAAGATGAATGAAATGATTAGATGTAAGGCATGAAACCATAAGAATTCTAGAGGAATATGTAGGAAAAACTCTTCTAAATTTCAGCCTAGCCAAAAAATTTGTGGAAAAGACCCCAATGGCAATCATGGTAACCACAAAATTAATAAATGAGATTTGATTAAATAAAAAGTTTCTGTATAGTGAAGAAAACAAACGACATAGGAGATAAACAACCTACAGTATGGGAGAAAATATTCACAAGCTACATATCATATAATGGACTAATAACCAGAATTTACAAAGAACTCAAGCAAATCAGCAAAAGAAAAACAAACAATCCTACTAAAAAGTGGAGAAAAGACATGAAAAGATGCTTCTCAAAAGAAGAAAGACAAATGGACAATAAACATATGAAAAAATGCTCAACATCACTAATCATCATGGAAATTCAAATTAAAATCACAATGAGATATCTCCTTACTCCAGTTAAAATGGCTTTTATCAAAAAGTCCCAAAACAACAAATGTTGGCATGGATGCAGAGAGATAGGAACACTCATACACTTTTGGTGGGACTGCAAACTAGCACAACCTCTATGGAAAGCAGATACCTCAAAGAGCTAAAATTGACCTAACATTTGATCCAGCAATCCCACTACTAAGTATTTACCAAAGGGAAAAAAAGACTTTTCATTAAAAAGACACCTACACTCAAATGTTTATAGTAGCACAATTCACAATCACAAAAATGTAGAAACAACCCAAGTGCCCATCAATACATGAATGGATTAACAAAATATGGTATATATGTCATAGAGTATTACTCAGCCATAAAAATGGTGAACTAATACCTTTTGTAATAACCTGAATAGAACTGGAGACAAAGTGCAGCATCCCAAGAATGGAAAAACAAACACCAATGTATTTAATATTAAATTGGAACTCATGTGCACATATGGCAGTAAAATTCTACAGAAATTAAGCAGGTGCGGAGGGAGGAGGGCATGGGTAAATTCACACCTAACAGGTACAATGCACACTATCATGGCGAGGGACACGCTTATAACTTTGACTCAAACTGTACAAAAGCAATTCATGTAACCACAATGTTTGTACCCCCATAATATTCTGAAATTTTTAAAAAACCCATAAAGACAAAGAAGAAAATCTTGAGATTGCAAAAAAAAAAAAAGTGAATAATCATGTACAAAGAAAATCCAGTAAGATCGTCAGCTGATTCTTATAAGAAACAATGGAAGCCAAAGGCAGTGGAATGGTATAGTCAAAGTGCTATAAGAAAAATAATGTCAACCAAGAATTTCATATTCGTCAAAACTAATTTTCAAAAAATGGAGACAAAATAGGCAGAACTCAGAGGGTTTTTAAGGCAGTGAAACTATTCTGCATGATATTTTAATGGTGGAAACATGTCATTATACATTTATCAAAACCCATAGAATTAATAACACCAAGAATGAACCCTAAAATAAATAATGGGCTTTGAGCAACAATGATGTGTCAATGTAGGTTCATCAATTGTAACAAAGGGACCACTGTAGTGCAGAATGTCAATAGTGAGGGAAGATGTCCATGTGGGGGCACATGTGGTATATGAGAACTCTGTACTTTCCATTCAATTTTTCCGTAAAGTTAAAACTGCCCTAAAAAATAAAGTTTATTAATTTTAAAAAACAGAGGTGAAATAAAAACATTCAAAGGTAAAAAATATCCAAAAACTATGGATGCTGGTATGGATGCAGAGAGAAAGAAACATGCATACCGTGTTGGTGGGACTTAAAATTAATACAACCTCTATGGAAAACAGTATGGAGAATCCTGAAAGAACTAAAAATAGACCTATCATTCAATCCAGCAATTCCACTACTGGCTATTTGCCCAAAGGAAAAGAAGTCATGTTATCAAAAGGACATCTGTTCTCAAATGTTTATTACAGCACAATTCACAATTGCAAAGATGTGGAATCAATGAAGTATCAGTCAATTTATGAGTGGATTAATAAAATGTGGTATATGTATACTATGTGATACTACTCAGCCATGAAGAAGGATGAATTAAGGCCTTTTGCATAACATGATTATCCATGTGTGATTCAAAAGAATTCATATTCTGCTACTGTTGAATAGAAGAATGTTCTGTATATGTCTGTTAGGCCTGTTTGGTCTATAGTTTTGTTCTAGTCTACAGTTTCCTTTTTGATTTTCTGTCTGGGTATGCTATCCATTATAGAAACTAGGTTTTTGAATCTCCTACATTACTGCATTGCTGTCTATTTTTCACATCAAGTCTGTCAATGTTTGCTTCATATATTTAGGTGCTCTGATGTTGGGTGCATATATAATTATTATATTTTCCTGGAGAAGTGATCTTTTTATCATTATTAATGTCCTCCTTTGTCTCTTGTGACAGTTTTGACCTAAGAGCTTTTGGGTCTGATGTAAGTATAGTCATTCTTGGTCTCTTTTGTTTACCATTTGCAAAGTATACCTTTTTCCATCCCTTCATTTATATGCAATGTATGTCCTTAAAACTAAGGTGTGTCTCTCCCTTTTTTTGAAGTAAATACCACTTTTCCCTAAAGCAAAATATATATATGGGTCTGTGAACATTTATATTTTTAAGTAGAAATCATACATAAGGGTTGGGAAAAGGATATATGAAGAACTGGATTTTTTTCTTTTTAGTTTATATGTCTCTATTGTGGTTAAATTTTTTTACAACCTACATTACTTTTGTAATAGAAAATCAACAAAAAATGTGCAGGTATCTGATGATTAAAACACATTTTAAAAATATCACATGCCCTCAAGGGGAAGGCAATGCACAAAATATAAAAGCCTATGTATCTGGGGCAAGGAAATAATTGGTCTTTTTTCTACATTTCCAAATTTTCTTTTAATGAGAATGTTTACTATAATGGAAAATAGTAAAAACAATAAGGCCATTGGTGATATAGCGTTGCATTAAGTCAAGTGAAGGTACTTGTGATTATACAATGTAATAGTGGGTGAGCCCATGAGGGGCCTTGGAGGAGCACAAGAGTTGATTACTGGGGGCAAGTTTTTTTCCCTTCATAATAAAAAGCTTGTTTTTTAAAGGAAGGTTTGCCAGATGTGATGCTGGTGAGCCACAGTGGCAAAAAAATATTCACAAATGGATTTTTCTCAAAGACCACCCTCAAGGTGCCAGGAAAGTAGGATCTATAGGGGAAAAAACTAGTAGGGTGGAGAGAGGCAGCTGTACCTGAATAATTGCAGGGAGTGTTGGTCATGGGCTCAACAGTTTAGAGATAGGTGGAGGCACTGGGGCAGAAGTGCTCCCCAACCTGATGGGGGACTGCCTGAGGGTATCATGTGGGAGGCTCCAAAAGGCCTGGTCAGTCTCAGGCTGATTCATAGCATAGAGTGCCCCAACCTCCACAAAGCTGGGCTAAGGAAGTAAATCTGAGGCATTTCTTGGGTGGACACAGCTGTGAAAGGCATTCAAAACACATGATCACAAGATATAAACGCAATGTAACATGGACACTGCCAGGCTTTCCTGGTCTACTCCAGCCTGTGGGAAGGTGGTGGTCTGGGTGGTCTGGCTAGTCAGGGTATGGGCATGGTGGGAGGTGGCCATCTGGACAGGTTCTGGCAGGGCCTATGTAGGGAACTCAGGGGCCATTGCTTGCCAAAAAAACCTTGACCTTCAGCCTCCTCCCCAAATTTGCCTACAGTGGGAGGGAAGGAGACTTGTGCTTTTCAGAATTAGCATTTAATCCAACAAAAATTATACTGGTCACCATGAGAGACCTTGATAATCTCCTTTAAGCCCATTTTGCAGATGAGAACATTTGAGCCCAGAGTTACCATGACTGGCCAAAGGTCAAATGGAAAAACAGCTGGCAGATGGGGCCTGGACCTATGCAAGGCCAAGGGAAAGAAATTTTTAAGGTCAGAGCCAGTGCATAAGGCAAGGCCCTTACCCTGCACTGGAGGAAATCTCAGCCCTAAAATAACAAGTTATTTTCTCTTCCAACAAACACTTGGGTTCACTGAAAAAAAAAAAAAAAAAAAAGAGAGCCCAACAAAACATCTATTTTAAAACCAACTCAGGATGTTGTGTCTTGCATTCAGCTTTGCCTTTACCTCAGTGAAAAAATGTACGAAGTTCAGGTTTACGGCAAGTGCAGGTCTGATCTAGTACTTGCTACTTTCAGCTTACCCTAAATCCCAGGGAAAACAACAAGAAAGGGCCTTGACTTGGCTAGTTGAAGAACATAAAACATGGCGAAAAACTTATTTTGGAATTTCCAACTTGAGGACATGAATTTCCCTGGTTTACATTCTGGGGTGTCTAAGAACCTGGAACTTCATAGTTTATCAATTCGTGGGATATATCAAGGAGGAACCAGCTAACCAAATGCCTGCCTCATGGCCTCAGTTCCCAAAATATGAGCCACATTTTAAAGCTCTTTCTTATGTCTTTGGCCACAGACACCTCAGAGATGCACACCAGCACTTGTGAAACAATCACTCAGTTTCTCAATAATGATAATCACCACTCTGTGAAGAGCATGTTAATGGGAAATACTGATAAGTTCTGATTTTTCTGTATTTATGTATTTTCTCTATAAACTTTTCTTTCCTTCAAGAAAATATTTGAGAGAGTTCTACATCAGAACAATGTGGGTGTCCTCACTCTGGGGAAAAGGAAACTTGTCCCTTAGTACTTTATTCTCAGCTCGCCTTGGCCATGAACACAACATTTTGTTCATCCCCAGCTAGAAGATATAAGGACAAACCCAGAAGGAAGATTCAATTAGGTTTAATGGAAAGAAGCTGCCCGCCTGGTCATTCTGTAGAACTTTCACTCTACCTTTATTCTAAAACCTGTAGTAAGATCTTGATCATGTTCCTGAGGTTATAACTAGAAAGAGTCTCCTTACCCTGTGGGCCTCTCTTAAACATCTGCACTTCCATAAGGGCCTAAGAATAAAACAATAACAAGAAACTCACTTTGACTCTGTCAAACAGGTGCTGAAAAAGTACACTTGCCACATCTCCGATGCATCCAGCCAAGAAGTCGGGAACCATTGCTAAGTCCCTGGTGAGGCCACCTTTTTTTCTCATCCTTCTCATCTGGCCCCTTGCTGAGCTGGGTGGTGTTAGGGGGCCCCCTGTCTTGCTGTGGTTGGGGCTTTGCCTGGCTGCTGCCTCCTGGCACAGAGTTCTGGGCAGGCCATTGTTAGGGCATAGTGGCACAATGGTGGATCAGCACACAACTCTTGCCCTGTGCTCATCTCTTTCTGGCTGGCTTACTGACTCACCTAGCTGCCATCCCTAAAGTGTGTCTCTTAGACAGCATATAGTTGGATCTTGTTGGGGTTTTTTAATCCATTCAGCCATTCTATGTCCTTCCATTGGGGAATTTAATCCATTTACATTTAAAGTAAGCATTGATAGAGAAACAATTGCCATTTTGTTCATTTTCTGTCTGTCTTATAGTTCTTTTGTCCCTCTTTTCCTCTCTGTCTTCCTTTGTGTTTCATTCATTATTTTTAATTGATATACTTTAATTTGTTTCTATTTCTATTTTTTTGTATCTTCTACAGGTATTATATTTGTGGTTACCATGGGATTATGTAAAAAAAACTTTATAGTAGTAACAGTCTATTTTAAGCCAATAATAACATAACTTCAGTGGCATACAAAAAACTCTGCACTTCTACTTCTGCCCCCAACACAATTACTGTTACTGATGCCACAATTTAGGTGTTTGTTTTATTTTACATGTTTTATGTTGTGTATTAATTTTGTAGCTTTCTCTTATCTTTTACACTAGAATTCAATGTGATTTACTCATGACAGTTTCAGTATTACAGTATTCTGTATTTGCCTATATATTTACTTTTACCGAAAAGTTTTATACATTAATATGCTTTCATACTGCTGTTTATATCCCTTTGTTTCAACCTCAAGAATTTCCCTTAGCATTTTTATAAGGTAGATCTACTGATTATAACCTCTCACAGTTTTTATTTATCTGAGAAAGTTTTTCTCTGTCCTTAATATTTGAAGGACAGACTTACTGGGTATAACATTCTTTGTTGGCAGGGGTGTTTTCTTTTAGAACTTTGAATATGTCATCCCACTTTCTTCTGGCCTAAAGTATTTTTGCTGAGAAATTTTCTGGTAGTCTAATGAAGGTTCCTTTGTATATGACAAGTTGTTTTGCTCTTGCTTCTTTCAAAATTCTCTTTGACTTTTGACAATTTGATTATAACGTGTCTCAGTGTGAATTTCTTTGTTATCATCTTATTTCGGTTTCATTGGACTTCATGAATCTGTATGTCCATTTCCTTCCCCGTATTTGGGGAGTTTCCTCCATTATTTCATGAATGACCTTCCAACCCCTTTCTCTCTTCTATTTCTGAAATTCCCATAATAAGTATATTGGTCTGCTTTATAGTGTCCCAAAAGTCTCTTAAGCATTCATGTCTTTTTTTCATTCTTTTTTCTTTTTGCTCCTCTGACTGGATAATTTCCAATGACTTGTCTTCAAATGTGAAGGAAGTTGATCCTTTCTTCTGCTTGATCTGGTCTGCTATTAAACCTTTTGAATGAATTTTTCAGTTCAGTTATTATATTCTTCAGCTCCTTGATTTTTGTTTGGTACTTTTTTGTGCAGCCACAAGCTGCATAATGACATTTTGGTCAATGATGAATCACATATATGACAATGGTCCCATAAGATTATAATACAGCTAAGAAATTTTGATTTCTCAGTGACGTCATAGCCATCATAATGTGATAGTGCAACACATTACTCATATGTTGGTGCTGTGATGCTTGTGTAAAGAAACCTACTGCACTGGCAGTTGTATAAATGTGCAGCACATATACCATTATATACTGCACATTATACTTTATAATGATAACAAATGATTATGCTGCTGGCTTCATGTATTTACTGTACAATAAGTACTCATTTAACATCATCAATAGGTTCTTGGAAACTGACTTTATATGAAACAATGTACTGTATGCTATAGGAACTTAACACTTGTTTATATCAATTAGCCTATGGTAAAATTGATTTTATTATACAGTACATCATTTCACTTAAAGTCAGTTTCCAAGAACCTAATGACAATGTTAAGTGAGGACTTACTGTACTATAATTTTATCGCAACTTTAAAGTGTGCTCTTTCTACTCATATAGAGCCTCGGGCAGTAGGTATTTTAGAATAAAGCATTGTTATTATAGGAGATGACAGCTCCATGTGTGTTATTGTCCCTGAAGATGTTCTAGTGGGACAAGGTGTAAAGTGGATGACAGTGATATTGATGATCCTGAAGCTGTGTAGTCCTAGGCTCATGTGAATGTTTGTTTCTTAAGTTTTTAACAAAAAAAATGTAAAAAGTAAAAAATAAATTCAAAATTTTTTAAAACCAGATAAAGCTTGTAGAACAAGGATATAAATTTAAAAAATATTTTTGTTCAGCTGCACAAAGTGTTTGTGTTTTAAGTGTTATTAGGAAAGAGTCCAGATGTTTAAAAGTAATAAAAAGTTTTTAAGATAGAGTGGAACCAGCACACACGAGTTGAATAGCAAGCAGCAGGCTCTTCCTTTGAAGACTGCCAGCAATTCAGCCGCCTCTGGGGAGGACAAAGAGAGCCACATCCTCTGTTCAGCAGAAGTGAGTCTGTGGGACTTTGGTGCTGAAAAAATACCTGGTGGCCTGTTGATTCAGCCTGCCAACCCCGTTTTGGCTGTCTCCCAAGTGCTTGACCCCAATGCTCACTTTCCAGGTCCAGGCAGCTGCCATCTTTGTTGTCTGCTGCCCCGAGGTCCTGCTCAACAGTGGCAGTTTGGGGAGCCACCCCACCCCCAGCTTGGGGGCTGTCTTGCTGTATGTAGCAGGGTCTGCCCTTGGAGGTGGGGAGGGACCAGGGGAGCCATGTTCTCTGCCCAGCAGACCTGCAACTGTGGGGCTCTGGTGCTTAAGAGGCAGACAGCAGCTTATCTACCAGAGCCCTCCCTTCCGTCCTAGCCATCCCCTGCCCCCCCAAGTTCTCAACCCACCCTCCAGGTTGGATCACCCTGTCATCTGCACACTCCTGAGAAACTGGAGAGTCCTTCTATGCACACAAGTCCAGAAACTGCTGCCAACAGTGAACAGGAAGCTTCCTACAGTCAGAACACCAGGCTCCCAGCACCCCCAGGGGACTTCCCATCCTACTGCCTTGATCCAGACACCAGGAGCCCTACTACTTCTACAACTACAGGGTATCTTGGTCCCCCCTGGGGGCCTCAACTCCCCAGGCTTTATCCTGTGCATTCCCACACCGATATATCTCAATTCCAACCCAGACAGTAGGAGTCACAGGAGTCCAGTGGGTTATGGGGTATTCTGCATGACTTCAGAGCCTGGTCATTCTGGATGGACTGCATCTCAGAGAGAGAAAAAGGGTTGGAAAAGACTAGAGGGTGGACTTTCTTATACTCAGCCTCTTTGTGCACTCCCAGCTCTGCCTGCCTCAGGTAGCAAAGTCTCTGGGCAGAGCAGAGAGGAGGGAAGTCACTCTGCCGCCACTGGGACTTGGAGAGGAGGGCAGATGGGAGCCCCTCCCCAATCTGAGAGCAGTATAGGAAGCTCACTGCCCCTAACCCAAACCATAGCAGTTGGCAGAGTTCTCTGTGCCGAGTGACCTACTTTCACTGCTGGGGATACGTCTCCCTCCCCATTCTCCTGCCCACAGGCATTTGGCACAATCACCTGCCGACAGCACAGTCAGCAGGGTGGGGCAGTGTAGGAGGGAGACCCCTATTCCAGGGTCTCACGGCAAGTGAGAGCCTGTGCCTGTCGGGTGAGTGCAGAGGTGCCCCAGAGAGCAGGGTTTTGTGGGTGAACCTCATCCCCCCTCTCCTGGTCAGAGTGTCCACCTGGTGGAGACTTCTGGGTATAGAGAGGCCCGCATACCTCACCTCGGGGTCTAGTGGCAAAAAAGGGATGCACAATTGGAGATTCCCCTATTCACCACTGACATGTGGAGATGCACACCCAGTGGGCCAGACACACAAACTGTGGGGAAGCTTGAGAGCCTATCTTGGGTAGAGAGGCAAACACAAGTGGACAGATTGGAAGGGACTGGGTTTGAGAACACAGAAGGAAAAACCTGACCAAAGATCTAAGCAATCACACCAGTTGATCCTCCCATCAGGAGCATCCCTCAAGCATGAAGAAAGAGTCCTGAAATACACATTAGTGGCTCCCCCTAGCAGCAGGTTAACAACTATACAAGCTCACACATACAGGCTGTTGCACTCCAGCTGCAATCTATCTTGCTCCTAGGAACACCTAAGGGGGGCCAGGGTCAAAGGAACCC
This sequence comes from Propithecus coquereli, assembly GCF_000956105.1. Classification (NCBI taxonomy): domain Eukaryota; kingdom Metazoa; phylum Chordata; class Mammalia; order Primates; family Indriidae; genus Propithecus; species Propithecus coquereli. The sequence continues at coordinate 66,297 of NW_012151896.1, forward strand.
CTGGGAGTGACAAGTCCCCTCCCAAAATTGGGGCATTTGTATACCCCACCTGGGGGACCAGAGCCTACCATGGGGACAACAGATTACCTCAATAACTGGCTCCTCCACGCAAACTACAGTCAATGACAGAGAGCGCAATCCCATAGCTAAACATATTACCTTCCACCTCAAGCTATTAGGGAGCAGTGGATTCGTACCCACAAGTATAATCCACCAGCTTGGAGCTTAAGCTGGGGGACAAAACTCACTAGACTCCATTGGCAAGTGGTGAAGACATCAGGTCAGAGGTAACTCGAGAGGTTCGTCAAACTTGCTAAAACACTCTAAGGCAATACAAGACCACTGCTCCTCTCCCCAGAACTGTCAAGTAACAACCCTTGGGGACTTGGAGATAGGGCCATAAACCAGCTCTAGCACCCCTGGTTCTCGACCAAGAAGCCAGATGAGAAAGAATCAGGGAAAGAACACAGGAAACATAAAAAATCAGAGTGAAAAGTCACCCCCAAAAAGAAATCATTAGGTCCTCAGCAATGGATACCAACAAAATGAAATGGTTAAAATGACAGAGGAAGAATTCTGAATGTGGATTGTAAGAAAATTCAATGGATTACCTCACCAGCAATGCTGCCACAGCCTGGGAGTTTCCCTGCCCAGGGTCTAGCCCTGGACTGAAAGTATGGCTTTCTTGTAGGGAGAGTGGTGCTCCATAAGTGCACTGTGGCTCACTCTCACATGACACTCTCCTTTAGTTTTCCCCTTGTAGGCTCCCTCACCTCCCAAATTAGTCCACCAATCTCCCCTCCGGGTCCCTGAACAACATGATTGAGTCCTGTGAATATTGGATCCAGCCTGTGGGCCTATCCTCTGAACCCCCAAGTTCAATCCTTGATCATGCCAGGGAGAAGCATGCTGGTCCTGAGTTTCCGGTGGAGTACTCAGTCTTAATGTCCCTTTGCTTTGGGGTATGCCCTGCTCTGCTGGAGCAGCCTGGCAGGTAGGGCCAGTAGGCAGGGAATTTATAGTCCAAGCACCCCTTGGTTTGATGCAGGTCTTTAAAAGGACAGTCATGAGTCCCACTCTCTGTGGAAGCCTGTGTGTGGTGGGTGTGCAAACAGAGGGGAAGCAGCTATTCCTAGGAACCCTGGCTCAGTCATCCCTAGGGACACCTGTGTCAACTCAGATGAGAACAGCCACAGCTGTGTTGCCAGCTGTGGGCAGGAGAGGGGCAAAGAGTCTGAATGGAGGGGAGCTGGCACTCTGGGCCCCTTTTTCCTGAGGGGATCCCCTAGCTTGCTGCAATCTCCTCTCCCCTGAGGCAGTCTACCCTGAATGTCGAAGTTCTTGGATCACACAGTTCCACTGTGTTCCGCCAGGCCCCTGTGGCCACCAGTCTGGGCAGGTGTTGGGAAATGCTTGTGTGGGGACCAGTGATAAGAAAACTGAAGAGCTGAATCTCCCTAGGGAGGACAAAAGGCATACAATGGGTAAAGAATCAGTATAGCATCTGCTGCCTTGGCTTGGGTCTGTGGTGAGAGGGAGTGACCCTGAGTGGGCTGGCAGACCAGTCCTCGGTTTTCAAGAAGCTCTCAGTTCACTGGCAGCAGCAACTTTTGGTCTCATGAGGATAAAGAAACTCTCCATCAGTTGGGGAGCCTGCAGTCTGCCAGATGAGGGGAGGAAAAACAAACACCCCCACTTATCCTTTCCATGGGCTCCAAATTCCTCAGGTGTTGATCTCTGCTGAAATCTTGCTCCTTGCTCTGCTTAGCAACTTCTTACCATGGAATATCCAGTATGTTATGACACTTTTTCCTAAGAATTACACCTGGGCTGTTTTTTTATCTAAAACATTTCATTCTTTCTGAGATCATCTAGCAAATGATGTCTCTAGTCAGTCATCCTGCCTCCCCACTCAATACTGACATTTTTAAGAGACCATGAGAGGTGTCCTTTTTAATATACCAAATTAAGAAGTTGTCTCAGTGTTACCTCATTGTCATTTAACTTTCTTTTGCTAGCTTCAGTATTCCCGATAAAGTGAAATTTGGTCTAAAGAGTTCATTACATTTTGGTTAAACAATTTCAGCAAAAATGTTTCATAGGTAGTACTCTGCATCCCATCAGAACACACACATTGTGTCAGTTGGTCCAAGTAGTGCTGGAGCTCAATTTGATCCATTGGTAATGAGATGACCACCAGTCCACTACAATTTAAAGAAATATTTACCATTTGCAATAGACAAGTATTCTGTTCACTAATTCTTTTGTACTATGTGAACATCCTATTCCCCAAACAACTTTTACAATTAATGATGTTGCTCTTAAGTAAATTAAATCTATGATTAAGTGTTTCTAATTTTTTACATATTCACTAAATGTTTCCATAAAGAGATTTACCTTTTCAAAGGGGAATAAAGTTTCTTCTTTAAAAGAAGGTAACATGTTTAAATTTTTCTTCAGTTACAAAATTAACAGAGTAAAGTAGGTATCATAGATTGGGTCACTTAAACAGCAAATATTGATTTCTCACAGTTCTGCAGGGTGGGAAGTTAGAGATCGAGTGTCAGCAAGGTTAAGTTCTGATAAGGATTCTCTCCCTGCCTTTCACATGTCTGCCTTCCTGATGTATTCTAACATGGTGGGGAGAAAGGAAGCTCTGGTGTCTCCTCTTAAGGACACTAGACCCATCATGGGAGCTCCATCCTCATGATCTCATATAAACCTAATTACCTCCCAAAGGCCTCACATTTTAATATAGTCACATCAGGCGTTAGTGCTTCAGCATATTGATTTAGGGGAGCACATTCAGTCAATAACATACCCTTTGACTTATTAACATCAAAATCTGTACATTTCCTGGGCAATTAATTTAAAATATTTTTATTCTATTTATCCATCTTCTGATTTATGTGCATTTTTATATACTTTAATCACGTTTTCAAGCACAGAACATATTATTATTATTTTATTAATATATTGTCAACATAAATTTGCATTTACCTATCTGCTTATCCATTCTGTTTCTGACTGTTCTTTAATTTCCAATATTGCTTCTGGATTGCCCTTTTCTTTTGCCTGAAAAACCTTCTGTAATATTTTGTTTTGTGAGATCTTACTGGTGAAAAGTTCTTGGCAATCAGAAGTCAAAAATGTCTTCATTTGTATTTCATTTGGGTAT
>NW_012151896.1:69859-71122 GCF_000956105.1 Propithecus coquereli
TTTTAATAGATTCAGAGGATAGAAGTTGAATTCTATTACATGTACATATTGTATAGTAGTGGGGTCTGGGCTTTTGGTGTACCCAACACCTGAGTAGTGTACATTGTGCCTGATCCGTAATTTTTCATCTCCCGTCCCCTCCCCTCTGGTTTGTCTCCAATGTTCATTACACCACTCTGTCTTCCAGTGTGTAGCCATAGTTTGGCTCCCAGTTATAAGAGAGAAAAAGTGGTATCTATTTTTCTGTTCCTCAGTTACTTGAGTTAGGATAATGACCTCCAGATCTTCCAAGTTGCTTCAAAAGATATTATTTCATTCTTTCTTTTTGCTGAGTTATATAATAAATATATACATATATATACACACACATACATAATACATTTTCATTATCCACTCATCAGTTGATGGGCACTTAGGTTGATTCCATATCTTTGCAACTGTGAATTGTGCTATGATAAACATATTAATGCAGGTATCTTTTTGATATAATTTCTTTTCATCTGGGTAGAAACCCATTAGTGGGACTGCTGGATGGAATGGTAGATCTACTTTTAGTTATTTGAGAAATCTCAATATCAACCTCCATAGAGGTTGTACTAATTCACATTCCCAACAGAAGTGTATTAAGTGTTCCCTTTTCACCTCATTCATGCCAACATCTATTGTTTTTGGACTTTTTAATAATGGTCATTATAATTGGATTAAGATGGCATCTCATTGTGGTTTTAATTTGCACTTACTTAATGATTAGTGATGTTGAGTATTTTTTCATATGTTTGTTAACCATTTATATATCTTCTTTTGAAAAATGCCTGTTCATGTCATTTTCTTACTTTTTAATGTTTTTTTTTTCTTGCTGAGTTGTTTGAATTCCTTGAAGATTCTGGATATTAGTTCTTTGACAGACACGTGGTTTGTGAATATTTTCTAACATTCTCTAGGTTGTCTATTTGCTTTTTTGATTATTTCTCTTGCTGTGCAGAAGCCCTTTAATTAAATCCCATTTGCTTTTGGGGTCTTAGTCATAAATTTCTTGCCTAAGCCACTGTCAAAAGAGTTTTTCTTAGATTTTCTTCTAGGATTTTTATTGTTTTAGGTCTTACATTTAAGTCTTTAATCCATCTTTTTTAAAAATTTTATTTCAGCATATTATGGGAGTACAGGTGTTTAGGTTATGTATGTTGCCCTTGCCCCCCTTTCTCCCCCAAGTCCGAGCTTCAAGCGTGTCCATCCCCTGGATGGTGCGCATCACACTCTTTGTGT
>NW_012151896.1:77862-78343 GCF_000956105.1 Propithecus coquereli
ATCCAGCCCTTTTTAATCCATCTTGAGTTAGTTTTTGTATATGGTAAAAAATAGGGATCCAGTTTTGTTCTTATGCATATGCCTATTCAATTTTCCCAGCACCATTTGTTTAATAGTGTGTCCTTTCCCCATTGTATGTTTCTGTCTGTTTTGTCAAAGATCAGTTGGTTGTAGATATATGGTTTTATTTCTGGGTTCTCTATTCTTTTCTATAGATCTGTGTGTCTACTTTTATGTCAGTACCATGCTGTTTGGGTTCCTACAGGCTTGTAGTACAATTTGAAGTCAGTAGTGTGATGCCTCCAGTTTTGTTCTTTTTGCCTAGAATTGCTTTGGCTATTCAAGCTCTCTTTTTTGGTGGTCCCATATGAATTTTGGGATTTTTTTCTAATTCTGTGAAAAATAATGTTGGTATTTTGATAGGAATTTCATTAGATCTGTAGATTGCTTTGGACAATATGGTCATTTTCACAATTTTTTT
>NW_012151896.1:79986-84987 GCF_000956105.1 Propithecus coquereli
GTGAGGTTTTTGTCATTAACATAGAGTTGGATCATGTTATTTTTTATCCATTCTGCCAATCTATACCTTTAAATTGGAGCATTTAATCCATTTACATTCAATATTCACATGTGAGGCTTTGTTCTTGTCATGTTAGTTGATTTCTAGTTGTGTTACAAATTCTTTTTCCGTGTACTTTTGGTTTGCTGAAGTTTAGTCATGTGACCATTTAATTCTTTTCTCTTTTGTGTGATTGTTTTATAAGACCTGCGAATTTTATATTTTCATGTGTTTTTGTGATGGTGAATATTGACCTTTCAGGTCCACGTTAAGACTACTTTGAGCATTTCCTATAGGGCTGGCCTGGTGGTGAGGAATTCTCTCAACATTCACTTATCTGGGAAATACTTTATTTCTCCTTAATTTATGAAGCTTATTCCGGTAGGATGTAAAATTCTTGGATGACTGATTTTTTTCTTTTGTCCCTTTGAAAATGCCATCTGTTTCTCTTCTGGCCTGCAAGGTTTCTGCTGAGAGGTCTGCTGTTAGTCTGATGGGGTTTCCTTTACAGATGACTAGACATTTTTCTCTTGCTATTTGTAAAATTCTGTCACTGTGACTTTAATAATTCTGATTATAATATGCCATGATGAGGTCTTTTTTGCAATATATTTGACTGGGGATCATTGGGCCTCCTGTATCTAAATGTCTAATACTCTTACTAGTCCTGGGAACTTTTCATAGATTATTTCCTTAATAGATTTTCTAAACTTTTTGATCTCTCTTCTCTCTTGGGATTGCCAAGAATTCCTAAGTTTAGTGGCTTTATGCCTTCAGTCCCTCAGCTCCACCACCCCCTACCCCACCCATGGAAAAATAGTCTTCCATGAAACTTAGGGGGGCACACGGTAGGAGGTAAGCAGCAGGACAGGAGCAAAGCTTCATCTGTATTTACAGCTGCACCCCATTGCTCATATCACCACCTGAGCTCTGCCTCCCCCCCACTCCCATCTATAGAAAAATTGTCTTCCATGAAAACAGTCCCTCGTGCCAAAAATGTTGGGGACTGCTGCCTTATGCAATCTCAGATGTCTTGAAGGCTTCTCTTGTTGTCTTTTCCTTATTTTTGTTTGGATTATTTCAAAATACCTATCTTCACATTCTGAGGTTCTTTGTTCTGCTTGGTCTAATCTGTTTTTGAAGCTTTTGAACATGTTTTATATTTCCTTCAATGATTTTTTTCAGCTACAGAATTTGTTTGTTTTTTTTAAGATATCTATCACTTTGGCTAATTTCTCATTCATAACCTGAATTGATTTTTTGATTTCTTTGTATTAGTTTCACATTTCTCTTATGTTTCATTGAATTTCCTTGCAAACAACTTCTGGAATTCTTATCTAACGTTACAAGGAATTCTTCTTGAATGGGATCCATTGCTAGACCACTGTTGTGGTCCTTTGGTGGTATCATATTTCCTTACTTTTCCATGTTTCCTGTGTCCTTCTGTTGATATCTGTGCATTTGATGAAGCAGTTGCTTGTTATGATTTGTTGAAATTGCTTTTGAAGGGGAGAATTTTTTCCTTAAGATGTATGTATATGTTGTTGGTTGAGCAGGACACTTTGGCTTTCATTTTGGGTGCCAACTGTAGTGTGATCTTTGTACGATTTCTTAGGCAGTACACAGGGTCAGTGGTATCTGTGATTTCCTTGGTGGTTTAGGTAACAGTTATTAGTTGAGGCTATGGTAAACTTTCGCTGGGGACTTGCACCCCATCCAAGCCAGTCTTTGGGCCTCAGTGGTGGAAGCAGTGAGTTGAATATGCCTTATTTTCGGTCCCAGAGCAGCTTATGCTGACAGCAGTGTGTGCCCTGGTGGGTGGCAATTCTTGGGCCTTCAGTTGGCATGCTTGGAGGCTAGTAGCTGAAGCAGAGGGGCAGGTGTTGGCCAGTTCTCAGGTCCCTGAGCAACTGGTGTGATGTGGGAGGTGGATATAGAGGTACTGGGAGCCACCCATAAGGGCCCAAGTGGTCCATGTTAGTGTTACCAGTAGCTGCAATGGATTGGGCAGGCTACTCCCCAGTCCCCCATCTCCCTGTAACAGAGCATTGGGTATTATCCTGAGTGTGCTTAGGAGGGCTTGATCTCCCCTGTCATTTCCAGGTTGGTTGGCGGCTGCAGCCATGTCACCTTGAACTCAGCCTGAGCATTAAATTCTCAAAATGATGCTGGGTGTGGGCTTGCAATCAAGGAGGTCAGGGCCCCTTTCAGGCAAGCAGCAAGAGCAAGAAACTGTACGGAGTGTGGCCCGCTTGTGTCTCAGTCTCATAGGAGCCTGTATCAGGGCAGTGGGAATTATCTAAGGTGTAAGTTTGAATTTCCCTGTCCCCCCTCAGCTGGGCAGGGCTGGAGCTGCTTCATCCCAAACTCAGCCTGAGGGTGGGATGCTATGCAGGTTTAATCTCCCAAACTGGTGCTTTGGGCAGTGACCAGAGAGGGTGGGGCCCCTTCTAGGCAGAAAACATGGGCAAGATGCTGGGCGAGTGCTGTCTACAAATGTCTCAGTCTCACAGCAGTCTGAAGCAGGGCAGTGGGAATTGTTCCAGGTGTGTGTAGGAAAGCTTGGGCTCCCCTGTCTATCCCCAGTTAGGTGCAGCAGCAGCTGTGTCAGTCTGAACTCATCCCAAGAGCAAAGCACTGCTCAACTTTAAATTCCCCAACTGGCACCATAGGCCTGTGATAAGAGAGGGTGAGGCCTTTTTCAGAAAAATGGTGTAGGCAAGATGCTAGGGGAGAGTGTTGCCCTTTTGCGACTCAGGTTCACAGCAGGACATAGGAGAGTGGTGGCAATTGTCCTAAGTGTACATAGGCGAGCTCCCCTGTCCCTCCTCAGCTGGGTGGGGCTGCAGCTGCATCAGGCCAAACTCAGCCCAAGGAGGGGGCGCTGCCTGGCTTTAAATTCCCAAAATGGTGCATTGGGCCTTTGACCAAAGAGACTGAGGCCTTTCTCAGGCAGGCTGCTATGGTAGGAAACTGTAGGGAATACAGTTTGCTCAAGACTCTGTCCCATGGTAGACAGCTGGGAGATGTTGCACAGTGTCCAGATGATTTTCTTGGAACTGGCAGGGGCTACAGCCACATCAGCCCAAACTCAGTCCAAGGGTGGGGCACAGCCCAGTGTTAAACTCTCGAAATGGATCTTTGCACCTGCAACTAGAAAGGCTACTCCCCACCCCCAGGCAACCACCATGGGTGAGAAACTGGGAAATGCTATCCGCTCACATCTCAGGCTCAACAGCAAGCTGTAGCAGGGCTGTGGGGACCTTCCCAAAGGTGCATGAGACAGCTTGAGCTTTTTACCTCTCTTCAGAGCTGCATGGTTCCCTGATATTTAGACTTTCAGAATGGCATCTGGCTCACGCTGCTCTAGGTTCAGATGCCTGTGAGATTATGCATGACTTCCTTTTCCAGAATAACATCTCTGTGCAATCTCCAAGCAGCTCCCTATGTTAGGCCCAAGACTTGCATGGCTCAGGGGCTTTTATGGTCAAGATCCTAAAAGCTTGCCTCAGAGTAGAGCCCTGGGGACTTCTCTCTTACTATTTCCCCATGTCCAGGAGCTTCTCCCAGCTATTAGCCAGTCTCCAGCAAGGCAAGTTGCCCTGAACGCTCTCCTTATCCACTTTTGATGCTTTCTGTCACTTAACTTCCCTGGTGAATCCTAGAATTATCTCCTAGACAATCTGTTCAAAATGTGAGAATCTGCTTACTATTCTCGTTCCTCTCTGTGGAGACACATACTACATTCCTAGTCAGCCATCTTGATCCTATCTCTCTTCTTTTAGCATTTTTAATACATCATTCAATTCCCTTCTACTCTCCATTATTTCTATTAGGAAGTCACTTGTGAGTCTTATGTTCCTCTTGTGCCTCTTCTTTGGTTTACTTTAAAGATTTTCTCCTTGTCACTGATTTTTAGCAACTTTATTATGATGTAGCTTGGTATAGTTGACTTTTACTGACCTTGCTTTTTGTTTATAACACTTTTTGTTTTTGAAGTTTCAGATTGATCTTTCTTTGGTCTCATGACATTCTTTAGCCAGTATTTCTGCAAATACAGTTCAGCCCCATTCTCACTCGACCATCTTTCTTCACTCAAATCACACATTAGTCTTTTTCACTATATCTAATGGATCTCTTATGGTGCTTCCTGTAATATCAATTTTATTTTTTTGCTGATCTATAATTTCACTTAAAAATTTTCCACTGACCAATCATCCAGTTTGTTAATTCTCATTCCTCCAAGACATATCTGTTATAAAATGGATACACTAATTTCCTCATTTTGGTTATTATGAAAATTTAACCCTAAAATTTTCATTGAATTCTTTTGGATAGTTTCTAATTCTCTGTAAAAAAAAATACATCTTGTTACTTCATTTTCAAAGCTGTGATGGTTAATTCCATTATATGGGCATCACTGTGGTATTTTTCTTGGTATTTAGCCAAGATTTGTTTTCTTGTACTCTCATGTGGTTTCCAAATATTTTAATGTGAAATTTAATGTGAAAAAATTACAGATGTAATCCTCCAGAGATAATTTACTCATATTCCTATTAGGCAGATGGGCTAGGGAAACTAAACATCCCAAACTACATTGATCTATTCCAGGAATAATATGATATGAAGCTGCAATTCACACTGTATAAAGGATATATATTCACTTCAACCTCATTCCTGTCAGAGTCATAACTGAACGTTGGGCTTATTTGCTATGTTCTAACCTACTTTCCAATTATTCCAGCATTTATAATTGTAGTACACTATGAGACTGCTCAAAGTGATGCTTGGTTTTGCATCCTCTCAAGCATCTGCTTTGAAAATTGGTATTGCCATAAGTTGAGAAAAAAGCACACCAATGACAGACTCACTTCTTTGGGATTCCCCTCTAAATTTGGCACCATAATACACCAGTACCTTTATATCTCTTTGATGTCTTCTAAAAGATTTTTATATTTTAAT
>NW_012151896.1:86037-86327 GCF_000956105.1 Propithecus coquereli
CACCTTTTATTTATTCATTTATCCATTGATGTATGCTTTGGTTGACTCTATATCTTAGCTATTGTGAATAGTGCTACAAGAAACATGGGAGTGCAGATACCTCTTTGATATACTGATTTCCTTTCTTTTGGATATGTATCCAGCAGTGGGGACTGCTAGATTGTATGGTAGCTCTATTTTTAGTTTTAGTTTTTGAGGAACCTCCATAATATTTTCCATGTTGATTGTACTAATTTACATCCTCTGCAACACTTCATGAGCATTCCCCTTTCTCTACATCCTTGCCAGCC
>NW_012151896.1:100887-127110 GCF_000956105.1 Propithecus coquereli
TGATAAAATTTCTGTTTGGTTTTTCCTTAGTATTTCAATTTCTTTGGAAAATTTTTCATTCATTTCCTGGATTGTTCTTGTGGTTTCTTTATGTTGGGATTCTATTTTCTCTTCTATTCCGTTCAGTTTCCTTACAATCCATAATCAAAATTCTTCCTCTGTCAGTTTAATCGTATCATGTATGTTGGTATCAGTTGATGGAGATTGAATATTTTCTTTTAGAGGTGACTTTTCTCTCTGATCTTTCATGTTTCCTGTGTTCTTTCACTGATTCTTTCTCATCAGGCTACTTTGTCAAGGACTGGAGGTGCTATGACTGGTTTATGAACTTAATTTTGGGGCTCCAAAGGGATGTTCCTTGGCAGAGCTGAAGAGATATGCCTTGGTCTTGTGCTGTCTTGGTGGGGTTTTGGCCTGTTGGATTATCTCTGGCCTGTTGTCTGCTCCTTCTGCTTACAGAGATTAGTGAGTTTCTTTTCCTTGCTTAGCTTTCTAGGAGTTGGGTCACTTTGGTGTGTGTGACTCCGCTACCAACTACTTGGTTGAGGTGAAAGGTGCTGGGTTTAGTTATGAGGTTGCTCTCTCTTTTGTTGCTTGAATTTTGCGTGGAGGAGTCAGTTGTCAAGGTATTCCAGAACCTTTGAATTGAGCTCTAAAATCTCAAATGGGACATACAAAATCCTGAGTCTTTGGGAAATGTTTTGCCACTCCCAAGGGCTACTTGAACCTTGTTACCACTTAAGATGCGGTGAGAAGAGCAGCAGGAATCAGCATACCTGAGGCAGTATACTTCAGAAATTGCTTGATCTGTACCTAGGAGAGAGCTGCTAATATGTTATTCAGGGCTCGTTAGGCACTCTTATGGAGGAATTCCTAATGGGTGTGTCAATAGGTGCAATTGCTAAGGACTCTGGTCGAGATTTTCCTTCCCAGACCACTAGCTCCTAAGATTACAACAGCCTGGGCACCAAGCGCAAGCTTTTGTGCTATGTTCTTGTCAGGTGTTCAAAACCAATCAGCTGTATCACGTCAACAAACTGTCCCCTTTTGCTTAGATCCAAGGTCGTACAGATTCAGGCTAGTCCTATGGGGAAAGTATTTTTTCTGCTTTCTCCCTACCTTCAGAGGCAGGCTCTGTCCTGGAGGGCTGTGGGAAGAGCACTGGCTGAGACTGTCGCAAGGCCTGGCCTGAAAAACGTCTTCTCTCGTTTCTTTCCTCCTCCCAGGGCGAGTTTTCACCTGCCAGAGGGGGAGATAACCCCCCAGAAGGGGGGGAAGGGCACTTCCTGGGGCTACCTGGCATCTCAGCTCAGGAAGTGGCAACCCTTATTATTCCACCTCTTCAAGGGCAGGGTTGTCTAGCTGGTAAGAAGTACACACTTCAGGGCTGCTAGAGAAGCCCTGCCTAAGGCCCCTGAGGGACCCAGACCAGAAAGCAGCCTGACCCACTATTCCACCCCAGCAGATGTGGGGTCAGCCCCTTTGGTACGCAATATCAGTCATCAGATCATAGTCAAGGGTCATTCACCACCCCTACAGGGTCACAGTCCAGAGAACAGCTTCCCTTGTTCCTCCACACTACCAAGGGTGGGGAACTAATTCTTTGGGAGGAGGCGCTGATTACCAAGTCACAGCAAAAATAAGGCTACAGGACCCCGCTGGGAAAACAGCCTCCTTCACTTTCTACTCGGCCCTTCCATTGTGGAGTCTGTCCGTTTGGCCAGCAGCTCTGGCTACCAAGTCGCAGCAGAGAGGTGACCACTTGTCTCAGCTTGAAGAGCGGCCTCCTTGGTCACTAGACAGTCTTAGGGGTGCATGCTGTCTCTTTGGTGCAAAATAGCCCTGCTGTGGAGATTCAACCATCGGGCTGCTGCAGTTGTGGGTTTCAGATATACACACACACACATACACACTCGCAGAAAGAGAGTGAAAAGGAAGAAGAAAAGAAATAGAAGGAAAGAAAAAATGTATATATATAAAATAAGAAGTAAGAATTAAGAGAAATATGTATATAGAAAAAAAAGAAATACAAAAAATTTTAAAAAAAAGAAAAATAAAAAGCGACCCCTTTACTCCGCCTAGTGGCAGAGGCAGGACCTTTAGCGCGGTGCATGGGGGGGCGTCTAGTCACCTGGCAGAGGGGGTGGTTATGTGCCCCAGATCACAGTTCTACAAGCGGTCTCCTTCAGTTCACCCTCAGTTCCCTGTCACCTTGGCGGACAGCGCCGGCAACTGAGTGGAACAGGGCCGCCGGAGACCGCCTGGAAACTCGGCAGAAATATCGATCTTTCTCCCTTTCCTGCCCTTTCAGAGGCAGGGCTTGAGTCGGCAGCTGGGACAGACCGTCCGCAGATTCAGGAGAAAAAGTGGCTTCATGTGCTACTCTCCTCCTCGTAGGGCGCGACCAGCTCTGCCGCGGAGGCAGCGGCGATGACTCAGGCCATTGCCCGGGCAACAAGCCCCAGCAGTCGCAGGCTTTGGGCTCCCCAAATGTCGGCTGCCCACCCACTGCTAGTCAGCGCTGGAGCCGACTGCACCAGGAGGGTATCCGGAGCCGGGGTCCACCGTTGCCGTCTCCTGGAGCTGCCTCCCAGGGCCGCCCGCTGAGTCTGCTGCCCCCCCAACACATGGGGACTCTGGACAGATCCGCGGGAGGACTCTGTGCTGTGTCCCTCCCAGCGCCCACCGAACTTTCAGCGATTTCCACAGGCAGAGTCTCTCTTATGGAGTTCCCCTCCCCCGATCTGGTCCTGGCGGTCTCCTGTGGCAAGAAGCTGCCTACAAACTCTCCCCTGTGGGCTTGAGCAGCGTCCGATCCGGGAAGTGCCCAATCCGGTCAGTCCCTCCCCACTGATGCTAACCTAGTGCTGCGCCCTGGCGAATTCAAAATGGACCCCGCTCCTGTCTCCACTCCCCACTGCTTGTCGGTCAGTGCTACCACTTCGCACTGACTTCTGGCCCTTTCCTGCCTGAGTGGGAGTGGGGTTTGGTAAAGGAAGAGTTGCCTTCCTGTGAGCCAGATCTCACTGCCCGGGCCAGCCCACCAATGGGCGTGGCCGTCCCGAGCTGCACTCCCCACTGTTTGTCCCGCACTTTCCAGTATTTGTGGTCGCTTCTCCAGTTCACCTTTTTTCTCCGCAGCACTGCTTGTCCCTCGCTGCTTCTCTGTAGATTCACGAAGCTGATCCTGTGGGAGAGCACCTCACTCTCGTGTGGGTGTCCATGTTCTTCACCTCCCACTCTGGGAGCAGAGAGCCAGGAGGTCACCCCTAACCTGCCATTTTCCTGACCTCCCCAGCACCAATTATTAAAGAGACTGTCATTTCCCTCAATGTCTGTTTTTGGCACCTTTGTCAAAAATGAGATAGCTATACATGCATGGATTTATGTCTGGGCTATGTTTTGTTCCATTGGTCAATGCGTCTGTTTTTATGCCATACCACGCTGTTTCAATTACTATAGTTTTATAGTATATTTTGAGGTCAGGTAATGTGATGCATCCAGCTGTGTTCTTTTTACTCATAATTGCTTTGTCTATTCAGGGTCTTCTGCAATTCCATAAAAATTTAGGGATTGTTTTTTCTTTTTCTGTGAGGAATGTCATTGGTATCATTAAATCTGTAGATCACTTCTGGTAATATGAACATATTAACAATATTAATTCTTCCAATCCATAAACATGTGATATCTTTCCATTTCTTTGTGTCTTCTTCAATTTCTTTCATCAGCGTGTGTAGTTTTAATTGAGGAGATCTTTCACTTCTTTGGTCAAGTTCATTCCTAAGTATTTAATTTTGGGGGAGGAGCTATTGTGAATGGAGTTACTTTCTTATTTTTCACATAGTTCACTGTTGGCATATAGAAATGTACTAATTTTTGTATGTTGATTTTGTATCCTGCAATTTTACTGAATTTGTTTATCAGTTCTCAGTGTTTTCTGGCAGAGTCTTTAGGTTTTTCTGAATATAATATCATATCATCATCTATAAACAAGGGCAATTTGACTTATTTCTTTCAAATTTTGATGTCCATTATTTCTTTCTTGTTTCTAAGTGCTCTGCCTAGAATTTCCAGTACTACATCGAATTAAAGTGGTGAAAGTGGGCATCCTTGTCTTCTTGAAGATCTTAGGGAAAAAAAGGATTTCAATTTTTTTCTTTTTCAATATAATGCCAGCTGTCAGTTTATCATATATGAATTTTATTGTTTTGAGGTATATTTCTTCTATACCCAGTTATTTTTTAGTTTTTATCATACAGGAATGTTGAATTTTATCAAACTCTTCTCTGGCATCTATTGAAATGATAATATGGTTTCAGTCCTTGATTCTGTTGAAGTGATGTATCAAGTTTATTTATTTGCATATGTTGAACCATCTTTGCATCTCTAGGATGAGTCCCACTTCATCATGGTGAATGATCTTTTTAAAGTGTTCAGTTTGGTAGTATTTTGCTGAGGATTTTTGCATTTGTATTCATCAGGATATTGGCCTGTAGTGTTGTTTTTTAGTGGTGTCTGTGGTTTTGGTACAAAGGTAATGCTGGCCTTATACAAGAAGTTTGGAAGGATTCCCTCCTCTTTATTTTTTCTGAGATGGTTTGAGTAGAATTGTTGTCAGTTCTTCATTAAAGGTTTGGTAGAATTCAACAGTAAAGCCATCCAATCCTGGGATTTTCTTTGATGGGAGAATTTTTATTACTGCTTCTACCTGGTAACTCATTATTGGTGTGTTTAGGTTTTCTGTTACTTCATAGTTAAATTTTGGCAGGTAGTATATGTCTAGAAATTTATCCATTTCTTATAGGTTTTCCCATTTATTGGTATATAGTTGGCTTATTATAGTCTCTAATGATACTTGGAATTTTTTTTGGTGTTAGTTGTAATGTCTCCTTTTTTGTCTCTGATTTTATTTATTTGGGTATTCCTTTTTTCTTAGTATAGTTAAACATTTGTTGATTTTACCTTTGCAAAAAACTAGCATTTTGTTTTATTGATTATTTGCATTTTAGTCTCAATTTCATTTATTTCTGCCTTGATTGTTTTTTCCTTTTACTAATTTTGGGTTTGATTTCCTTTTGCTTTTCTAGTTCTTTAAGGTGCAAGTTGTTTAAATCTTTCCCTTTTTTTGAGGTAACCATTTATTATTATAAATTTCCCTCTTTTTTGAAAGAATATATGATATAAATTTTATTTGGAATATTGGGATAGCAAAATATCACTTTTAACCTTTCTTACTTAAAAACATAAATCAAAACTAAAATTTTTGCTCTCTACACATCCGATAAAGGGCTAATAACAAGAATCTATCTAGAACTCAAAAAGATCAACAAGAAAAAAATCAAACAACCCCATCAACAAATGGGCAAAGGATATGAACAGAAACTTTTCAAAAGAAGTCAGAATAATGGCCAGCAAACATATAAAAAAATGCTCAACATCTCTAATTAGAGAAATGCAAATCGAAACCACAGTGAGATATCACCTAATTCCAGTAAGATTGGCCTTTATCAAAAATTTCCCTCTTAATACTTCTTTTGCTGTATTCCATAGGTTTTGGTACGTTGTATTTCCATTTTAATTTGTTCTAGGAAATTTAAAACGTCCTTCTTTATTTATTCATTGACCTACTGGTCTTCCAGGAGCATGTTTGATTTCCATATATTTGTAGTTTCCAAAGATCCTCTTGTTATTGATTTCCAGTTTTATTTCATTTGGTTTAGAAAAGATACTTGAAATGATCTCACATTTTAAGTATTTGTTAAGACTTCTTTTGTGTCCTAACATATCTATCCTGGTGATCATTTCATGTACTGATGGGACGAATGTGTATTCCACAACTGTTGGGTAAAATGTTCTATAAATGTCTGTAAGTTCCATTCAATCTAGAGTGCAGGTTAATTCCAATGTTTCTGTGCCAATTTTCTGCCTGAATGATCTTTCTATTCCTAAATATGAGGCATTGCTGTCCCCTACTATGATTGTATTGTAGTATATCTCTGCCTTTCAATCTATTAATATTTGCTTTACATGTTTGGGTGCACCAATGTTCGTCGTATATATATTTACAAATGTTGTATCTTTTTGCTAAATTGATACCTTTATCATTATATAATGACCCTTTTCTGTTTTTATAGTTTTGACTTGAAACCTATTTAATGTAAGTATAGCTCCTCCTACTCTTTTTGATTTCCGTATGCATGGAATATGTTTTTCCATCCTTTCAGTTTCAGTCTATGTGTGCCTTTATAGATGAAGTTTTTACTAGGCACCACATAGTTGGGTCTTTTTTTTTTTTTTTTTATCAAGTCAGCCACTCTATGTATCTTAATTGGAGGATTTAGTTCATTTACATTCAATATTATTATTGATAGTTAAAAACTTATTCTTGCAATTTTGTTTTCTCATTTTTAAAAAATTCTTCTCTTTCTTTCTTACTGACTTTGTGGATATGTTATTTTCTCAGGTAATATGTTTTTCTTCATTTTTATATTTAGCATATCTGAGTTTTTGCTTTGTGGTTATCATAAGGCTTTGAAAAAGTTACAGCTATAACAAGTCATATCAAACTGATTGCAACTTAACTTTGATCCCAAAGAAACAAGCAAAGAAAAAACTGAAAAACAGTGAACTTTTTGACTTTTTGTTGTCTCTATTTAAATATGTCTATATTGCCTATGTCTTAAGAAATTACTATAGTTATTATTTTGATAGATTTATGTTTTAGTCTTCATCCTAAACATACAAGCATTTGACATACCACAATTACAGCATTAGACTATTCTGAATTTGCATATTTTTACCAGTGAGTTTTATACCCTCAGACAACTTTTTTGCATGTTAGAGTACTTTTCTTTCATATGGAAGAACTTCCTTTAGCTTTTCTTGGACAAGTCTAGTGGTGATGAATTCTCTAAGCTTGTATTTGTCTGGGAAAATCTTTATTTCTCCTTCATGTTTGAAGAATAGCTTTCCTGGATACAGTATTTTCAGATGGAAGTTTTTTGTTGTTTTTCAGTACTTCAAAAATGTCATTCTGGGATGGCTTACCAAAGGTGTCAGTTGCCAGATCATTCTTAGAAAAAAGGAAAAGTTTTAGATGAAAAAAAGAAAAAACAAACAAACAGGTACAATTCTGAGGGAATTATAGATTCCCTCAAGTACAATTCTGAGAGAAAAGTGCCAGAACCTACCAGAGATTCCATGGGAATAAGTCACAGAACAGAACAAGAAGGAGCAAGATATCAGCAGAGATCAAACCCTAAGAGGCTTGGGATCCAGTAAAAAGGGTAGATGGGGTGGTTTCTTTCTCCCTTGCCCACATCTCTGGCAGCCAGCAGGCTCCTGAGCTGCTGGAGAGTCTTTCTACCCTAACATGCTCAAAAGATGCTGCCACCAGTGAACTGGGAGCTTCTTGAGGACAAAGCACTAGTCTGCCAGACGCCTTAGGGTCTCTTCCCATCACCATAGACCTGAGCTGAAATGACAGGTGCCATATTGCTTCTCCACCCACTGTGCACCTTTGTCTTCCCCAAGGGACTTTAGCCCCTCAGTTTTCATCTTGCACATTCCTACACAAACATTTCCCAACTCTGGCCCAGACTGTAGGAGCCACAGGGGCCAGTGGGTCACAGGGAATCTGCATGACCCCAGAGCCTGGACATTCCAGGTGGGCTGCCTCTCAGAGAGAGGGGCAGAGATGACCAGAGTGTTAGCTTTCTTCCATTCTTTTCTATCCCTTCTCCTCTGCTACCCATGGCTGCTGAGAGAGATGATTGAGCCAAGGCTCTCAGGATCAGCTGCTTCCCTTCTCTTGGTGCATCCACCACACCAAGGCTTCCACAGAGAGTGGGGTGTAAACCTGTCCTTTCAAAGAACTTCAGCAGATTAAAGGTGCTCAAATTGTTAACTCCCTGCTCACTGGCCCTTCCTAATGCTGTTTGCCTGGCTGCTCAATCAGAACAGGGCACATCCCGAAGCAGAGGGACATCAAACCTGCTTGAGTACCCCATAGGCAACTTGGGACCAGCATGCTTCTCCCTGGCTCAGTCAGAGATTCATCTTTGGGGACCTGGGGAAAGGCCCATAGGTCAGATCCTGTACCCATAAGACTCAATCATGCTGCTCAATGTAACAGAGTGATTTGTGAACTAATCTCAAGAGGTGAGGGAGCCTTCATGGGCAAAGCTGAAAAGGGACTGCAGTGCGGGTCCCAACAAGAACACATTTGTAGAACACCACTCCCCCAACAGGAATGTCATGCTCTCAGCCCAGGGTGGGAACCTGGAAAGGGAAGCTCCCAGACCACAGGACCATTGTGGGGAAGCTAAGCTAGTTTGAGCTCCTGCCTACTGACAGATGCCAGAGGGAGACCAGAGGAGGGGAGGGGTAAAAAAGCAAAACCCACTCCTGCAGCCAGACTGTGACTCTCAGATGGTCCCTCTCCCACAAAAATACTTTCTAGCTGGGTATAGCTACTTCAGCCCTTCCCTGGTGTCTTTCCCCAGAAGCCTGAGAGCAGATTTTTGACCCCTGCTGAGAGAGTCACTTTAACAGCTTTTGTGGCGCCCGAGGGCAGGCTCACTGAACCCAGCCTGGCCCAGCATCATACCCCCACCCACCTCTGCTATGGAAGAGAGTAAGGATTCACCTGGAAGTTCCATGGCCCTGCCTACCACCTGTGTCTCCTGGGGGGCTAGAGCCAGTCACAGGTCCCAAAAACAACACTGCAGCTTGTTCCATCCAGGAAACACCATGTACTGAGAGGGAGGTCAATTTGCACAGCCATTTATGACATTTACTAACTCAGTCATAAAAGATGTGGTTGATATTTACCCACAAGCACCACCTACTTACTGTCTCAGAGATTAAACTAGGCATGGCAATTAATTCACACTATCAAAAGGAACACAGGGCTGGGGAAAGAGAAAAAATTCCAAAGACCTCCATTTTCCCTCATCAAAAAGACAGGGAATCTGCCCACACACATATTTCACCACTCCCACAGCCTAAAAACAAGTAGCAACTGAACAAAAACACCACACTAAGGATATGTATCACCAAGGCATTCACTCAGAACCTACACTGCTATTAAAGCAGCCACAAGCAAAGCCAAAGATCCTTACCTAACATATGCTACAGACACACCCTTACAAGGGAGAAAGGAAAAGAAAGCCCCATCTAAACAAACAAACAAACAAACATCCCAAAATAAGAAGCAACAGCTCTCCAGATGAGAAGGAATCAGCACAAGAACTCTGAAAGTATGAAAAATCAGAGTGAAAGGATACCCCCAAAAGGGGAACGCAAGCTCTCTAGTGATAGGTACCAACAAAAATGAAAGTATTGAAATGACAAATAAAGATTCCAAATATGGATTGTAAGGAAACTCAATGAAATCCAAGAGAAAACAGAAGACCAACTCAAAGAAACCAGAAAAACAATTCAGGAAATGAATCAAAAATTCACTAAAGAGAATAACCTATTACAAAAAACAGATAGAACTTCCGGAAATGAAAAATTCATTTAAGGAAATACAAAACACAGTGGAAAGTTTTAAGAATACACTACACCAGGCAGAAGAATCTCAGAGCTTGAAAACAACTCTTTCAAAGTAACTCAGTTATTCAAAAATAAAGAACAAAGAATTAAGAAAAATGAACAAAGCCTACCAGAAATATGGGATTATGTAAAACAGCCTAATGTAAGAATCATAGGCATCCCTGAGGGTAAAGAAGAAAACACACAAGGGCTGGAAAACATATTTGAGGGAATAATTAAGGAATACTCCTCTGGTCTTACTAGAGATTTAGACAACCAGGTGAAGAAGCTCAATGAACATCTGGGAGATTCATTGCAAAGAGGCAATCGCCAAGACACATAGTCATCAGGCTGACCAAAATCAACATGAGGGAGGAACTCCTGTGAGCTGTGAGGTGAAAACATGAAGTAACTTACAAAGAAAAACCCATCTGGCTAACTACAGATTTCTTATAAGCCAGAAGTGATTGGGGACCCATCTTTAGTCTCCTTAAATAGAACAATTGCTAGTCTAGAATGTTTTATCTGAAGAATTAAGTTTCATATATGAAGTAGAGATAAAGACTTTGCTAGACAAGCAAACATTGAGGGAATTTGTCAAGACCAGACTTACCATAAAGAAAACACTCAGAACTGCATTATACATGGGTCAACACAATAGACACTCACTAGTGTAAAACCACTCAAAAGATAAAGCTAAGAGCTAATATAAAACAATAGAACAAGAGGTGAAACAAAGCAATAAGGTACTATAAAACAGGATGAACAGAACAGCATCCCACATATCAATTCTGTCAATCAATATGAACAGTCTGAATGCCACACTAAAGAAATATAAGCAAGTTGAATAGATGGAAAACTATAACCCAAATATCTGCTGTCTCCAGAAAACACATCTAACCCTCAAAGACTCATTCAGACTCAAGGTGAAGGGATGGAAAACAATATTCCATGGAAATGGCAAACAAAAGAAAGCAGGTGTAGCCATTCTAATATCATATAAAATTGACTTTAAATCAACAATGGTAAAGAAAGACAAAGATGGTAATTATAGGTGAATCTGCAGGGCCTTGGTGAACAATAGTTGGCAATCTGTTCAGCTCCCGGACTGGCTTAGATCATCTTATAATATAACTCCAGGGCTTGCTTTCCATATCCGGGCAACGGCCAGCATTCGGGTTTGTGGACAGGGAAAGAAAATCCTGGCCAGAGACCTCAGCGACTGCACAAATAGAAACCCCCCATCAGGAGCAGCCTCCCAAGTGTGGTGAAAGAGCCCAGAATAACATATTAGCAGCTTGTCCTAGCAGCAGATCAAGCAACCATAGAAGTAAACACACCCAGGCTTGCAGGCACCAGCTGCAATCTATCTTGCCCTTATCCCCACCTTAAAGGGGAACGGGGTCCAAGTACCCTCGGGAGTGGCAAGATCCTTCCCAAAGATCGGGGTATCTGTATATCCCATCCAGGGGACCAGAGCCTCAAACAGAGTCACCAGATCACCTCGATAACTGGCTCCTCTGTGCAAACAACAATCAATGACAGAGAGGGTAGCCTCATAGCTTAACTCAGTGTCTTCCATCTCAAGCTATTAGAGGGCAGTAGAGTCATACAAAAAAGTGTGATCCACCCGCCAGGAGCTTAAGCTGGGGGACCAAACTCACTAATCTCCATTGGCAAGAGGTGAAGACATCAGGTCAGAGGAACCCCGACTTGCTAAAATATCTCTAAGGCAATACGGAACCAGCATGTCTCTCCACAGCAATCTCAAGTAATATCCCTTGGGGACTTGGAAGTAGGGCTACAGACCAGTCCTAGCACCCCCAGTTCTCAAATGAGTAGCCTGATATGAAGAATCAGTGAAAGAATGGAGGAAACATGAAAGATCAGGGAGAAAATTCACCCCCAAAAGAAATCATTAGATCCTCAATAATGGATACCAACTTAAATGAAATGATTAAAATGACAAAGGAAGAATCCTGAATATGGATTGTAAGAAAACTCAATGGAATTGAAGAAAAAAAAGAGAAACCCAACACAAAGAAGCCATAAGAATAGAAGAAATGAATGAAAAGTTTTCTAAAGAAATTGAAATATTATAAAAGAACCAAACAGAAATACTGGAAATTAAAGAGGCATTCAAGGAACTATAAAACACATTGGAAAGTCTTAAGAATAGGATGGATCACAAACAGAAAAGAATCTCAGAGCTTGAAGATAACAACTATATGCTAAACAAATCAGAGGAAAGAAAAGAACACAGAAGAAAGAGACAAGAATTAAACATACAAGAAATGTGGGATTATGTAAAGAAATCAAACATAAGAATTAAAGGCATCCCAGAGAGAGAACAATACATAAGGGCTGGAAAATATACTTCTTGGAACACTGGAGGAAAACATGCCTGACCTGGCCAGAAATCTAGATATCCAGGTACGAGAAGTACACAGAACACCTGGGACATTCAATGTGAAAAGGCAATCACGATGTCTCATAGTTACTAGGCTGGCCAAAGTAAACACAAAAGAGGCAACTCTTCGAGCAGTAAGACAAAAACAGCAGATAACTTACAAAGGAAAATCTATCAGACTAACTACAGACTTCTCAACTGAAACCTTACAATTCAGAAGGAACTGGGGACACTCCTCAATCTTCTAAAACAGAATGATGGCCAACCTAGAATTCTTTACCCAGCAAAATTAAGATTAATCTATGAGGGAGAAATAAAGACTTTCTCAGACAAGAAATCATTGAAGGAATCTGTGAAGACCAGATCTGCCCTGCAGGAAGTACTCAGACCTGCATTATACACTGAACAGCGCAATAGACATTCATCAAAGTAAAATCACTCAAAAGTTAAAGTCTAGAACCTGGAATCCACAATGGCTCAAGAGGTAAAACAAAACAGTAAGAATTTATCCAACAATATGAACAGAAATCTACCTCAAATATCTATTCTCTCAATAAATGTGAATGGCTTGAATTGTCCCCTGAAGAGAAACAGACTGGCTGGGTGGATAAAAAAACCATAAGCCAAGTATCTGCTGTCTCCAGGAAACACGTCTAATCCACAAATATGCTTTCAGACTCAAGGTTAAGGATTGAAAAACAAACTTCAATCTAAATAACATAATAAACAGTAATGCCATAGTAGGTGGGGATTTCAACACTCCACTGACTGAACTGGACAGATCCTCCAAGCAGAAAATAAGCAAAGAAACAATGGATTTAAACAGAGCTCTAGAACATATGTGCCTAACGGACATCTACAGAGTATTCCATTCAAATAAAGCCAAATATACATTCTTGCATCAGCTCATGGAACAGTCTCTAAAATCGATCACATCCTAGGCCACAAATCAGATTTCAACAAATTTAAAAAACCAGAGATTATACCATGTATCTTCTCAGACCACAGTGGAATAAAATTAGAGATCAATTCCAACAGAAACACCATTTCACAAAGTCATGGAAATTAAACAATCGATTGCTTAATGACTACTAGGGCAAGGAGAAGATCCAGATGGAAATCAAAAGGTTCTTTGAACTAAATAATAACAGGGACACATTTTATCAAAATCTGTGGAATACAGCAAAAGCATTCCTGAGAAGAAAAGTAATAGCATTAAATGGTCACATCCAAAAGACAGAAAGCTCAAAAATCAACAAACTAATAAACCATCTTGAGGAACAGGAAAAGGAAGAGCAAATTAATTCTAAACCTAGCAGAAGAAAAGAAATAACTAAGATCAGAGTAGAACTAAGTCAAATTGAGAATAAAAGAACTATACAGAAGATTAACAAAACAAAAAGTTGGTTTTTTGAAAAGATAAATTGACAGCCCTCTGGCTAGACTGAAAAGAACTAGAAAGGACTATAATAAACTCAATTAGAGAGGAAAAACAAGAGGTCACTACAGACATCATGGAAATACAAAATATTATCTTTGAATACTATAACAATCTGTATGCCCCAAAACTACAAAATGGGGAGGAAATGAACAAATACTTAGAAACATACAACTCTCCTAGGCTCAATCAGGAAGAAATAGAATTCCAGAACAGATGAATATTAAGCACAGAAATTGAAGCACCAATTTAAAATCTTCCAATGAAAAAAAGGCCTGGGTGAAATGGGCATTATATACTAATCAGCACAATAGAAAGCCACGAGTATAAAATCATCCAAAAGCTAAAGTTCAGAACACAGATACCACAATGGCTCAGGAGGTAAAACAAAACCATAAAGGGTCTACCCAACAAGATGAAAATAAATCCACCCATTGTATCAATTTTTTCAATAAATGTAAATGGCTTCAACTCCTCACTCAAGAGACATAGTCTGGCTGAATGGATGAAAACTACAAGCCAAATACCTGCTGTCTCCAGGAAACTCATCTAACCCAGAAGGACTCATTCAGACTCAAGGTGAAAGGATGGAAAACAATATTCCATGCAAATTGAAACCAAAGGAAAGCTGGTATAGCTATTCTCATATCAGATAACATAGACTTCAAAACAAAAAAAGTAAAGAAAGACAAAGACAGTCAATACAATCCTAAATATTTATGCACATAACACAAGTGCAGTCTGATACATAAAGCAAATCCTACCTGATCTAAATAAAATGATAAACAGCAATGCTGGGGACTTCAACACCCCACTGACAGAATGGGACAGATCCTCTAAACAGAAAATAAGCAAAGAAACAATGGACTTAAACATCACTCTAGAACAAACGACCCTAACAGACATTTATAGAATACTCTACCCCCAAAATACTGAATATACATTCTTCTCATCAGCTCATGAAACTTTCTCTAAAATTGATCATATCGTAGGCTACAAAGCAAATCTGAAAACATTTTAAAAAATACAAATTATACAATGTATCTTCTCAGACCATGGTGGAATGAAATTAGAAATCAATTCCAAGAGAAATACACATCTTTACATAAGGTCATGGAATCTAAACAAACTATTGATGAATGAAAGCTGGGACAAGGAAGAGATAAAAGATAGAAATCAAAAGAGTCTTTTATCTAAATATAATGGGGATACAAGATATCAAAATCTGTGGGATAAAGCAAAAACAGTCCTGAGGGGAAAACTCAGCCTCAAATGACCACATCCAAAAGACAGAAAGATCACAGATCAACAATCTAATCAATCATCTAAAGGAACTGGAAGAGGAAAAACAAAGCAAGCCTAAACCCAAAAGAAGAAAAGAAATAACCAAGATCAGAGCAGAACTTAATGAAATCTAGAACAAAAGAACTACACAGAAGATTAATGAAACAAAAAAGTTGGTTCTCTGAAAAGATAAACAAAATTTATAGATCTCTTGCCAGATTAACCAGAAGCAGAAAGGAAAGAACTTTAATGAGCTCAATCAGAAATGAAAAAGGAGAAATCACAACTGATATCACTGAAATACAAAACATCATCTTTGTATACTGAAAAATCTCTGTAGTCATAAACTTGAAAACATGGAGGAAATGGACAAATTTTTGGAAACACACAAACTCTCTAGACTCAATGAGGAATAAATAGAACTCCTAAATAGACCAATATCAAGCCCAAGATTGAAGAAGCCATAAAAACTCTTCCAACAAGTCCCAGACAAGACAGTTTCACTCCTTAATTTTACCAAACCTACAAAGAAGAACTGGTACCTACACTGCAGAAATTATAATATTGAGAAGGAAGGAATCCTCCCCAACTCATTCTACAAAGCCAATATCACCCTGATACCAAAGCCAGGGAAGGATACAATGAAAAAAGAAAACTACAGACCAATATCCCTTATGAATATAGAAGCAACAATTCTCAACAAAATCTTAGCAAACCAAATTCACTTATAAATGAAAAAAATAAGTCACCATGACCAGTGGGCTTCATCCCAGAGATGCAAGATGGTTTAACATACACAAGTCTATAAATGTAATTCACCACATAAATAGTAGCAAAAACAAAGACCACATGATCCTCTCAATAGATACAGAAAAAGCATTCAACAATATTCAGCACCAATTTATGATAGGAACTCTCAACAAAATAGGCATAAAAGGGACATACCTCAAAGTTATTAAAGCCATATATGACAAACCCTCAGCCAACATTATACCAAACAGGGATAAATTGAAAGCATTTCCACTTATAATTAGAACAAGACAAGGTTGACCCCTATTACCACTTCTATTCTACATAGTCCTAGAAGTACTAACCAGAGCAATCAAATAAGAAAAGAAAATCATGGGTATCCAAATGGGGATAGAAGAGGTCAAACTATAGCTCTTTGCAGATGATATGGTCTTATATCTGGAAATCCCCAAAGAGTCAATCAAGAGACTCCTGGATTGATAAATAAATTCAGCAAAATCTCATGCTGCAAAATCAATGTGCACAAATCAGTAGCTTTCATATACAACAATAACAGTCAAGTTGAGAATCAAATCAAAGACTCAATTACCTTTCACAATAGCAACAAAGAAAAGAAAATACCTAGGAATACATTTAACTGAAGGAATGGAAAACCTCTATTGGGAGAACTATGAAATACTGAAGAAAGAAACTACAGTGGATGTACACAGATGGAAAAACATATCATGCTCATGGATCAGTAGAATCAACATTGTTAAAATGTCCATACTACCCAAAGTGATTTAAAGAGTCAATGCAATCCTCATCAAAATACCAAAGCTATATTTCACAGATCTAGAAAAAATAATTCTATGTTTCATTTGCAATCAGAAAAGAACCTGGGTAGCCAAAGCAATCTTAAGCAAAAAGAACAAATCTGGAGGCATTGCATTACTACACATCAAATTATGCTACAAGGCTATAACAACCAAAACAGCATGGTATTGGCACAAAAATAGAAACAGAGACCAATGGAACAGAACAGAAAACCCGGATATGAAACCATCCACATACAGCCAACTGATCTTTGACAAAGCGGGCAACAATATATACTGGAGAAAGGAAGCCCTATTTAATAAATAGTGATGGGAAAATTGGATAGTAATATGCAGAAGAATGATACAGGACCCCTACCTCTCACCACTCAAAAAAATTAATTCCAGATGTACATAAGACTTAAATGAAAGCCAAGAAACCAAAAAATTCCAGAAGAAAATGTAGGAAAAAACTCTTTCAGATATCAGCTGAGGCAAAGAATTTATGACTAAGACCCCAATGGCAATTAGAGCAACAACAAAAATAAATAAATGGGACTTGATCAAATTAAAAAGCTTCTGCATGGCTAAGGAAATAATCAACAGAGCAAACAGACAACCTATAGAATGAGAGAAAATATTTACAAGCTATATATCCAATAAAGAGCTAATAACCAGAACCTACAAAGACCTCAAACCAATTAGCAAGGAAAAAAAAAAACATTTAAAAGTGGGCAAAAGACATGAACAGAAGCTTTTCTAAGAAGATAGACAAATGGCCAATAAACATATGAAAAAATGCTAATCATCAGAGAAATGCAAATTAAAACCACAATGAGATACCACCCTATCCCAGTTAGAATGTCTTTTATTATAAAGTCCAAAACCAATAGATGCTGGTGTGAATGCAGAGAAAAAGTCTATTGGTGGGACTGCAAATTAGTACAACCTCTACAGAAAACAGTATGGAGATTCCGCAAAGAACTAAAAGTACACCTACTGTTCAATCTAGCAATCCCATTACTAGGTATTTATCCAAAGGAAAAGAAGTCATTTATTAAAAAGACACCTGCACTTGAATGTTTATTGTAGCCCAAGTCACTATTGCAAAGATGTGGAATCAACCCAAGTGCCCATCAATTCATGAGTAGATTAATAAAATGTGATATATCTATACCATAGAATACTACTCAACCATAAAAAAGGATGTGTTAATGCCTTTTGCAACAATTTGGATGGAACTAAAGACCATTATCTTAAGTGAAGTATCTAAAGAGTGGAAAAACAAACACCATATGTACTCGCTATGAAATTGGAATTAACTGATGAGAACACACATGCCCAGAGGAAGTAAAACTCAGCATTATTCAAGCAGGAGAACAGAGGATGGGCGAAAACCTACCTAATGGGTACCATGAACACTATCAGGGTGGTGGACACACTTACAGCCCTGACTCGAGCATTACTACAGTGATTCATGTAACCAAAAACATGTGTATCCCTTTAATATTTTGAAATTTAAAAAAATATCACAGACACGCTTGAATCTCTGACTCCGGCGGAAAAGGGGAGCAAGGGCAATATATGTAACCTAAACATTTATACCCCCATAATATGCTGAAATTAAAAAAAGAAAATGTATCATTCCACTCCCTCTTGGCCTGTAAGGTGTTCACTGAGATAGCTGCTGCCAGATATACTGGACTCCTTTACATGTTATTTATTTCTTTTTGGATCCTTTCTTTTTCATCCTTGACCTTTGAGTGTTTGATTATATGCTTTGTGGTATTCTTATTTAAGTGCAATCTACTTAGTGTTCTTTGACCTTCTTGTACTAGATATGCATATCTTTCGCTAGGTTTGGAAAGTTCTCTCATACTATGTCTTTGAATGAAATTTGTACCCCAATCTCTTTCTCTGCATCCTTTTTGAGGCCAATAACTCTTAGATTTGCCCTTTTGAGACTATTTTCTACATCTTGTAAGTGTACTTCTTTTTTGTTGTTTTTACCTTTTTCTTCTCTGTGTGTGTATTTTCAAATAGCCAGTCTTCAAGCCATTAATTCTTTCTTTTGCCAATCAATTCTGCTGTTGATGTATTTTTCAATTTGGCAATTTAATTTTTTAGCTGCATGATTATTTCAATCTCTTTGTTGCATTTCACTGAGAGAATTCTGAATTACTTCTCTGTGATTTATTAAAGTTTATTGAGCTTGATATATTGAATAGATATATTGAATTGATAGATATAGATATATTGATAGATAGATAGATATAGATATATTGAATATAGATATATTGAATTGATATATATTAGATATAGATAGATATATTGAATAGATATATTGAATAGATATATTGATAGATATATTGAAATAGATATATTGAATTCCCTGAGATGTCACATATCTCTGTCACTGTAGGATTGGTCACAAATGCCTTATTTAGTACTGTTAGTGAGGTAATGTTATTCTGGATGTTCTTGGTGCTTGTGGACATTTCTTGGTGCCTGGACATTGAGGAGTTAGGTATTTACTGCACTCTGGTCTTATTTGTACCCATTCTTTTTCAGAGGTATTTCCAAGAATTCAAAGAAGACTGAGTGTTAAGTTACCTAAGCCTGTGGTCATCACAGCCTTTCATCGCTAGAGGGTGCTCTAAGCCCAGTATGCTATGACTCTTGTAGACTCATATCTAGCCCTGATGGATTTCAATACGGGAGAATTTCCCAGATTACTAGACAAAATCCCTTGCTGTCTTCATTCTCTTTCCCCTAAGCAAAAGGAGTCCCTCTCTGGGCTTGACTTCCTGGTGTTGGGGGAGGTGTGGTGTGAGTACTGCCATGGCCACCACAGCTGGCACTGCAGTGAGTCTCACTGAAAGCCCCTAACATCCCAGAGCAGCAAAAGATAAGGGTTCACTCAAGGCCAGCAGCTACTACTGCCTGACTACAAGTGATGTTTACTCATGGACTGAGAACACTTGACTCAGCATGTGTGAAGCCAGATGGGACTTAGATCCTTCCCACCATGCCAACAGATTCCCTTCTGACCCAGGGTAGGTCTAGAAGCACCATCCAGGAGAAATAGCTTGGAATCAGAGGCTTTGAGACTCTGGCCAGTGCTTTATTTTATTGTGGCTAGGCTGGTACCTAATTGTAAGACAAAGTCCCCTGTACTCTTCCCTTTCCTTCCCTCAAGGGGAAAGAGTCTCTATCTGTACTGCACTACATGAAGTTGGAGGAGGGGTGATGTAAGCACTCCCATGGTTGCGTACCTGCTGTCTTGCTGGGATACATGCCAAGCCCACTGAGACCAGTGCCACAATGGGACTTGCTGAAGAACTGTAGCCACTATGGCTTGTCAGTGAAATTCATTTGGGGCACCAGGCCACTTTCATCAGTTGGTAGTGAAGCAGACTTAGAGTTGGGTTCCCCTACCAGGGTGGTGGATTCCCCTCTAGCCGAGGGCTTGCCTTAATGCTCTCTCCATGGGTACCAGCAGAATTCTGTCTGATGCTGTGTTCCACTGTGACAGGGTGGCACTGAATTCCAATACAAAGTCCTATACTCACTTCACTCTCCCCCCTCCAATCACAGATTCTCTCTTCTAGCTGTGCTGTGTGGGGTTGGGGGAGGGGTAGTATAGGTAATGCAAGACTAGCCTTCCTACCCTCTTCAATGTGCCTTTCCTTGTTGTTATGCTAGAACCAGGTACTGTGATCCTTCCCCTGAATTTTTGGTTCTTATGAAGGTACTTTCTTGCATGGACAGTTGTTCAATTTGATGTTCCTATAGGGTAGACAATTGATGGAGGATTCTATTTGCCCATTTTACTCCACCTTCCATCCATGTTTTTGGATATATTAGTAATGTTTTCTTTTATTAAGTAGCATTGGATTCTATGGATATAGCACATTGTGTTTATCCAATAACCTGTTCATAGGCATTTGTTTATTTCCAGTTTGGGGCTATTAATAAAGCTGTTACGAGATTTCAGGTACAAGTCTTTGTGTGGACAACTGTTTTCATTTCTCTTGGGTAAAAACCTACCTTGAAGAATTGCTGGTTCATTTAGTAATTGTAAAATCACATTACTACAAAACCTACCAAACAATTTTTCAAAGTGGTGGTATGATTTTACACTAACCGGAAATGTATAACAATTCCAAGTCATGTTTCTTAAAAAAAGAATATCAATTGACAATGTATGCATTTGTCTATTTCAGGACTCTATTGTTCCATTGGTCTATTTGTCTATCTCAGGGCGGGGAACCTTTTCATGTTGGAAAGCCACATTAATTTAGCTGTAATCAAATAAAGCCACATTCAAGAAACTTCAATTAGATATGTGGCTGGGCGCGGTGGCTCACGCCTGTAATCCTAGCACTCTGGGAGGCCGAGGCAGGCGGATCCTTTGAGCTCAGGAGTTCGAGACCAGCCTGAGAAAGAGCGAGACCCCGTCTCTACTAAAAATAGAAAAAAATTGGCCGAACAACTAAAAATAGAAAAAATTAGCCAGGCATGGTGGCGCGTGCCTGTAGCCCCAGCTACCTGGGAGGCTGAGGCAGGAGGATCGCTTGAGGTTGCTGTGAGCTAGGCTGATGCCAATGGCACTCTAGCCCGGGCAAGAGAGTGAGACTCTGTCTCAAAAAAAAGAAACAAAACAACAACAACAAAATAGATATACTTAAAAATGTACATTATTGTGTAAAAATCTACTATGTACTTAATTTCAAAAATGAAAACTATTAATTTTAAAGTTAACTTTTTAATGACTTTGTTGTGTCTGCTTTTTATTAGAAAGAATTTTAATATTTAGTTTATAGTATGGTGGTCCGCAGTTACCACTGAACCTCTAGATGGGTATCAGTCATTTGTGATTTTAAGGGCATCTTGATTTGGGTTAGGTAGGAGGATGTAGATTCCCAGCAATATGTAGTTGAAAAGCAAGAATGCATTTTTTCGGCATGTCATCAAAGGCATGGGTATTCTAGTGCTTTTTTTCCATACTTCAATTGGATCTTTCTTACCATCAAACAATGACTTTAAAATGTCATCTACTGAGGGGTCCATCAATTCCATCTGTAGTTCTTTAGGTGCCTGGGTGATATCAACTAGGTGAAGCTGAAATGCTAATTTGAATGTGATGTCATGATTCTCAAAGTCAACAAACCTTCACTGTATTGTCCAATTAATAAGCCTCTAACAGGTGTGTATTATTCAAATGGTTAGCATATATCATCCTGCTCATCAATGCCCTTCGCTAACTGGAGAAAATGTTCATACAAAATTTCCTTTTGAAGAAGAAATGTTTTGTGAAAAGATAGCTTTCTTTGAAATGCTTGGATTTTTTGCCACATGTCATATATAGATTTAGTTTTACCTTGCAAAGAAATATTCAAGTCATTTTGATTTGACAAGATATCACACAGAAATGCTCCATTCCGATAGAAATCTTCTTTCAATGATTCACATTACTGATTCTGTTCTTCATAAAATTTAACTATCTATTCTTGCAGAAATAAAATTTTGGCTAACACCTGTCCCTGAGATAGCCAACACACTTTAGAATGATATGGCAAATCCACACTGAATACCTCATTGTTCGACGTTAGCATGTTATGAATCTGAGGATGCTGTGTTGCACTTGTACAAATATAGTTAATATTTATAACTTGTTGCAAACTGTCATTTAAAACAGTAGCTTTAGCACACAGATTTTGCTGATGCGAGATACAATGGCAAGAAATGAGAGCATCTGGATCTGTTAATACTTTTTTTAATCTGTGTAACAAACCCCTCACGTTTTCCTGCCATGGAAGGTGCACTGTCTGTATAAACACTCACTAAATTCACAAAATTCAGTTCAACTTTACATTTATCTTAAAAGTTGTTGAAGATATTTATTCCCTGTGTTCTGTTCACAGAGTGCCCAAAGCAAGTAACTCTTCATAACAACAACAAAAAAATCTTCTTTATCTCTGAGTCATGAAAAGAAAAAAAAAGAAAATCTTCTGTTATGACCCAAATGAAATATAAAACCTGAGCCAAGTCAGTAGTATCAGTTGATTCATACAAAGCAAGTGAATAATATTATATATATTTTCCCTTTGAAGTATTGCATGAAGTTATTCTGTTAAGCTGAACGTTAATTCATGCTGCTGATCAGTTATTATTCTCCTTGAAAGAGGCAGTTGTTTGTACTTTGCAATGTTATTGGGGTGGGTCTAAGCAACCTATAACTTTGAAAATGCATTCTTTCACATCACTGAATGGCTTCCCTTTTTTCCTGAGTATAGAAGCTACTTTACAAGTTGCTTCAGTGGTATTACTTCTAGGTCTTATTGCTGCTTGAAAGAATTGCCTTTGCTTTTGCTTTTCATCTTTTAAATTCTGCAATACAATCTTTTGTGCCTCTTTGTCTAATTCAAATCTTGTGGTCTTTATGAGTGTTATTAATGCTGATGAGCACTGAATTTCTTTAATGTTGTTACTGCAGTATTACGAAGGAAGCAAATCATCGTATCTTTAGTAGAAACAAGATAATGCAATTTCCAATCCTCATTAAAAAATCTGTTTTCTTCTTTGAGTATTCTCTTGGTCTTCTTCGACATGATAGGCTGTTAAGCAGACAAAATTAAAAAATACTATCGAGCTATGCAACTATTCACAAATTCCACTTCAAAGAGAAACAGCGCACTGTTGTCAAAAGCTGGTAACAGGGCCGGAAGCAGTGGCTCATGCCTGTAATCCTAGCACCCTGAGTGGCCGAGGTGGGAGTATTGCTTGAGCTCATGAGTTCGAGACCAGCCTGAGCAAGAGCAAGAACCCTGTCTCCACTAAAAAAAAAATGGAAAAAATTAGCCAGTCAACTAAAAGTAGAAACAAAAAATTAGCCGGGCGTGGTGGCTCACGCCTGTAGTCCCAACTACTCAGGAGGCTCAGGCAGGAGGATCACTTGAGCCTAGGCATTTGAGGTTGCTGTGAGCTAGGCTGATGTCACAGAACTCACTATAGCCTGGGCCACAAAGCAAGACTCTGTCTCAAAAAAAAAAAAAAAAGCTGATAACAAACTGGTGTACTTGACCCCCATAAACTCGCCAACCAGCCTTGTGTAGTATTGGCTCCACTCAGGCAGGGGAAGTTAGAACTAAATCATGAGTATAACACCTGTCAATTTAGCCTTTATGCCTTACTAATATTCTAATTGTGCCAATCAATCTGGGAGGATTATTTTGTTGAAACTTATTTTTTCCTTTCGTATTTAAAATATATTCATTTAAAAAATAAAAATATAAAAGATGAACCAAAATGTATTAATAAAAATAAAAGGATTTGTTCTGTAAAATTCGGATCCAGTCAAAAAGCCTCACTTAAGGACCTAGAAGGCCACAGGTTCCCTAACCATGGTCTATGCTATGGCAATACCATATTATCTTAATTACTGTAACATCATAACACATCTTGAAACCAGATACTGTAAGTCCTCCAACATTTTCAAAATTGCTCTGGCTATTCCGCATACTTTGAATTTCCAGATTTTAGAATCAGCTTGTCAGTTTCTTTAAAATATACTGCTGGAATTTTGCCAGGGTTATATTGAATTCATAAATCACAAAGCAGACATTTGAGCAAATTAACAATACTCAGTTTTGCAATACATATATGAGACATCTTTCCACTTATTTCAAATTTCTTCTCAGCAATATTTTGTACCTTTCATTGTAAAGGTCTTGCATATATGTCATTTGCATTGTTCTAATGACTATTTTACACTATTGTAAATAGTATTTTGTTTCATTTTCCAATTATTATTAATACTGGAATGCAGCTTATCAATTCTGTCAAATTATTTTTACAATTGTTGATATAATGACATGGTTCTTCTCGCTTTCATAATGTGGTAAATCACACTGCTGGAGTAAGCCCCACTTAGTAATAATATAACATCCTTTTCACATTGCTAAATCCTATTTCCTTTTTTCACATCCATATTCACATGGGATATTGATTTTTAGTTTCCTTTCATTTTAATATTTTTGTCACGTTTTGTTATTGGGGTTACACTGGCCCCATAAAAGAAGTTGAAAGTCTTCTCCTCTACTTTTTAAAAGAGTTTGCATAGAGTTTTGTATTTCTTCTAAACTAAATATTTGATAGAATTCTTCAGTGAAGTAACCAGGCATTGGAGTTTTCTTTTTGGCAAGGTTTGTAATTACCATCTAATACTTTAATAAACATGGAGTTATTTTTAGATTTTGTATTTCTTCTTCCATAATTTTTGACAAGTTGTTTCAAATTTGTTTTAAAAGATGAAATCTGTCAATATCATCTACACTATTAAATTTATTGGCACAAAGTTCTTTATACATACCCTTATTGTCTTTACTGTCAATAGGCTATGTAGTGATACTCCCTTTTCAATATTTGTTGTTTGTTTTCTTTTTTTAATTTGATCAGTTTTCTTAGTTTCCTAGGCTGCTATAACAAATTAGTATAAACTGGGTGGCTTGAAACAACAGAAATGTATTGTCTCACATTTGTGCAGGCTAGAAGTCTGAGATCAAGGCTCCTCCTGAAGGCTCTGGAGGAGGATTCTTCTTCACCTCTCCCTAACTTCTGGTCCGCAGGCTATCTTTGACATTCCTTGGCTTGCAGCTGCATCATTCCACACTCTGCCTCCCCCATGGCCTTCTCTCTATGCAAGGCCTTCTTATAAGGACAACAGTCATTAGATTTAAGGCCCACCCTTCTTATTAATAATATGATCTTATCATAACTATTTACATCTGCAAAGACCCTATTTCCAATAAAGTAACATTTTGAAGTTCAGGTGGATGTGAATTTTGGGGGGATACTATTCAACTCAGTGTATCAGTCTTGCTAGGTGTTTCTCAATTTTAATTACTTCAAAAAAATTCTTGACTTTGTTGATTTTCTAATTTCCATCAACTTTGAAAAGGTTCTTAATTAATATCTCTTCAAACATTTCTTTTGTACTATTCTCTCAATCTCTGAGACTTAATTGTAAAGATGGTAGGCCATTTCATTTTGTCTTCAAATTCTTAGACACCCTATTACTTTTACTCCTTCTCTTCGATGTTCAGTTTGTATTCTTTCAGTTCCCTGTCTTCAAGTTTATTGATCCTTTCCTCCATGTACAGCCTTAGATCATATTCATTTCTAGATTTGTGTTTTTTTACATTTCCATGTCTTCACTGAAATTCTCGATCTCTCTATACATGTTTTCCACTTTGTTTTACTACATCTTTAGGAATTTTATCACTATCATCCACCCCTGATAACTCAAACATCTGAGAAATCTTTAAGTTTCCTTCCATTGACCGTTTCCTCTCTGGATCAAATTTTTCTGCTCTTTTGCATGTCTTACAATTTTTTACTGTGTGCTGGATATTTTATATAAAAGGGTAGTAGGTATTTAAGAAATAATAGTTACTTCCAGAAAAGAGCATGGCTCTTCTTTTGTCAGGCTCACACAGTATGAGGCTGAATCAATCTGATCTACAGTTGAGCTATAATTTGATTCACTTTATCACTCCTTTCAAATATTTTGAGTGGATGGACAAGATTTCCTTTCAGCAGGGATTGAGACTTGAGCATTGGTGAGATTCTAGTGAAATCTCTGTGCTTCTTCAGCTGACCTGTTAGTTTCCTAAACAACAGGACGTTTTTCTCTGCACTAATCGCAATTGCATATTTTAGAATTTCTGGGGCATTCTCTTTGTAATCTACTCATGTACTTGGCTTTCTGTGCTTCTAGTGAACTCTTAGTCACATAAACAAATCTAGACACTCTTCAAAGTAAAATCATTCAAGAGTTAAAGCCTAGAACGTGGACTTAATGATGGCTCAAGGAGCAAAACAAAACAACAGAATCCCACCCAACAATATGAATGGAAACCTACTACAACTCTCAATCCTCTCAATAAATGTGAATGGACTGAACTGTCCTCTGAAAAGATATAGGCTGGCAGAGTGGATAAAAATCC
>NW_012151896.1:131220-135696 GCF_000956105.1 Propithecus coquereli
CCGTTTGCATAAAGACCACCAGAGATGTGCACATGCTTTCAACTTTTTTCTTCATTGAAATTTGAGTCATTTCATATGCAGAATTTTGTTGAACTCAGTACTAGGACTGTTATGGGTTGAATTGTGTACTCTCCCAAAATTTATACATTGAATTCCTAATCCTGGTACCTCAGAATACGACCTGACTTGGAGACAGG
Source organism: Propithecus coquereli (assembly GCF_000956105.1). Lineage (NCBI taxonomy): Eukaryota > Metazoa > Chordata > Mammalia > Primates > Indriidae > Propithecus > Propithecus coquereli. The sequence goes on from NW_012151896.1 coordinate 131,418, forward strand.
GTCTTTACAGAGATAATCAAGTTAGAGTGAGGTCATTAGGGTGGGCCTAATGCAATATGACTACTATTCTTATGCAAAGGGGAAATTTGGAGATGGACGCACGTGCTGGGAGGATGCGGTGTGAACAGGGAGACAGCCGGCTACAAGCCAGGGGGGAAGGCTCAGAAGGTGCCTCCTGACACCCTGATTTTCGCTTCCAGCCTCCAGTACTATGAGACAATAAACTTCTGTTGTTTAAAAAAAAAACAAATCCCTTGGAGGATAAAGTTGTTTATACTGTTAAGACCCATAATGCCTCAGAAAGACTTTTCCTTTGTTTTATGTCTGTTCTATCTTCTTACTTTCCTAAAAATGAATACATTTTTTCTAAAACCAGTATTCTGGTTGTTTGAAAACAGGAAAGATGTACATAATGAGACTTAGAAGGGTCCTAACAAGCCAATATTTACTGAGCTTTTATTTTGCTGTGAGTCTGTACTGGACACAGCAGAAGAGATAAATTATGTTTCCCTTTGATAAGTTCATTGAGCACTTAGAATGTACGACACCTGTTTAGAAATATACAATGTAATCTTAGTAGCTTGAATGAATAAAAACTAAATTCCTAAATTATGCTAGATTTCAGTTTTGATTTTCTAAAATCTGATTAGAGGTAGACTGGTTCAGGTTCCCTCTACCTTGTGATTCTGCCATCTCCTACAATCTTGTCATCAATATCCAATTGGTACAAACAGAAAAAATAGGAGTATTCCTTTTACTCAAAACCTTAATATGAAAATAGCAAATACGTCCACTCTAATTTCTAAAATTCAGTGTTATGCTTATATCTACTTGCAAGGGCAGCTAAAAACTGTAGTCTTGCTGTATACCCAGGACAGAAAAGATACAGATTTTCACTGTCAGTTCACAGCATCGGTCAATTCTGTGAGTTTAAGTCCCCTTACTCTGAAAGCTAAACATTCAACACAAAAATGTTGACTGAATTAAAGAGAAAAATGCCTTGTCCGTTCATCTAATTACTGTATCTGACAGTAAAGGCAAGGCATGTTTTGAAGGAGAGCATGGTTGCCACCTTCCACTACTTCAGCCGCAAGCTTAGGAATGAACTTACATTCTAAATTTCTCTTTACTTATAACTCCCTCTTTTATCAACAGTAGCCCCCCACTTGTCTATGGCGATATGTTCCAAGACCTCCAGTATATATCTAAAACCACAGATAGTACCAAACCCTATATATGCTGTTTTTCCTATACATACATATATACCTATGATAGTTTAATTCATAAATTAGGCACAGTGAAAGATTGATATCAATAACTAATAATAAAATAGAACAATTATAATAATATGGCAGGATCACTATCCTTGTGTTTTTGGGCATTATTAAGTAAAATAAGGGTTACTTGAAGACAAGTTACGCAATACCTCACCAGTTGATCTGATAACTGAGATGGCTACTAAGTAACTAACAGTCAGGTAGCAGATACAGCATGGATATGCTAGACAAGGAATAATTCATGTCCCAGGTGGGAGGGCATGATCTTTCATCATGCTACTGAGAATAGCATGCAATTTAAAACATATGAATTGTTTATTTCTGGAATTTTACATTTAATATTTTCAGATCACAGCTGAGTATAAATAACTGAAACTGCAGAAAGCAAAACTGTGGAAAAGGGACTACTGTATTAATCTGTTTAGTCTATGCTGTTTCTAAGGATAAAAGTTATAGTTTGATGAACTTTGACTCTATCAATCTCCTTTTCACTGTACTTCATAACTTAAATCATAGTTTCTTTGATATAACAATCAGGACTGGATGATATTTCCTGGGTGTGGTTGCACCATGATTTTCAAAGACATGATACTTTTATGGTTTGTATCCAAATTTCTTCTAGTGATGCCAGCATTTAATCAATCAATGTTTATTAAATGTCTTCCATATTCACTGTCACTTGATATAAGCATAGTATTTTATTCCATTTGCTCTCTTATTAGTCCAGAAGTCTTCAGAAATATTATTTACTTATTCCTGTATCTAGCAACTGATTTATAATTGAGGTTTCCACCATAAAAGCATTTTCCCTTAAATTGCTCCTTCTTACATTTTAAAATTTTTTCCATCACATTTTCTTTTGGCCATGGAACCATCTCTTCTAAAAAGATAAACCTCGTTAATCTTATTCAGATATTCTTCTGCAAACCAGTTTTCCACTGAGCACTTTCAAAATGAGCATTTTCTTCTTTTTAATTTCATCAGAGATCTGTAAACCACTCTTTATCTGCACAGATACAGATCCAAGGAGAAACTACTCAAACACTTACATGGCCAGAAAAAGAGAAAATTATTTGGTAGATGCATGTATTACAATTATTTTGTGTATAGTCTTTATAGGATTGCTGATTTTGCTCTTTAGAATTTGGGCTCTGCAAAGATTATGGCCCATTAAAAAGGCTCAATACTTACCTGTTCAAGGACTACTTTTATAAGTAATTACACTTTGCCACAAATGAAAATCTAACAAGCTCTTGACTGCAGTTGACTTTTGTTTGATATTAATCGTATCTGCTGTTACTAATAAACTTCTCAGCCTTATATATTAATACTAACTTTTATTTTATATAAAACATAACTGGAGTAAATTTACCTACAGGAACCGCTCTTCTTCATTCATGATTAAATCTCATACCAGAGACTAAGCTTCATGAAAGTACTGCAAGCACGTGTGACAGACCAGGTAGCACAGTATCTGGCCTTGAAGCCAGAAGAAAAATCAATACCTACAGAATCTCTTCGGCAAAGCTTAAGCCATGAAAGAGCTCACATGAATTCAGGTTTGCTTTCCTTTATAGGTAGATTCCAAAATCAAAAAATTTTAAAGACTATAAGAAATGTATTAATATGGTGAAACTCCTACTTCAAAACCTAATTCCAAAAGATTTAATGACCAATACCGATTATTTAGAGTTGTGGAAAATGCCTCTCATAAAATTGCTCCCAATAAAACATGCTTTACAATGACTTACAAAATGTGAAAGGCTGGGTTGTGCAGATTGCTTGGTGTACTTGAAGCTGTTTCCCTTAAATAAAGTACAAAAAAACTACAATGTTATAGTCCTTTGGTTTTATTTTCTGGGATAAAAAAGTATAGGCATAAATGTTTTTAAAGTCATCTTGATGATATCCTTTAAAACAACTTATCAAATGGCTTATTTCATGTTTCCTGATTATCAGTATTCACCAATGTCACTGTCAGCTTTGATAAACTGGTTGAAAATTTCAGAGCAGAATAAGCAACTTTTGTGAACCTTTGCCAATCCCTGAGAATCATAACCATTACAGAAATATTTTATCCTTTCATCAAAAATCTCTGGAAAGTAGTCGTGTTCGTTCATTGTTAATAGGGCAAGGAGCAGTGTCATAGAGGGTTAATCCATGTAAATTGGCTTCCACCCGTAAAGAAATTTTCTGGAACAGAAAAGAAAATAACATACAGAAGTTTTCTTCTTAAAGAGAGATCACCTCTTCAACATGTTCTGTAGACTATATTTTGTGATTGTAAACCGATTCTAATGGGTAGTAAGAGTGAGATAGCTGTTGTACTGCCAAAGGTATCACCTTTATTACCAATTAATTCAGGAAAATCAAGCTTCTCTATTTATAAAAGTTCCTTTTCTTTGGTTTCTACTAAGAATCAGTAAAACTACATCTTAAGAATGGCCTATGCAAATGTACACAGACTTGATGAAAATTCTATAAAAGAATTTCTTGAAATTGGTTTTACAACCCCATTTTCAAGGCTGAAATCTTGCTAGCAAAATAGTACTTCTCTGAACACAGAAACAATTTACCTGAAAAGTTACATCGCTGTTTATTATGTCTAATTATTAAACACTTAATTTTTGAAAAGGCTGGGGACTTGCCTATGGAAAATTCTCTTACTCAACAATTGCATAAATCTAATACTGAGTTTTCTTACCTGAAAATCACGAATGTAAGTCAGGAAAAAACCAAAGAAGGAAAATGACATAGACCATTCTGCTGCAGTGGTGATCATGTGAAGCACATAACCCTTGAATGATGGGGAGAAAAAGAATAGTTTTGTGAAATTTCATTCAAATGATCTATACTACTTTTCAAATTAAAAAAAAAAAAACTTAATTCTCATAAACCAATCTGCCTTCTGAAAATCAACCTTTGATTTTTTGTTTGTTTGTTTTTTGAACAGCAACACAAGTAATAACATATTTAATAATAAATTGAACAGAAAAATCAAA
>NW_012151896.1:135746-185500 GCF_000956105.1 Propithecus coquereli
TTTTATTTCAACCCTTGATTTATTGAACATATCTGGAGAATTAAAGAGGAGACATTAGTAAGTCCTCTTAAATGATATTACCTATCTTTGTTCCACATAGAGCAAATAAAATTTCCACTTAAATAACACAGAACAAGAGTGTTTCTAGTCTATAATCAAGGAGTTATGACTGCCTTTCCCAACACCATAAGATTCATAAAATGCCACTAGGAAAAGTTTAACAATGCTCAGGATAAACTTAGTAAGTGCTATTTTTAGAGTATTAAGTAATACATGGGTTATAATTAGGAGAATTTAGTAAATTATTTCATTCATTTTCATTTTCACATGTCCTATTCAGGTCTAATTCTTACAAAATAACTTAAAATAAAATGCTATTGAGTGGTTTGTGAAAACAGATGAACTCATTTTTATTATCTGTTAACATTTAATATACGTCCCTCCTCTTATTCTCAGGATCAAAGATGCTATCTCCATGCAAATATCTCCTATATTGGAACCCAAATGCAGAGTCCATAATATATTTCCAGATAAAAGTAGGAGAAGACATCTTTTCAATTCAGAAAACAAGTATTCTAAAAACAAAAGCTCTCAGTTTGGTACATTCTATACTATACCCACATTTAGAGGAGTCAATTTCTGAGAAAACCCTTTGCCATCACAACTCTCTTCACGTCTTAAAAATATCCACAGATCACAGGTGACAGGAGAATATGGATGGTTCTACATAAACTCTACTATACCTAGAAAATAATCCTAATATGTAACTGATTATACTACTAAAACAGTTTGTGAGTGATAAAATGAAAAATACATCAAAATCAATGAAAATAGCAATCCTTAATATAAAACTAAGTTTTATAGACTCTAAATTCTTACTTTGTCTTCAGGGTTCCAATGGAGTTTCTGTACTAAATCAGCCCCAAAATTGCCACTGTACAAAACTGATGAGCAAGTCAGCACTATAAAAAAATAAGTCAAGGAAGAATCTCAGAGAAGGTCTGTAAGTTTAAATTAGATTCAAAACAAAAATTACTTTAATGGCCCAAAAGGATTACTCGTGCATTTATTGCCAAGGTCCAAACTCATTTTCTTGAAGACTCAATGTTATATAGCAATAGTATTACAAAACTAAAAATGTGCCCAGAAGATCACTACAAAATGGTTCTCATAGACAATTCCCTCCTTTGCTCAGAAAATTAGCTGTTCAATCATAAACTTCCACTAGATAATTGTTCCTAGGGAGGGCATTTACTCTTATACTTCTTTGAAGTGAGAATGATCAGGCTAAACATTATCTGCTCCTGGCTCAATTACTAAGGTCCTACGTACAATCTGAATTTCATGTTTCAAACCCTTTAAGGTAGGGTTATGAACCTAAGAATCTCTCCTACAAATAAAACTGCATAAAATGTGCCAATAATGTTCACTTAAACTGTGTTATTCAATTCCTTCCCAAGCATAGCCACATTTTACAGTGAAGGATACTGCTAAATGCACTTACTCCACACCAGATAACCAGCAGTAGTCTGATCCAGAAGACTTGCTTGCCATGAATTTTGGGCTGCATTTGGTAGGAAAGGATGGTCTGAATAAACATATATAATGAGCCCATACCAAAAGTGAGCACGGCTCCACTTACATGTGCAACAAAAAGTGTTGTTTTCTAAGAGGCAGAAGAAGAAATAAGTCAATAAAAGAAACTCAGAACACAGTGGCAATATAATATTTAAAAGCACAAACCAGAGATTTCAATAGGACATTCACTGAGTAGAGAAGCTCTGTAGATTCTACAAATTACTTCCTGAAGTAATTTTCTCTCACATTACTGAGCATAAACCTGAGGATTATAGTAATACCAAACTGTTTCATATGCCGCCATTGAAAATATGACAGTAATCATTTATTCTTTTACTCATTTAATAATATGTTTATTGGGTGCCTATTAGGTGCCAGGCACTGCTCTGTCTTCAGATACATTAGTGAATAAAGCAGACAAAAATCCAGCCCTCACAGAATTTAGTGAAGGTACACAAACAATAAATAATAAACTTTAGAAATAAGGAAATTCCACAGTATGTTAGATGGTGATAGGGTTATAGAAAAAGTACAGTGGCAAGGCAAGGAAGATTAGGATGGCCTGGAATACTGGGAATAGGGAGTTTCAATTTAAATCCAATCTAAATTTAAATAAAATTAATATTTAAAAATAGCTAGAAGAGAATAATTTGAATATCTCTAGCATAAAGAAAAGACAAATATTTAAGGTGATAAATATCCCATTACATTGATTTGATCTTTACAAATTACCCCCACAATATGTGTATCTATTATGCATCAAAAGATAAAATTAAAAAAAAAAAGTAAAAATACATCCCTTAACAAAACAAAGACAAACAAGAGAAATTACATAGGTTATCAGTGGTCAGAAGCAAATCTTTGATATAGAATTTACATATTACATATTGATTGATCTGTAATCTTTACTTAAAAGCAGTAAGTTAAACTTAGGAACTAATCTGCTTACTTATCCTTAACCCTTTCAAAGTCTCCTTGAGGACAAATTTTCTAGGAAGGGAGAATGCCACATGACAACACAGGCATAAATTATAGACTTACGCTGCCACAAACCAAGGAACACCAAGGATTACCGGCAACTGCCAGAAGCTAGAAACAGATTCTTCCTCTGAGTCCCCAAGAGAGAACCAACCCTACCAACACTGTGATTTCAGACTTCTGGCCTCCTGAACTTTTGAAGAATACATTTCTGCTGTGTTAAGCTACCCAGTCTGTGGTATTTTGCTACAGCATCCCTAGGAAACCAATACAGATTTCTGGTTACAAATCCCTTCCAAGTCTCCTTAAAGATAAATTTTCTAGGGAGGAAAAAATTCCTCTAAGTGGACACTGAGGACATTTACCATGTATTTGTTTTGTTGAACACTACATACACACTTGTTTTTAAAGAAATTCTATTTATATTTTTCAAGTTAGATTTTTCAAATACCACATTATAATGGTTATTAGGCATTTCTTTAAATGCAAAGACAGAATTTTTTCCAATCCTGCTTAGTCCCTTTAACCTCTCTTAAGTTCCTAAATAATCAACAAGAGCATGTTTGTGCTAAGCACTATGCTAGGTGCTGCAGATACACTGGTGAACAAAACTATGGTGCTTATAATTAATGGAGAAATATATCAACTAAAAAAAAATCAAAATATAAATTTAAACAACCCTGGATATAAAATTAGACTGCAGTAAGAGCTATGAAGAATCAGTTTTTGGAGGCTTGGAGAACACAAAAAAGAAAACGAAATATACTGTAGCAAGAGCTGACAGAAAAGACTTCCCTGAGAAAGTATGCTCTGTGCTGAGATCTTTTATGTTTCTTTTTTTTATTTTATTTCAGCATATTATGGGGGTACAGATGCTTAGGTTACGTATGTGTGCTGAGATCTTAAAGATGCCTAAGTTTATACAGGCTTCAGGGTCATGGCATACCAAACAGAGGAAACAGCATATAAAAAGGAGTTAAAAAGCCTCTTACGTAAGGAACAGAAAAAGGCCAGTGCTATATACAATGGAGACATTAAGAAGGGGAATGATGCAGAACGAGACTGGAGAGGTAGACAGGAGCCCAATCATACAAAATCTTTGAGTTGATTAGGTGGTTTAGCAGTTTATCAAATTATTTTTTTCCTCTCTTGATTGTATCCCTTTCAAGCAATTTTGGAACCTACTGAACTTTAAGCAAGGGTACAGGGAAACAAAGTGAGATGTATATACATTTCCAAAAGACCATTTTGGCTCCAGTCTGAAGAAATGATTAAAGGATTATAAGAGTGAATGCAGAGGAAACATTGAGGAGGCTACGGCAGTAGATTAGATGAGAAATGATGAAATCTACATCGGTAGAGAAAACAAGAGTAGGCAGGGAAGTAAATATGGAAAAGGAGAGAAGTAGATGTATTCAAGAGATATTCAAGAGGTAAAACCAGTAAGTTCCTATTCCATTTAAATCACAGTGCTAACCTCTCTTCCAAGCCAAGATCTGTAAGGGCAAACCATTTATAATCTCTTTTGTGTACAATTTTTCCTGTGTAAATCAACTGGAATTTGTCTCTCTAAAAGAAAACAGGGAAGAGGAGCTGGCAATGCACTCACCACTTTAAATAAGCAGTGAAAGTTTACATTAGAAAGGAAGAGTCATAAAGGTCTGCTTATAAACAGGGCCTAGAGATGAAGCCATCACTGAAAGATGAAGAGGACATCCAAAGTTGCATGAAGAAATGTAATCAAGAGAGAAAAAGTAATTTCATTCAAAATTACAAGGCCAAAGGGGCTCCTGTGGTAAAGATAAATTAGAATGAAAGCTGAAAACAAAACAACGAAGAAAGTATATAAGCTGTCTTAAGTGAATGAGATAAGGTGGAAAGGCAGCTTGTGTGGGTGCTATGGGGAGCTATTGGAATTTACTGGGTTGTGCAAACAAATATTTGAGATTCGTTTTTACCATATGGGTGATGATACTGTTAAACTGATCAAGAGAAAACTGGAGCAAAGAATCACTATCCATAAACTGAAAATTCCCCAAAACATTTTTAACACTGAGCTACAGAAGCTTATCAGGAAAGGCAGGATCCTATTTGTGGCATCGACAGCTAGCTAGCTGTCCACCAAAATAGTTGTTTTCCTTCCATAGCACAGAGTTGCTCCTGGGAACTAATGCCCCACAAAACGACATTTTTTTTCCAGGGCTCCAGCCTGCCTGCACTCTCCCCCCACCCGCTGCCATGCCCCCGCATCTGGCAAATGAATGACAGTGGAATGATCTGAGTCCCTGTGGAGTGACAAAAATTCTCTCCTTAACCAACTCTACTCAGGTTCCTCTGAACTCTTTTCTCCACTAGGCCATGACTTCTGGGTTTCTGTGTTCGTCTCTGCATTGTTCAATTTTAGCAAGACTCCTATTAAGTCAGTTTAGCCAAAATTCCTGTCCTCAATATCTCATCACCTTCAATATCTGGGTTCCTCAACCTCCACCATCCCCTAGGTGATGTCTTTTCATCCTGGCCTTTCTTCTAGCAAGAATCCTGTTAGGTCAGGGCTATAGTTTGGATGTTTGCCCCCTTCAAATACCATGTTGAAATTCGATCCCCAATTTTGGAGGTGGGGGCCTGATGACAGGCGTCTGGGTCACAGAGGTGGCTCTCTCATGATTAGATTAGAAGGGGTGGAGGGGTACGAGTTCTCGCTCTATTAGTTCTTGTGAGAGCTGGTTGTTCAAAAGAGCCTGGCACTTCCCTGCTTGCTCTCTTGCTTCCTCTTTCGCCATGTGATCTCTGTACACACTGGCTCCCCTTCACCTCCTGCCATGAGAGCAAGCAGTCTGAAGCCCTCACCAGAAAAAGATGCTGCTTTCATGCTTCTTGTACAGCCTACAGAACCATGAGCCAAATAAAACTTTTCTTTATAAATTACCCAGCCTCGGGTATTCCTTTATAGCAACACAAATGAACGAAGACAATCACCTTAGGCAGAATCCCTCACTACCATTACCCCTAATGTTTCCAGACTAGTAATTTACCATACACTAACCCCTGCCCTGCTCCTTAGCTATAAATTCCCACTTAGCCCAATCTATCTCCCCTACTGCTCTCTGTGCAGAGTTTACAAATATTTGGTGAAGGCTGACTGCTACTTTAAGTATTTAACATTATTTCTCCTTGGGAAAAAGCTAGAAGAGCTACAGATCTTCCCTTTATCTACTCATATACAAGGACAGGCACCTAGGAATGCAGGCAATCAATCATCTAAACAAGTAGATAAAATAGGTAAATAATTGTACCTTGTTAGTCATATTAAAAACAAAGCAATTGTTTAAATCTGCAATCGTGTCACTTATAATTTATACCAATTCTGTTTGGTCTTGAAGTAATCTCCAACTAATAAGTCTAATAAATGTCCTATGGATCTTAAAAAAAGATTGTTTAAATTATTAAATATGAATTTTTCTAATTGTGAATATGGCTATTTCTAAAAGGGTCAAATAATTTAAAGGACATGAACTCTATTTTGTTAAGGTAAAGAAACAATAACAGCATATAACTGAATGTTTCCGGTTTCTTTTTTAATATGTATATTTATGTACTTCAGGAAAATACCTATGCTGGGCTAAAACACAAACCTGGAAGTTTGCCACAATAGAAAGTCCTAAACAACTCAGTATTCCAAGTACAAGGCCAGCCTTGTTTAATTTGATGATATGGTTCTCTTCAGGATTCAGAGCATGAACTTGCTTATAACGAACATAAATGGTAGCAATGCCTGGGAAGAGATAATCCGAAAAACAACAAGGTAATAAATAACCAAGAAATAAAGATGATGACGAAGAGTTCACAAAAGTCATTGCTGGAATTTTCCTTTTAAAATTAATCTTAGAGAAGAAAAAACAGCTGTAGGTTTTCTTGTTTTTGTTTTTTTATAGAGATGGGGGTCTTGCTATGTTGCCCAGGCTAGATTCAAACTCCTGGGCTAAACCGATCTTCCTGCTTCAGACTTTTGAGTAGCTGGGATTTACTGTAGATTTTTTTAAAAAATCTTAAGATTGTATTATGGCACTGCTAATGTCTCCACATGACTGTGCAAATCATTTGTTTTCCATGGGTCTCATATTTACAAATATTTAGGATAAAACTTATATCTTAAGTTTAATGTCTTCTGAAAATTTCTAATGACAAGAGTTATACGAAACACAAAGCATTTTTACGATAAGCACCAAATCAAAAGTAAGTAGTTCTAGAATATGGATGGGCATGGGAAAACCAAAAACAAACCAAAAGTTTATTTGCCTCACTTTCATATCATTTTATTTCAAATTACAACTTAGCTCAATCAGATATAGTAGCCAATTATAAAGAAAAAAAACCCACTTTACCATATCTGTTAGTCAAGAATAGGCCAAATTGAATTTTCTATTGCAGAAATATCGCCAAAGAACTCAGCAGTGTAGAAAACATAATGAAGATATGCTTTTGTAGACAGGTTTCTGAACAGTTTGGTCACAAAGACGAATTTCTGTAAATTGAATCATCTTCCTTTCTATTTTTGACCCAAGCAAATAATATCACATGGAAGAATGCAAATATTTAAAACAATCACACTTGATAGAAAAAATATTATTTTAGTAAATCATTAATAAAAATTTGGTTCAAAATAAACAAACAGCAATGTAAAATACCATAGTAGCAACTTTATCCATTGGCATTATCATATCGCTCAAATATCAAAACATGGTTCCATCTCTATTCTACGACATCTAAACTGTTTATTCCAAAGGGATTTAGGTGGGGTTAGTTGTGGTCAATTGTGTCTACAACCGTTTGTCCCCTACTGGTTGCTTAAGAAGTCCACTTAAGGCCTCAAGGAATATTTGGTTATACTTAACTTCCATTTGAATCAGTAGTCAAATAGCTCTCTATTTTTTTTAAAGATTTCCATAATTTAGCATTTCTAGAAGTGTTTTTCTTTTAAAAGGAGCATAATGCAGATCGATAATTTACCGATAACATTTCCTCAAGTATAACTAGAAAGTAAAACAAGTAAAACAATAGTGTTTAAAGAAAATACAGTTGCAATTTAGCTATTAACTTTCATTGTTAAAACCACTGTCATTACTTACATAAAACTGCAGCGATATTTAGCATTGCACCAAACAAGCATTTTTCTGGAGCTACTGTACCAGTGTCACTGAAAGAAAAAAAAGGAGATATATGGATTTCTCACATTAGATATACCCATGTATTTCTTCTAAGGGATAAGAAGTAACAGGAGTTACTTCAAACCCTTTATCTTTTGTAAGTACATGAGCTCAACTCTTATATCACTTTATAAGGAGAACATGACAATTTGAGCTCACAAATATTTGCCTACTTCACTTTCTATTCACACCATTTAAGATTATTTCTTTTCCATACAATAGAAATCAATATAAATTAATTTTAAAAAGCTATCCTTGGTATGTTAAGACTGTGTTATTTACTTACCATCAATCAGGCAGGTAAGTTTATCTGTCCCACCAGAATATCCCCTAAACACCAAAGGCCCTTTCATAACTCTTTCTGTACCTGTTGTTGACTCTAATTCAATTAATATCTTTTCATCTACTGATCAATCTAAAAAATATTTACCAAGCACTTACCATGTGTCAGACACCATTTCAGGGATAGGAATATAGTGGTAAATAAAACAGAAAAAGCCCCTGCCCTCAGGTAGCTTCCACTCAAGACCAGCTTTGAGCCCTCTCCTCTCTACAGCCTTGGGCACCTCCTCTAGCAGATAGTGAGTCACATAGCGCACTGTCCAGACTTTTATTAAAATCACTTACTACATACACTGCATTGCAATGTATCTGTTTATATGTCTTTCTTCCATGGTAATATGGAATACACAGATCCAGATTCGAAAAATCTCCATTTTTTTGCAAGACCTTAAGTACAGTTTTTTATCTCCCTGAGACTGTTTCTTCATCTGTAACATGGGGCTATTCATTCCCTCCCAGCCTCATCAGATCAATACAAAGATGAAATAAAATGTGGTAATGTATGTTAAGTAGTTAGCATAGTAGCAGGCTCATGGGAGACAGCCATTAAATATGAGTTATTTTCTCTTCCCTCAAACTACTATAAAGATTAAAGAGACAAAGTCTTTGGCCTTGAATTGAAGCCCTGTAGGAAAGAGAGAATCAGGATCTCAACAGTGCCAATGGAATGGGAATAAAAAAGAAATAGAAAGTCATGTCTGAAAAGGAATCAGTAAAATTTGTGAACATTTGGATTAGGGGAGTTAGGAAAAGGAAAGTATCAAACACGAATTGTAAGGATTGGTCCTTCCAACTTTAGAATTCCATGAGTTTTTCTCTTAAAAAATAAAAATCCGCAGTGAAAATGGAGAAACAAAAAATAATGTATTTGTAAAGAAACAATTATAAAATAATAAAATGTAATTTTACACACAAAAGATTTTGTTACTCTTTGATAATCTTCAGGAATTGGGGAATAGAGAGGTTTTTTTTGTTAATTCTACCTTTCAAATTTTCTACAATGTATATGATATGTATTGTTCTTAGAAAACAAAATGCATAATTTAAATAGTTATATTCCAAATGATGCTCCTGTTTTGGATTACCCCATAAGTAAACAAATGCATGCATTTCCAAGAGGGTTGGCTAAGGGTGTTCCTTCTTTTGGCAGAGGAACAGAATGACATTAAGTAGCCAAAAACGAAAACAGCCGTGCCAAGACCTCATTAGGTCAGTGCTGCACCCCAGTGGTCACCAAACCATTTTGATTGCACACCATCACAAAAACAGTCTGACCACGTAACTGCAAAATATATGTACTTATTATATTATTGTTCCGCATTAAACTCTAGTAAAGTTTAAATATTTTTAGATTAAAAACATACATTGTTGTTATAATATTTTCTTCCCATACCCCAGTGGGTGGCACCCCACTACTTGAACCAACTAAGAGAACACGTGAAGCTCACTTACAGTGAAGTTTCTTTTGAAATGAAATTTACATTTGGTTACATCCTTTGGGGCTATAATAACTAAACCTTTCGGATAGCATCTATGAATTGAAAGGAAATTTGCAGAGTATCCAGCTTAACTTAATCATTCTGCGGACGAAGGAAATGAACCTAAGAAAAATAAAAATAAGTACTAGAGTTTAACATATATTGGAATGTTGGAGAAAGACCGACCCCAGGGTAATACTAAGTTCATTAGCAGAAAAATAGAAAAGCAGAAGGAAAGGGACGGAAAAGGAAGTGACTAGGGCACTATTAAGAAAATCACATGCAGTACCATCAGGGAACTGAAACTCTGAAAAAGAACTCAGTGGCCTCTCAAATTACAGTCGTCCCTTGGTATGGGTGGGGGACTGGCTCTAGGACCCCCCTTAGATATCAAAATCCAGGGATGCTCAAGTCCCATACATAAAACAGCACAGTATTTGCACATAACTTATGAACATCCTGTCATATACTTCAAATCACCTCTGGATGACCTAATAGGATACCTACACACCACTTCACTGGTGTGGATTCAATGCAGTACTTGGCAGATGGCAAATTCAAGTTTTGCATTTTGGAACTTTATGGAATTTTCTTTTCCAGGATATTTTCGATCTGTGATCACTTGAATGTGTGGATGTGGAACCTACGGAGGGCTGACTGTAATAAAACTGTACTAAAACCTCTTTAAAAGGAAAGCAGACAAGTTCTAAGAAGAAAAAAAAAACATTATGAAGGACCCTCATCAATCTTAAATATGTATTTTCTCCTGGAGTTACTGAAAAATGGTCAGGCTCCTTAAGCTACATGTTCCTTTAGCAGAATGTAAAGTTATATATTATGAGATCTTCACTATAGCATTGTTTGTAACAGCCAAAAAAAGAGGGCGGGAGAAGAAATAAGCAATTTATATATCAACACGCTATCATTTTTTATAAATGAAACAAAATGAAAAACCCCAAAAATGTTAAAAGTAAGAAAGGAAGGAGGAAAGAAGGAGAGAGAAAGAGTTTTGTATAAACATAGATAAGACAAAACAAACCAAACTCTGGAAGGAAACCTACCAAACTATGAGTCACTTCTCAGCTGGTGGGGGTCAGGAAGGGACTTTTACTTTTTATTTTTATAATCTTTCTGGTCTTGTTTAAAAATTTGCTGTAATAATTACTTATTGCTTTTGCAATTGAAAAAAAGGGTTAGGGACACAGTATATGCAATTGAGTACCCCTCCTTGTATCATTACTAGTTGGGAGATTTCAAAAATATTATTGATAAATTTTGACACTTAATGTGTCAAATATCTAGGCAGCATGTCATAAAGAGTAAGAGCACAGCCCCTAGTGTCAAATTGCCCAGGTTTAAATCTTGGTTCCAACACTTGCTGAGTTATGTGCCCTTGAGCAAATAACTTAATCTCCCCAGACCTCATTTCTTCCTCTCTCTAATAAGGATAACAGTTCCTACCTCCTATAGTTGCTGTAAGGATTCTATTAAGACACAGAGAATGCTTAGAACATTACCTTGTACATTATAAGTAGATCAATAAATGTTTGTCATTGCTATTATCTTTTCATATTGCTGTTGTTGTTTCCAGTATTTTTGAATTTGAAGGGGAGAATAATTCCAATTCTATCTTCTGAGATAACTTCAAGTCCTTATTTGGGACACAAGATATTAAGGAATCACAATTCACTAACCAATTCACTAACTGAATCTTATCCTGCTGTCTCTACATCAGTCTATCACACAGAAAAAGCCAAATTCAAGTTCCTTTTTATGTTCCCTCTATTGTTGTAATGCCAATGTAAAATTTGATTTCTAAAAGGTTGACATTAAATGTTGGTTTCACATAAAAAGGTTAACATTAAATGTTAAAATAAGAATGAGACATAAAGATTCTTCCATACAAAGAATATATTCCACTGACCTGATGTAAGGCAAAGCAGGGTCTACATGGTGGAGTGTTACTGCAGTAATGTACGAAAATATGAAAGCAGCAGATGTCCAAATTACAAGAGCTGAAGGAAGGAAACTGAGGCCTTGCTGAAACCACCACATTTCCAACAGATCTTCTGAAGTAAAAAAAATAAATTCGAAAAGATAATTCACAGGGTTTCCTCCATCCTACTTTAGCTGTCCACGCCCACAACCTTGTACTTACCACACTGAGCTGCTCCACTTTTCAAATCATCCCTACAACATCCCCCGACACCTGCTCTTCTTCCCTTTCTCAGTGATTGGAACCAAGATTCATCCACTTGACGTAGCCAGAAACTTTCTTTCTGTCCCACATTCCCACACATAATCAAGTACTGTTTATTCTACCTCCTAAATTTTTATCAGATCTACCCCTTCTCTCCATCTTCACTGCCACTACTCTACCTAAACCACCAACACTCTTGGCTAGATTATAATAACTTCCTAAGGAGTCCTTGTGATATTGTGAAATATATATTTATTTGTTCTTTCTTCATCCCACTTCTAGGCAAAAAGTTCTCAAAACCTTTGGAATTTGCAGTGATAGGAGTGTCTTTTATATGCTAATGAGATGACTGGGGGCTTGTAGCCCCTAGGTAGCTTCAGGTGGGAGCCAGTTGCAGGAAAGACCAAGGCACGATTAGAGGGTTGGGACTTTTAGCCCCACCCCATCCCCCAAACTCTGGGGAGGGGCGAGGGGGATGAAGGTTAAGTTGATCACCAATGATTTAATCAACCATGCCCACCTAATAAGGCTTCCATAAAAACCCAAAAGGACTGGGTTTAGAGAGCTTCCAGATAGCTAAACATATGGAGGTTCCTGAAGGGTGGCATACCTGCAGAGGGTGAAGCTCTGTACTCCCTCCCACATGCCTTGCCCTATGCATCTCTTTGTCTGTATTCTTTGCAATAAACTGGTAAATGTGTTTCCCTGAGTTCTGTGAGCCACTCTAGCAAATTAATTGAACCCAAGGAGGAGGTAATGAGAACCCTATTTTATTATAGCTGGTCAGCACAGGTAAGACCACCTGGGGTGCATGATTGGCATCTGAGGTGAGGGACGGTCTTGTGGGACTGAGCCCTCAACCTGTCTGACACTCTCTCCAAATGGATATTGTCAGAATTAAATTGAATTAAAGAATATCCATCTGCTTTCTGTTGCAGAAATGATTTGATTGATTGCTGGTGGTGTCAACAGAAAAGAAGCCAAACTCTATAAAATAATTTAAAGAGGTTTATTCTGAGCCAAATTTGAGGACCATGGCCTGGAGCCATGCCCAAGAAGCCTTGAGCAAGCAGACTCACTGTGGTTGGGTTACAGTTTCGTTTTATACATTTCAGGGACACAGGAATTAGAGGAAAAGTCACAAATCAACATGTGGAAGGCATACATTGGTTTGGCCCGAAAAGGTGGGACATCTCAAAGCGGGGGCTTACAAGTTATAGGTGGGTTTAGGGATTCTTTAGCTGACAATTGGCTGAAAGTGTTAGGCTTTATCAAAAAGACCAGGAGTCAGAGGAAAGGAGTTAAGATAAAGGTCTTCTATCTTTCATGTGATGCTATACCACAATTAGGTTGGGAATAAATGACATTATAGTGGGTTAACAAGACCTGTTTAGTGAGATTTTTACCATTTGTAGGCATTACTCTCCAAGACCCCTTAGAAGGGAATTTAGTCTTCGGTAGGAAGAAATCCCCACACGCTTCTTGGTGACTACAGAAGTATTCCGCATTGATTATTGAGTGAGAGAATAGGAAAAACACTTTGGTTTTTCCTACATTACCCAGTCCTCCTTCAGGCTTGACCACAACCAATCTATTATAGATTCTACTCTAAAACCAAAGTGATCCTTCTAATTTTAAAATATCCACTCTGACTACCTAATGCACCTATAAAGAATCCTTCAATGGCTTCCCCTGTGCCCTTACAAATTGTCTTTCCTCCTTAACATAAGGTCTTTGCATTATATCTCTACTTAACTTTCTATACTCATTCCTGGCCACTCTTTGCTACCAATTCCTTACTCTAGCCACCATCAATGCAAAAGCAAACATTGTTTACTATGCCTTAGCAACATCTACTAAACACTTTAAATATATGATCTCATTTACTCTCCTCAACACAATTGGGGGTTAAGAGAATTGTCCAAGATCACAGAGCTGGACCCTGGTAGAGAAGAAGCATCTTACAGTGTGATAATCTAAAAAATATTTAATATTTCCCATGAAATTTATAAATACTTACCGCTTCCTCATCCCAGACTGAACTTCCAAAGAATGAAATCTCAGCCATTTTTGACTTGTATTTGTCATTTACTCTGGTCATCTGACTTGTTGCTAAATATGTATATTTACATATTGCTACATAGGTTTTTACTTTATCCCTAACGTCACCATTATAGGGTTGATTTAATTTCCTGACTGAATTATCATAATCTCCTCCTTTCTATTCTTTTTTCCTTGTCAGTCCTTAACAGTCCATCCACATTTTTTTCCTTCATTTATTTAGTTAATTATGACAATTCCTTGCCAAAATCCTATAGGTGCTTTCCCCAGCATAAGCTTCTGAGACAATAATTTTCAATTTGTATACATTTTGAATCACTTTTAAAATGTTTAGTTTTTCATCTTTCGTCTCTTTAAATGTTATTTTGTTCCTGATAATTCCTATCTAAAGTTCTTAGGAGTCTATGTTGTTCAGCTGACTCTTGCACATATACTTTATAGTTTTTGACTGTGAGCTTGTGTGTGGATGATCTGAAAATCTGGGAGTATTCTAAAAGTCTTAAATTAGGGTGAATCATTAGGAAAGGGTATTTGTTTTTGCCAGGTACTCTGGCACATTACCAACCTGGGCCAACTTTCTGTTATTTTCTTGGCTTCCAGCTTTTTAGACCATGTAGACATATAAATTCGAACCTTGTATCTGAGTGATGGTAGACTCTATAGTTTTTAAGTTTTCAGGTGGTATCTTTATTCCCCACCTGAAGCTGTGGTGAAAATGAACAAATTTCTTTGTGATTTCCCTTTGCTAGGGGGAAGATATTTTTCTGGCCCACTTTTCATTGAGTGTGTGGACTTTTGTAGGTTCTAGCTGAATTTGGGGGGAGATGGTTCTCCAAGGCTATAAGTTGTACACTTTCAAGTGGAAATATTTGCATTACATTCTATGAAAATGTCACCCCCTGAAACACAGGCACCATTTACACCAACTACTATGGAACGGTGCCTGTTGAAGTTGTGTACCTAGGATCTCACAGGGGTATGAAGTCAATCCTTCCACCTTGGGTAGGAAGCAGGGGGAGTCTATCAGCAGTCCCTAGTTGTGCTTTATTTCTGCTATTAGCCAAATGCCCCGAAAGGAGGGACTGCTACTTTACTACCATGGTTTCAGCTCTCTTGACTTTTTAGCATAATAAATGGTAGCTTTTAGTATTGTCTGTTAAGTGGTCTAAAATAATACCTGCTTCATAGAGGTTTATTCAAGAACTAAGTAAGATACATAATGTACTATCATAGACAATAAATATTTGTTCTTCTTTTAGAATGTGAAAGAAAAATTACCTGTTTTACAAATTCACAAACTGTCAGTCTTCAGATCTACCCAAATCTGCACCTTTTATAAATCCTAAAATCAACATACAAAGAAAATAAGAGGTTGCTCTTTCAATGCATAGAATTTTAAACATGTGCAATTTCAAGTCAACACATCGATATTGTTCATGGGCAGAACACTAGGCTACATAGCATTATTAATAGGTTATTTTTCTTTAAAAAGCTGATATTTGGGCACTACAAGGATTTGGTGAACTATTCACAGCTCTTAGTGGCAGCCCTTAGAAAAGAAAAAATAAATTTAAAAAAACGAAAAAAATAAAAAGTTGACACTTGACTTTTTATAATGATGTCCCATCTGGAATTAAATAATGTTTTAATTCTAGGATATCCATTTTCTTATCCTTTTTCACATCAGACACCTTTCACTGGCCTCAGAAAGGATAAAATAAAAGGAAAAATGCTGGGTTTCCTCCCATAAAAAGAGAGACAAAATAAGGAAAGAATGATAGCTTACTATCAAGCAAAATAAAGCACTCACTAGTCCATGTGATACAATGGAAAGATAGCTGTGAGATCAGATTGAAATAAGTGCAAATACTACCTTTACCACTTCCCAGCTGTATGATTTCAAGCAAGTACTTAGCTTCTGAGTTACAGTATTCCAACTTGTAAAACAGCCAAACTCTCAAAGGGAATCGTTGGAATGGAACAGAGTAAGCATACAATAATGATAGCTGATTTATTAACTCTGTACAGTTATAACTAGCAACAGGTATGGGGAGCAACTGCTATGTATGGTTTGAATTCTTTCTATGTAAGAATCATCTTCGATTTGTATCTCCTTAGGCTTTGAGAGTTCTAGTCATTTAAAATGACAATTTAGAGGACAAGTAGGGCTTGAAATGGTTTACTGGGCTGCTAATGACAACTGAGAAATTTAAGCACATGGACTAGATGAGGAATACTACTAACTGCCCATGTATTTTCAGCTTGGACCTGAAAGCATCGAGGTAATTGCCAACCAAGTAAAATTAGAATTTCAATAGTTACTAATTCAAGAAACCTTTTGTAATTGAAAATATACAGGGATAAACTTCACATAGCAGTGAAAGTGTTTAACAAAATGTTCTTGCATTTCTCACCTATCTTCTCTGCTTCCTTTGAGGTTCCATGAATCAAAACTGAAGGTTTTGTTTTTTGTTTTTTCCAACAAATATTTAAATGCCACTGGTAACGAGACAAATTCCTTGTGCTGTCTCCTCTAGTGGTAACTGCTAAAAAACAATAAGAAAGTCAATTCTGGATGTTCCAAGTGAATAGACAGAAAGCCCTAAGCTGCTTTTAGGGTTACACGGAACCATCAAGCCCAAGGCAAAGTATAATAAAAATTATTTTCCTACACTTTAACTAGGCCTCCTGACAAATGTAATATTCTCCTAACAGTTAAATCCTAAAAAGTCTAGAAGATTAAGGAATGTTTTTATAAGTTGGATCAAATATTACATGGAGAGAAATGAGGAGACTCTGATGATGCAACACAAAGTTGCATTTGGGTACTGATTCATAAATTAAAATTTGGGAAAACTGTAGAGATTATTTCTATGGTGTATTTCCAGTGGTTCTGAAATGTATTCTACTGTAAAGCATGGTTGTGAGGATATCCAGGACTGGCAATTTTCTTTCTGTACGGGGCCCAACCCCTGCGATAGAATTTTGAGTAGCTGACTGAGCTCCA
Organism: Propithecus coquereli; assembly: GCF_000956105.1. NCBI lineage: Eukaryota > Metazoa > Chordata > Mammalia > Primates > Indriidae > Propithecus > Propithecus coquereli. The sequence goes on from NW_012151896.1 coordinate 152,595, forward strand.
CGTACACACAAGGTCACCACGGATCTCAATTTCAAACATGGCCCTGACCTCTCCAACCACCAAGGTATCTGAGCCCAGAAGTGACAATAGGAAGGCATACTCAACTGTAGTTTTTGTGGGACTGGGGCAAAGGTTCTCAGTTACTGCTTAAACAAAATCAGAAGAATTAATTAGACAACTGCTTTTATCCAGAGCCGTGAAACACTAAGGCCTTTAAAGATCTCAGCTCCGTTTTGCCTGGGGCCAGGGAAAAATGCAACACAGAGCTTGGCATTAGGCACCGCTCAGGTCAGGCAGAGAGGTGCGACGGCGCGGGGAGAGACCTAGGAGGGGGGCAGAAATGTGGAGCCCGGAGCCTGCACTTACCCCCAACACACCCCACTCCCCAGGTCCCATGAAGCCCGCCCGCGGCTCCCGCCACCAGCTGCCCCTCTCCCGCGCCTTGCACAGCGTAGCCCCTGGGAAGCAGGGTGAGCCACCTCTAGTCTCCCGCGCCCTCCACGCGGGTTGGGGGCTCCAGGCTGCGCCCACTTCCCCGACCCGCCAGATCCCATACTCTGACGCATGCTTCTAGAGCGGGCGAGCTCTCGGCGCCAATCGTTCTCCCCCGCTGCTTTCTGCCTACCTTACCAAGTCGACCCTGCCAGTGCCTGCCGCTACATCGGAAGGCTGCCGGGAGGATGGAGGTAGGGTGGGGTCCGGGGCGCGCTCCCGAGCAGCCAGGCCTGCCCTGGGGCGTGAGCGCGCCCGCGCCGCCGCTCGTTCTGATCCTGTCTCCCTTTACGGCAATCGCGGAAGTGTCGCGAAGGTGCTACTGTCGATCAGAGTCACCTAGTCGGCTGGAGCCGGAGGTGTTATTTCTAGGGGTGTGCTTGTAGGGGTCGGGGTAAGGCTGCGGGGCTCGGTTACAGGGTTGTGAAGGATGTGGTGGGGGGCACTTCTGCATGCTCTGAGACGGGGCAGTAGGCTATAGCTGTGTATGGACTCGCGCGAGGCGAACGCCGTCCTTCTTCCTGGCGCAGGGTGGCCTCGCGCGCGGGGTTGTGGGGAGGACGAGGGGCGGCTGCCGCTCTGGCCCGGTGTGGAGACGCGGGGTGACGGAGCGCCGGCGCGGGAGCCGGGGGACTGTCGTGTGGGAGCCCAGGGTCGGGATGGGGAGCATCGCTGCGATTAACGCTGGGCGGGCCGAGGGCTGGGGGCGCTGCCAACTCGGAACCGACCTTGCCTGTCAGGTCCACACCCTCCTGCCCGGATGCTGCTAAGTGCACAAACCGTGTGGCATCCTGTGCCAGGTTCGCCTTCCCTAAGAATGCGGGGCTGGTGTTTCGTGGCTGGGCCTTGCTTCTTGGTCAGCAACTTTTCTAGAAATTTCAGCCTGTATTGACAAGCTCTGAGATTGCCAGCTAGAGTTTTTTCAGCAGTATTCTTGGAAGGAGAAGGGACAGTTGTGTTGCTAGTGTTTGCTGGTATTCCCAGGATCACTGGATGAATGGGACATCCATTCATTAAACATTTAGCCGTGTTTAACTTTTTTCCTCCAATTCAGTGGTTGGCATTTTTGTGTAATTTTGCCATTTTGCGTCATTGGTATTGAATATATAATTTTGTTTGAAATCTTTTAGTTCATCAGCGAGTCCGTATTAAAATAGTGAGCAAATTCTTAGTTGTCTTTCAACAAATATGAGTGTCTTATCTTGTATGTGGACAAAGAATAAAGATTGAGTTCCTACTCTAGAACTAGAAATGTGTTCGTGTGTATTGTACTGACTGACTTGCAACACAAGGTAGACTGTAATAAGGGGATTTAAAGAATTACTAATTTAGAACGATTGGTGTTCACATAAAATTTGAGATTGATGTGTTCTAAGAGCATTTTGCTGTATATTCTGTGCTGAGAAAAACTAGTTGAAGCCTCTTGTACAATTTGACTTTACAACCTTTCTATTTAAGAAATAAATTAAGTAAATCTGCCTCATATTAAAGCCAATTACACTTTATTGCACAATTTCTTTGTATTTCAGGCTGCAGATTTGTTCTTTAAGCTAAGGGTGCTGGTGATGTTCTTTCTGAGGGTCATGCTGCGCTATTTTTTTTAAGTGACTGGGAAAAATCTATAAAATGCCAAGCTTTTGGTTTTTTTTAGGGGCAGAAAGTTATTTCCTTTTTTAAGGAATGCAAGATTTCACTTCAGCAAAACACTATATCTAAGTCGTACTACACAGTACTGTTTTTGCTTCCAAGTCTGCTGAAAGGGCTTTTGTTTTTGTAAACTTGCTGTATATATCACTTGTTAAATAGTGCTGGACTTAATCCTGTGAGCCTATTAATTTTCTTTTTCTCCTTCTTTTTTCCTTTTTTTCTTTATTCTTTGTAATTTGCCCTGCCTCCCTAATAGTGTCAGCCATGACTATTTTCCTTTAGTAGTGCCATAAAGGTCAGAAAGAGAATTCCCTGTGACAGGACCGTAAATGTACTACTGGATCAGTGCAGATCAAAACTTGGCACCCTTAGACATGGGAGGGATGGAAATTCTGGAATTTCACACAACAGGTTGGATATTGTGTAAGCTTACCTTACGCTCTGCTCAGCAGTTGGAGATTTTTTTTTTTTAATATGATACTTGTCAGATGTTCCCCATGCTGAAGTCCACGCAGGAATAAAGTAGGCAGTATGCCATTGTCCTCAGCTGCTGTAAGTGCAGATGTTCTACATGATAGACTTTTTAAGGCCCACAAATTGTGTATAATTTTAGTAGAAATATTAAATATCCCTAATTATATTTTTGTGCCTTTGTTGGGAATTTTACATAAATACCCATGTGTGCACAGAGAAAATTCTTTGTCAGACCATATGTGTTCCTATCCTTTGACTTACAAAACAGTTTGTTCACAGCATGTTATAATTTAGCTGTTTGCAAGACTTTCCCATTATTGAGCTTCTTGGGGTATGGAATGGTGTATTTCAGTCCTTCTGTTTCCTCAGTATCTAGAATGAACTAAATGTTTATTAAATACTAGATGAGTCATATTTGTTCATTGTTCAGTAAGTACTGATTACCTACTTAATATGATATGAGATTGTGGGAAAAGAATGTTAACAGGACTGGCTTGGCCCCTACACTCATGGAGCATACAGAGCAGTGTGGGGAAAAGACAAAAAAAAAAAAAGTCAAACAAAAAGTTAAAAAATGTGATAAAGGATATGAAGGGAGCAGAGCACCAGAGCCACGTTATAACCGAGGAGGGGAATTTACTGATTACAAGGGGAAAGGTTACAGTAGCTATAGGACTGTGGTCAGTATTATCATAAACTGAATTACAGGTGTTGGGAATTTTATACAGTTTAAAATATTCACTTTTACTGTTACGATTTATGAAAACATCTTCAGTTAACATAATTTTGGCTGTGCTCCAAAATTATAAGTTTCTTATAAGCTCATTGGTTGCTTTACATCACATCAGAATAAAATCTCTTGCCGTGGTCTATAAACCTCTGCATTATTTGACTCTTCAAACTTCATTTTTTCATGCTTTCCATCTGGTTTACTCCTGTGCATCCACAGTGATCTCTCAGGTACCTGAACAAAGTAAGCGAACTCTTTTCTGCATTAGGGCGTGTTCCACTTTTCCTGGACTATTCTTCCTACTGCTCTTAGAATGTCTGGCTCCTCCTTTTCCTCTAAGTTTGGTATAAAAACTACTTCTTCAAAGACTTCAACCACCCTATTTAAAATGCATACCCCAAATATTTCTGGCTCAGAACTTTTTTTTCTTCATAGTACTTATCACAATATGTAGGGCTATTTGCTTGTTTATAAATTTTTAGTTATTCTCCCACAGGGGAGCGGGGACTTTTCTCTCCTGTTCATTCAGATATTGGAACTTGTAGTCTGTTTTCTCATAAAAACTATTATGAATGGTGTCTAAGTTTCTAGGCTAGCTAGCAATAATTTTTTTATTTATTAGCTTTTTTTCTCTTTTTGTTCCTTGTACTGTGGTAAGAAAAGGACATTTTTCTGCTTACCCTTTTGAGCATAGACCTGACTCCATATAAAAATCTCAAATCTCAAAAATAACTTTTGTAATATTTGTACCTCCTTTCCTTATTTCCATCCTACATCTTTTTTTTTCTTTCTCTCCATCTAGTCCTGATCTTCCTATCATAGCCATCTACCTTATCCTACTCCCTTGAGATATGCTTGCTTTTCATTTGTTAAAATTCAGCAACTCCTGTTTTTTCTGAAATGGTTTTAATGGCACTAGCCCCAATCTCAGATATGATGGGTTAAAGGAAGAATGGAACCAGACCTGTGGCAGTGACATCAATCTCTGTGGCTGTTTGTATGTGTTGAAAATAAAGTAGCCATCTGTATGTCAGGGGCTACATGTATCTGAATTTATATTTGCAATATTGTTGCTAATAGCTTTATAGAGACAGTGTTGCCAAACTGAAATGTTGGCAGTGTTGGCAAAGAAAACTCATTGCCTCTTTTCATGTATGAATTATACAATGGCTGCATCTAAAAAGGTTTGTCAAAATGTAGATTTTTCCAAAAGAGAAATAGAAGGTTTAAAATAAATCTAGGTCACAGGGGAAAAAAAACTCAGAAGGAAAGTATCAGTTTATCAAGTAGTCCTGCCAAATGCTCAAACTTAAAACCATTAGGATCAGTTGCTTATAGCTGTATAGTGCCAAAAGCAGGCTAGCATCCTCAGTATATTGTTGGGTTTTTTTCTTACAGTGGGAAGTGGAACACTGTAATAATAAAATACAAATGGAGTTGACTAACCTTTTAATTCTTATTTCGAGTGGAATTCCATAAGAGTTGATTATAGCTTACCAAATATAAAAATGCATCATTCAGTTTGATTATAGAAAATTTGGCTGCTATAAAGCTAAGTATTTTGGTGGTTATCGATCTGTCATTTGATCTCAGGTGATCTTGTTACCAGTTGTTTAACATTATGTAAGCATTGCTTAAAAACAGTTTTAATAAATAGCTTTGTAATACAGTAGTGTGGAAAAATTCTTAGAAAAAAAATTAGCTTTGATTTGGCTTCTTGGTTTGACTATACTACCCAAAGTGATCTACAGATTCAATGCAATTCCTATTAAAATACCAGCATCATTCTTCACAGATGTAGAAAAATTAATTTTACGCTTCGTATGGAACCAGAAAAGACCCCGCATAGCAAAAACAATTCTAGGTAATAAAAACAAAATGGGAGGTATCAATCTACCAGACTTCAAACTCTATTACAAAGCTGTAATATTAAAATGAGCTTGGTACTGGCACAAAAACAGAGCCATTGACCAGTGGAACAGAATTGAGAACCCAGATATAAAACCATCCTCATATAGCCATCTAATCTTTGACAAAGCAGACAAAAACATACACTAGGGAAAAGAATCCTTATACAATAAATGGTGCTGGGAAAACTGGATAGCCACATGTAGCAGACTGAATCTGGATCCACACCTCTCACCCCTCACAAAAATCAACTCATGCTGGGTCACAGATCTAAACCTAAGCAGTGAAACTATTAGAATTCTAGAGGAAGAAGTTGGAAATACTCTTCTAGACATTGGCCTAGGCAAAGAATGAAATATTGAATATTTTTATTTCAGGGCACCTCAGTTAAATTGTGACACTGATGATTCTTAGAGATTTTTGAAATGTTATTCGAGGACATTAACTTGATTATAATTACTATTTTCTGAACCAAATATTGAGATACATGATTGGTAGAGGCTTTGTGTGACACCTTAGGTCATTAGCGACATTGAAATTTTGGAATTTGATATTTATGGGGGATATAAGGAAGAAGTCCTGGGTCTGTATGTGACACCAACATTGTGTTTACACGTCCAGCCTGGCATTGGCTGGGTGTCCCTTTGGCCTGACATATGTATCTTTTTTTTCAGGTAAGCACAAACCACAGAAAGCTACAAAACAAGATAAATTACTGTCTCCAAATATAAGAAAACTAAGATCCATGAGTGGGCATCGGTCAACAAGGAAACGATGTGGAGATTCTCACCCGGAGTCCCCTGTGGGCTTCGGGCATATGAGTACTACAGGGTGTGTATTAAATAAATTGTTTCAATTACCCACACCACCATTGTCAAGACACCAACTAAAGCGATTAGAAGAACACAGATACCAGAGTGCTGGACGGTCCCTGCTTGAGCCCTTAATGCAAGGATACTGGGAATGGCTAGTTGGAAGAGTTCCCTCCTGGATTGCTCCAAATCTCATCACCATCATTGGACTGTCAATAAACATCTGTACAACTATTTTATTAGTCTTCTACTGCCCTACAGCTACAGAGCAGGTAAGAGGAATTTGTTAACACATCTCAATGTTTGTTATATACCAGAAACACTGTAATTTTGGCAGTCATTTTAGCTAAAGATAAAATAGTCTGATAGCTATCAACTATTTTAAAATATCCTATCACACACTGATAAAGCTCCTAAGTACAACCTGCTTTATACACTATTGTTTATTAGAAACCAGAAGCAAGGGTAGATTCTGATCCTAATAGGTAGTTAATGTTAGCAGGGATTAACATGTAAAATGTTTCCTTTTTTTTTTGAGACAGAGTCTCACTATGTTACCTGGGGTAGAGTGCCATGGCGTCATCCTAGCTCACAGCAACCTCAAACTCCTGGGCTCAAGCAGTCCTTCTGCCTCAGCCTCCCGAGTAGCTGGGACTACAGGCATGCGCCACCATGCCCGGCTAATTTTTTCTATACATTTTTAGTTGTCTGATTAATTTCTTTCTATTTTTAGTAGAGACGGGGTCTCGCTCTTGCTCAGGCTTCGAACTCCTGAGCTCAAACAATCCGCCCGCCTCGGCCTCCCAGAGAGCTAGGATTACAGGCGTGAGCCACCGCGCCCGGCCTAAAATGTTTCCTTTAAAGTCACTAATCTCAATTCTTTACAGAAGAGTTTTATCCCATTTATTAAAATGGCTGATTAAGGTCTAAGAAAAATTTAAGATGATCAGAGAGAAAAGCCTGGTATTTGAGATGATATGACTGTAAACCAGTCTTATCAAAAGTGTTTTCCTCTTCATTCCAGTGAGGCTTGTTAAATTTCCCTTTTCTCTTCCTGTAAACATGTGTGGCCGATAGACTTCAGGTATGTTGTTATAATTCTAACAACTGTGGCAAAGGAAGTATAAGAAAAAGTCGATATAATGTATTTCCTCTTCCATATCCTGCTCTGGCTGCCATTAAGAAAGGAAGCATGGTATTGCTTATGCAGACTCTCCCCGCAGGCCTTCTCAGATCCAAGCCTCTCTTCTGCTGTTATCCTCTATTACCCTCTGTACCCATTACTTGAAACCATAACTAGAACTCTTCATCACACTGGGTAAATTGATGTTTATTTCTTTTGTTTTAAAATTTTCTTATCAAATTTGAAGTAAGGTAGTTAGACAGATGAAGGAGAATCAGAAACATTTATTCTGCCTGGATTAATCAGACTCATCAGTCTGAGGTAACCCAAGAAGATAGAAGGTGATCCTCAACTAAAGATGTCAAAATGACTCTGAACTATATCAGACTCTGAACTAAATCATAATGGCTACAACAATCCTTATCTTGATTTAAGCTTGAAGTAATATATATATATTTTTTTAGAAAGTAGCCTTTTCAAATGATTTGTCTTTTGAGATAAAATTACCACCATGCAGTTCGTTATGTCTTTCTGTTTTCATCGATTCATTTGTTTCTACATGTATTTCTTAAAGTGAATAGCTGTTGAGGGTCACAGTTACCCATAAAACATGTGATTCCTTTTATAGGTGCTCATTTTCCTCCACCCTTGAATACCTTTAATTTCTCTTACTATATGAATACAATTCATACAGATTTCATGGATGTATTTCTGATTTTTCCTCATTTTAACTATCTTGCTGTACCTCAATCAGGATACTTAAAAAACAAAAACCAGTGTGGTTGTTTAAATATGTCCTGAGATGATCCTTTATCACATATCTGTTGAGCTGTTTCACCTGGGGCTTACTTGACAACCTAACTGCTATTTCCAGAGGAATTTGGTCCAGATAGCATATATCCTTAGGGATATAATAGAACAGCAAGGAGGTGGCTTGATTCCAGGAGAAGACGAACAGTAGTCCTAAGCTAGTTCTGGGATAGGGATGAGGGAGTGAGAGCAGATTCAAAGGTAGCTCAGCCACTAGTAGTCATTTTTTGAATGCCTCAGTATACCAGGTGCCATGTTCCCCTAACATACTTTTCCTTGGCCTCTGTTCTTAAGTGATTTGGAATTACTAAAGTAACCCTAGAATTAGTCAAACCTTTGGAGAGACTTCTAGAAAGGGAACTACTCTAATCACAGGGAACTTTTCAGAATTGCTGCTGAGAGGAATCAAGGTGGAATATGACTGAGCTGCTGTTTGTTGCTTTTCAGGGGAAGGTAATGTTTGTTCTACAAAGGATACACCTGGATGCATTTATAGCTGCATGGTAGAAATCCTCGTTAGGCTCAGATCAGAATGTATTAAAATAGGTCATGGCTATCTTCCATGATAGGCTCTTATCTCTGTGATCTTCAGTAAGATATGTAAATTCGTTAAGTCACACTTTATCTTTTTAAATCTCATTTTGTGGTATTATGGGGACTAAGTAAGATCACGCATTCAGGGTGCCTAGCATATAATGCTCAAAATGGTAGATGGTTATTGTTTCATTGGTCAAAAAGATTAAGTATATAACTTATTCTTCTTTCCCACGACCCCCCTTCCCATTCCTGATAGCCTCTAATAATACATAATACATGGAGTCACAAATTTATCTAAGTTCTTATTGAATTTCTTATATTTTTTCTGTATCAGCATTTTAGAGTCAAAGAGTTCCATAAATTTTCACTCAGGGAAATTCTCATTGATTATATCTCTAATTCTTTTGGGCCTTATACCAGTGGGTGATTACTAAGTTGCATGTCTCTTTGTACAGTATTATGAACTTAACTTTTCCTATATTTTTTATGTTACGAATTTTTTTGAATGGATCAGAGTTTCAGATATCAGTCTTCCTGGTAGAAAAGAACGTCATTATTGTAATAGTTTCAGCTGAGTTTGTTTCTTAGTAGATAAAAAAGGAAAATTCTTATTTTTCAAATTCTCAAGGTAGAAATATAGACATCTCTCTTTTTATATGCAGTACCAAAATTTCCCCTTACTAAATACTTAGTAACAAACAGGCTCATTACTTCATTAACCGGTAGCTTTGGTTTTAGTATCGTAAGTTAATTTGGAATTTGTCTTACAGCTTCATATATGTTAATATGCTTGAGTTACCCTTGCCAGAGTTCTACCAAATTTAAATGTCTTTTTGAAATATGATCATAAGAGTTTTTTTGTTTAAATCATCATTTGTTTTTGTTTTTCTGTTGCTAGGTTTAATGCTTTTTATTTAACTTACTAAAAAATAACTTTTTAAATATTGTTAGCATAGAAAAATGAAACGAAAATTAAAATGCGTCTTACCTAATCTCACTGCCTAATTAACTTCTATTGACATTTAAAAAGGAAGGGGAAAAAATTACCTAGAAAAATTCAAACAAAGAAAGGTATGAAACAAAAAGTATTTATCATTTCTTTTTTACCTGCCTTCCCTTTCCCAATCCCTTATGACATTCCCTCTCCTCAAATGTAATAATGTTTAATAGATTTTTCTTTTTTTTTTGACAAATCACACCCCTAATCTTATTGAATGGAAAAGCAACTTGCAGAAGGATGCACACAGTCCATCATTTATAAATTGTTTAAAATGGAAGGCATACATACAAAATAGAATGTTTGCTCAAGACAAACATGGAAATAATTAAGACAAAATTCAGGTTAGTGAGTACCTTTGGGGGAAGATTACATGGCAGGTTGGAAAGGGTTATTCATGGGACTTCAATCATTTTTTAAGCTAGGTTTGTCTGGGTATTCATTATTTTTAAAAAACTTTTTGTATGTTTGAAATACTCAATAATAAAACTCATGTATATCTGCCTATACATACATATATATGAAGAAACGCCAAATTTTGGGGAGTGTTTCTTTTTGCCTTTTATTTTTACTTGACAGATAATATTAATAATTGCACATATTTGTGGCATGCGGAGTGATATTTCAGTACACGTGTGCAATGTGTAATGATCAAATAAGGGTAGTTGGCATATCTATCATCTCAAACATTTATCATTTCTTTGTGTTGGGAGCACACAGAAATCTTCCTTTCTAGCTTTTTTTTTGAGATAGAGCCTCACTCCGTTGCCCTGAGTAGAGTGCTGTGGCATCAGTGTAGCTCCTGCCTCAGCCTCCCTAGTAGCTGGGACTACAGGCACATGCCACCACGCCCAGCTAATTTTTATATTTTTGGTAGAGACAGGGTCTTGCTCTTGCTCAGGCTGGTCTCGGACTCTTAAGCTCAAGCAGTCCTCCTGCCTGAGTCTCCCAGAGTGCTAGTATTACAGGCATGAGCCACCACACCCGGCCCATTTCTAGCTTTTTGAAAATGTATAATAAATAATTGTTAACTATATTCACCCTACAGTGCTATAGAGCACTAGAACTTATTCCTCCTAATCTAGCTGTAATTTTGTATTTGTATTTGTTAACCAGCCTCTCCCTATCCTCTCTCCCCCTACTCTTCCCAGCCTCTAGTAACCATATAAACTCTACATTTTTTAGTAGAGTGAGAGCATGAGGTATTTTTCTGTGCCTGATTTATTTCACTTAACATAATGTTCTCCAGGCTCATCCGTGTTGCTGGGAATGATGCTATTTCATTCTTTTTTTTATGACTGAATAGTATTCCCTGTGTACATATACCACATTTTCTTTCTTTATTCCTTTGTGGATGGACATTTAGGTTGATTCTGTATCTTGGCTATTGTGAATAGTCCTGCAGTAAACATAGGGGTGCAGATATTTCTTCAATATACCAATTTCTTTTCCTCTTCCTTTTCCTTCAATATACCAATGTCCTTTTCCTTCCCAGTAGTGAGATTGCTGGATCATATGGTTGTTCTATTTTTAGTTTTTTAAGGAGCCTCCATAGTGTTTTCCATATGGCTGTATTAATTTACATTCTCACCAACAGTGTGTAAGAGTTCCATTTTCTCCACATCCTGCCAGCATTTGTTATTTATCATTTTGATAATAGTCATTCTAACTGGAGTGAGATGATACATTATTGTGGTTTTGATTTGCATTTCCCTGATGATTAGTAAGGTTGAGCATTTTTTCACATTGGCCATTCATGTGTCTTTTTTTTTTTTTTGAGACCTATCTATTCAGATCTTTTACCTATTTTTAATTGGATGATTGGGAGTTGCTATGAAGATGTTTGAATTCTTTGTATTCTGGATGTTAGTCGAGTGTCGTATGTGTAGTTTACACATATTTTTTCCCATTCTGTAGGTTATCTCTTCACTCTGTTGCTTGTTTCTTTTGCCGCTCAGAAGCTTTTAATTTGCTACAGTCCCATTTGTCTGTTTTCAGGGTTTTTGCCTGTGCTTTTGAGATTTTAGCCATAAAATCTTTCGTTAGACCAATATACTGAAGCATTCCCCCATGTTTTCTTCAATTAGTTTTATAGTTTTGGGTCTTACATTTAACTCTTTAATCCATTTTGAGTTAATTTTTGTATATAGTGAGAGATAGTGGTCTAGTTTCATTCTTCTGCATATGGATATTCAGTTTTCCCAGCACCATTTATTGAAGGGGCTGTCCTTTTCCCCAGTGTATGTTCTTGGCACCTTTATCAAAAATCAGTTGACTATAAATACATGGATTTATTTCTGTGTTCTCATTCCCTTGGATCTGTGTGTCTATTTTTATACCAATACCATACCATTTTGGTTACTCTAGCTTTGTAGTATATTTTGAAGTCACGTAGTATGATGCCTCCAGCAGGTCAAGATTTCTTTGGCTTTTCAGCATCTTTTGTGGTTCCATATGAATTTTAGTATTGTTTTTTGTATTTCTTTGAAAAACGTCACTGATATTTTGATAGGAATTGCATTGAACCTGTAGATTGCCTTGAGTAGTATGGTCATTTTAATAATATTCTTCCAATCCATGAGCATGGGATGTCTTTCTGTTTATTTGTGTCCTTCCATTTCTGTCATCAATGTTTTGTAAGTTTGTTTTATTTTTTTCTAGGGCCAAACAGAGGCAATGATGTTTTGTAGTTTTTATTGTAGAGATCTTTTACCTCCTTTGTTAAGTTTATTCATAAGCAATTTTTTTTTTTGTAGCTATTGTAAATGGGATTGCTTTTTTGATTTTTTTTTTCAGCCAGTTCATTATTGGCATATAGGCAGACTACTGATTTTTGTATATTGATTTTTGTATCTTGCAACTTTACTGAATTTGTTTATCAGTTCTGAGAGTTTTTGGTGAGGTCTTTAGGTCTTCCTATATGTAAGATTATCTGCAAAGAGGGACAGTTTGATTTCCTCTTTTCCAATTTGAATGCCCTTTATTTCTTTCTCTTCCCTAATTGCTCTGGCTAGGACATCCAGTACTATGTTGAATAAGAGTAGTAATAATGTGCATCTTATCTAGTTCTTGTTCTTAGAAGAAAAGTTTTTGGCTTTTCTCTGTTCAGTATGATGTTAGGTGTGGGTATACCATATGTGGCCTTTATTGTATTAGGATATGTTTCTCCTATGCCTAGTTTGTCAAGAGTTTTTATCAGGAAGGTATATTGAATTTTATCAAGTGCTTTTTCTGAGTTTATTGAAGTTATCATGGGGTCTTTCTCTTTCATTCTGTTGATGTGATTTATTGATTTGCATATGTTGAACCATCTTTGTGTCTCTGGGATAACTCATTTTATCATGATGAGTGATCTCTTTAATGTACTATTGGATTTGGTTTGCTAGGACTTTTGCATCTATTAACATGTTCATCAGTGATATTGGCCTACAGTTTCCTTTTTTGGTTATGTCCTTGTCTGGTTTTGGTATCACGGTAATGCTAGCCTCTTAGAATGAATTGGGAAGAATTCCCTCCTCTTCACTTTTTTGCAATAGTTTGAGAAGAATTAGTGCTAGCTCTTCTTTAAACATTTGGTAGAACATAGCAGTAAAACCATCTGGTCTTGGGCTTTTCTTTAATAGGAGACTTTTTAATACTGAATCAATCTTGTTACTCATTGTTGATCTGTTCACATTTTCTATTTCTTCCTGGTTCATCTTGGTAGGATATGTGTGCCCAGGAATTTATCCATTTTCTCTACGTTTTCCAGTTTGTTAGTATATAGTTATTTATATTAGTATCTAATGACCCTTTGTATTTCTGTGGTAACAGTTGCAATGTCTCCCCTTTTGTTTCTGATTTTTACCTGAGTCTTCTCTCTCTTTTTTTTCAGTCCTAATCAATGGTTTGTTGATTTTGTTTATCTTTTCAAAAAACCAACTTTTGTTGATCTTTTGCATTTTTTTGTGGTTTCCATTTTGTTTAGTTCTGATCTTAATTATTTCTTTTCTTCTAATTTTAGATTTGGTTTGCTCTTTTATAGTTCTTTGAAGTGCATTGTTAGGTTGTTTATTTGAAATCTTCCTACTTTTTTGATGTAGGCATTTATTGCTGTAAACCAGCAGCCCCCAACCTTTTTGGCACCAGGGGCCAGTTTCATGGAAGACAATCTTTCCACAGACCAAGGAGGCGGGGTAAGGGGGGATGGTTTGAGGATGACTCAAGCGAATTACATTTATTGTGCAGTCAGACTTCTCTGCTAATGATAATCTGTATTTGCAGCCACTCCCCAGCACGAGCATCACTACCTCAGCTCCACCTCAGATGATCAGGCATTAGATTCTCATAAGGAGCACACAAGCTAGATCCCTTGCATGTGCAGTTTACGGTAAGGTTCGAGTTCCTGTGAGAATCTGATGCCGACACTTACCTGACAGGAGGCAGAGCTTATGTGGCTGTAAATACAGATGAAGTTTTGCCACTGCTCACCTCCTGCTGTGTGGCTCAATTCCTAACAGCCAGGGACTGGTACTGGTCCACTGCCTGTGGCCTGGGGGTTGGGTACCATAGCTATAAACCACTCTCGCAGTACTGCTTTTGCTATATCCCACAGGTTTTGATATATTGTGTTTCTATATTCCTTTGTTTCAAGAAATGTTTTTATTTCCTTATTAAATTCTTCCTAGATCCATTTGTTGTTCAGGAACATAACTGTTTAATTTCCATGTATTTGTACAGTTTGCAAAATTCCTCTTGTTATTGATTTCTGGTTTAATCCATTGTGGTCTGAAAAAATACTTGATATGATTTCAGTTTTAAAAAATTTGTTGAGACTTGTTTTGAGGCCTAATCATGGTCTCTCCTGGAGAATGTTTCATGTGCTAATGGTAAGGGTGTGTCTTCCGTAGCTGTTGGATGAAATGTTCTGCAAATGTCTGTTAGGTCCATTTGGTCTGTAGTACAGTTTTAAGTCCAATGATTCTTTGTTGATTTTCTGTCAAGGTGATCTGTCCAATGCCGAAAGTGGGGTAACCTTAACAAATTTTTGATGTATCCTCCCAGAAAAGAAAATTGCACCACCTTATGTATGTATTTTTATGTGTATAAATTTTTCAGTTCTGTTTCAAAAGTTCAGTAAAACCATATGTTTCTTAGAATTTTTCACCTGAGTTGACTCACATAAGTACATCTCTGCAAGGTTTTACAAGTTGGTTAATTGCCAGATTGTGGTAAGATTATTTACTTATGCCAATTTTTTCCTACCCATCTATAAGAATGTGTAATGATTTTCTGACTGATACATAACAGAGACACTGTTAATCCAGTGTCTCTCCCAGGCTCTTATCCCACCTGAGACCATACATACTTCTTCTTGAATTAGGAGGCTTTCTTGTTAAAATATCTCTGAAAGTTATGAAACAGGGGGAATAAGGAAAAAGTATATAAATATTAGTTTAGTGTTCTGCAGATTCACAGGAAGAAAGGAAAATTCAAAGACGGGAAAACTTTACTTTCTCTTTTATGTATATAATTATTATTTTGCTGTTTTCTAGTATTGTATGTATACTAATAGTTGAAGTTGTCTCTATTTCAGAGTAACACTTTGCCTTGTTAAAATCCCAAGTTTAGACCCTGAGAAGTCCCTAGCCTTCTAGCCTCCTAAAGCAGAACTATCCAGTAGAACTTTCTGTGTTAATGGGAGTGTTCTGTGTCTTTGTGATCCAACATAGTAGCTCCAGTCACATGTAGCTATTGAGCATTTGAAATGTGCCTAGGGTAACTGAAGGACTGAATTTTTAATTTTATTTAATTTTAATTAATTTAAACTAAAATAATCACACGTCACTAATGGCTACTATACAGGATAGGATAGTTCTAGAGCATTATTGAATTCCTTTAGGAGCAAGAAGCAGTAGACCCAAAATTCAAAAGAAAGGGTTCTTAGTCATACAGGATTAATTACTCCATTCAGTGTGCTTAAGTGTAAAGTATTGTTACATAGCCACAGTTATTGCTTTCAGGGTTTGTAACTGGCTTATGGGGAGCTATGTACTACAATGCTTTTAATAACCTCAGTGACCCAAAATATGGAGGGCCAAGAAAAAAAATTTTTTTAAGAGGCAGAATCTCGCTCTGTCACCCAAGCTGGAGTACAGTGGCATGATCATAACTCCCTGCAGCCTTAAACTCCTGGGCTCAAGCGATCCTCCCACCTCAGCCTGCCAGGTAGCTGAGACTACAGGCATGTGCCACCACATGCAGCTAATTTTTTCTTTTTTAACTTTTTAAGAGACAGGGTCTTGCTATATTGCTCAGGCTGGTCTTGAACTCGGGGCCTAAAGCAATCCTCCTGCCTCAGCCTCCCAAGTAGCTCTGATTATAGACATGAGCTCCCACACCTGACCCAAAAAAGTCTTTAAAAGAAGATCCTCACCTTTTAATAATTGAGTACTAAATAGACCTCTATCAGAGAGAAACTCCTTTGCAGTACAGAATATACTGAATATTATTTGTAGCTCTAAGTGTTTAATACAGTGTAACTTGATAACTAGTATCTGAGAAAATACCTTGTGATTATAAAAACTTTTTCATGTCCTGGACATGGGAAAATAATGAAAAGTGATATAAAATGCTCTTCTACATTCTTAAGTATAACCCAAATAGACACTCCCCTTTTCTAATATACGACATTTAGATTCAATACCAGTGATTCAATTTCTTTCTGGGAAAAGAGAAACTATTCTTGAAAAGGTGACTACAAATATTTGAAAAATAATGTTCTGAGCACTCTGTGTACTAGATCATCTCCTAGTTTTGTCCTATGGACCATTAAAGAGGTATGTTTCAAAATAAATTACATACTCAAATTTGGAAAATGGCAGCATATTATGTCCCCCTCTTGACTATTCACAGTGTGTGTTAGCAATATTAAGGGCTGGGAAGAAGTCCGGCAGTAGAGAAATCTGTTTAACATCATTTGGTGTTTAACCTAGTATTTCCTACATTAGGTTAGCATGGAATTTTTCTTTTCATGTAACACTTGTAAACATCTTGAAAGATACCATTTGGGAAAAACTGCACTAGATCATTCATTGATCTACTCAGAATCTGAATGTTGGGAAGAAATCTCATAGTAGATACCTGGCCAACTCTCATGGGATTTCTGTAATATCATGCTACGTACTTACCCAGCATCTGCTGGAGACCTTTAAAAGCAGGGAATTTAATTCTCTTACAATCCTAATTGTTTCAATTAGTTCTTCATTATGTAGCACTTGGATCTTCTCTTTGATAATTTCTAACCAGCAGTACTTCTTTAGAGAATGAAGATAAAATATCTTCAGGTAAAAATATATTAGCCAAACATGATAACTAATATGTCTGAATACCCTTGCCTTTCTTTTATTTCACAGGCACCTCTGTGGGCATATATTGCTTGTGCATGTGGCCTTTTCATTTACCAGTCTTTGGATGCTATAGATGGGAAACAGGCAAGAAGAACCAACAGTAGTTCTCCTTTGGGAGAACTTTTTGATCATGGTTGTGATTCACTGTCAACAGGTATTGTTGATTTTTAAATGTTGATGATTATTAACAGTGATAAAAGCAATGTGATAAGCAATGTTAGAGTAAAACAAGAAGTTTGTTTAGTTATCAGAATAAGTGATTTTGTATTAAATTTTATTTTTCAAAAGACTATGAATCTGGTTGATATTTGTTATTATTGGCAATATTGGGAAATTTAGAAATTAAGTTAATTTCTACTTGTTATTTCTAACCCTAAATATTGTTTTGGCATCTTTTATTTTTAAAATGTTAGAGCATAATTGTCATCATCGAAAGTTTTATAAACTATGAATGAGAGTACAATAGTAAGAGCTTGGTTAGGTAATTCATGGTTGTATTTAAATGAATGTTATGTGGGCATTTAAAATTATGTTATAGACTTAGATTATAACTGTGGTAATGGGCTCAAATAAAAAGACTAGGACAAATGAGGAACTATAGTTATTAATTTTGTATATTGGAAATTTGCTAAGAGTAGATTTTAGGCACTCTTACCACAAAGGAAACAAAAGGTAGCTGTGCAAGATGATGTATAGGTTAATTTGTTTAACTGTAGTAATCACTTCACTATATATATATATATATGTGTGTGTGTGTATGTGTGTGTGTGTGTGTGTATGTGTATACATATCAAAGCAGCATGTTGTACACCTTATATGCAATTTGTAAAAAAAGACTAGAAAAAGATACACTAAAATGCTAGTAATAGTTCAGTTACTATAGTTGTTTATAGGTGATATGTCCTTATTTGCACTATTTCACAGATGCTTAAAATAATGTTTTAGTATGTTTTTAGAGGAGAAAAAGATTTAGAAACTAAATGGCAGTTTCTAAATAGTCTTCCTGACGGGAACTTCCTCCCCTTACTTAGTTGTTTTCTTGTCATTTTACATGACATTTAAAATATTTAAAAAGAAACAAATTAAAACCCTTGATAGGCATACAGATTTGCAGATGTAGGTCCAGATCAAAATCATTCCTTCAATGTGTCCTAACAGCAGCTTACTTAGTAGAAGAAGAGGAGCAACTAAGCTCTTAACAACTTTTAACTATCAAGTCAAGAAAAACTCAAAACTTCCATTGAAATAAAGGGTAGTTTGGTATCTTGAAATGCTAGAGTAATCAGATAACTGCTGAATGACAGGTATCCTAATTATTATTTTAATTGGCTGTCATTATTGCATTGTAGGAATTTTTTTTCTGTATATGTCACCCATAGTGATATCTGCTAAGTAAGAAAAGACAGTTATAAATCTGAAGCAAGTAGGTCCCTTTGTGGATTATATAGGCCTGTTGTTTTTTTTCTTTTTGTCTCTCTACCTTGTAACTTTTTACTGCTCATTAGTACCACTGTCACTAAGGAGAACACTCCAAGATATGCTAAAGTATTTTAGTTGCTTTCAAGACCTTTGGTTCCACTAAATGTTTTAATGAAAAAAGAAATTGAAATTATGGGGTAAAAGATAGTGTAAAAGATTGTATCATACTTTACTCTTATCATAGATAACTGAGAGTAGATTGTGCATTTACAGCTTACCTTGTTTTTGTCTTATCTAAAATCATTTCCAGTCCAGTTAATGTTTGTTATTCCATTGTTCACTTTCCATTGTGATCTTTCTTCTGCAGTTTTTGTGGTTCTTGGAACTTGTATTGCAGTGCAGCTGGGGACAAATCCTGACTGGATGTTTTTTTGTTGTTTTGCTGGGACATTCATGTTCTATTGTGCACACTGGCAAACATATGTTTCTGGAACATTGCGATTTGGAATGTAAGTAACACTTAATGGTGACTTTGTTTTCTCTTTCAAATATGGAGAATGTTGCTTATAGGTATTTGAGTATTAAGAATTTATTAAATCACTAAATTAGTTTAATAAATGGAAGAAATTTTAAGGCTTCATCATTATAGCTATTTTCTAATAGTCTCTGTTATATGTCCCTCTATCATACTTTTTTAAAGGAAATATCACAACCTCCCAACAAGTATTTTTAAAGCAATATGAAAAGTAGTAGCCCCTCCTCACTTACCTACATTTGTCTTTCTCACAAACAAATTTACTTTTTTTCCCTACTATTATTTACTTGAATTCCATGTTTTATTTCAACATATAAAAATGCATTTTCAGGAAAGATAAGATAGTTTCTTATAGTAAAGAGCAACTCTTATCTCTAAATATCATGGCTTAATTAGGTTTTATTCTTTTAACATTGTTTTATCTATGAATCTGTACAAATCTAAGTTCTCGATAATTCAGTTGACATGAGCACACCATATAGATTATTGCTGCCAACAGAATGTATGAGAATTTAAAAATGAAATACAAACTTCTTTCAAACCCCAAAATGAATAGTTCCTACCTGGTGATTGGTACTTTTCCATAAATATTAATGAGTAAACCAGTCTTGGAACAAAGTAAAGGATGGCGTTCACCAGCTGATATTTAAGTATCACAGATCCTGTTTACACCACCTGAGTTATTCTTTCTTTTTTCATGGTATAAAATTCAAAGAGAAAAAACTTGATAAAGACTGTATACTTCATCAAGTGTCAAAAGAAAAATTTCTGGCAAATGACAGGAGATCATCTGGGCCTAGTCTCTAAGATGAATCATTAATAGATTTTTTTTTTTTTTTTTAAGTTTTAGATCCCTGGTAAACTTAGTCTTCTAGGCCGTGAAAAAGCCAGAATATGTAAAAATTCAGCTGGTCACTACAAGTTCAGTTCAGATGATTTTTGCTAACTTTATTTAAATAGAATTTAAGATGTTATTATGGCAGTAACTGAATAATTACCAATACTTTGGATGGTAACTATTAAAAAGACATGTCTCAGAATAATTTCAAAATAAAAGAGTTTGGAGAATATTTTTAAGGCCCATCTTAAGGTAGGGTCTTTGTTATTAGACACAGTGGCAGATGTGAGTGTCCATGTGGAAACTGTATGCCTGTGCATTTTTCAGCAGTTTATAGAATGATCAATGCTTAGAAAATATTTAAGAGTTCTAATATAAAAGAAAACAATTGAAAAGTGTGCAGATCTTTTTCTTAATATTTTCAATTTTTATTTTCATAATCTCATGATCTTTCTCTACATTAGATAAAAACACAAAATGTAATAGACTTCTAAGATCACTTGGTTTGCCCTAAGTCAGTCTTAATCTTTAGCGTTGTTACTGTTTTCAAAAATGGCAGAATTTGTAATATCTGGATTTACATAGTTTATGTTTTGTTGGTTATTATTTCACAGTTAAGTTTCAAGCCCTTAGAAAGCTTATTTATCAATCAGCCCTAATATATTCTCTTTCCCTTTCAAGTAATGCAGCACCAACTATATGATATGGGAACTGAAGGAAGGAAAGAGAATTAATCATGGAAGTAGGAGAAGAGTAAATAGACAGTGTTTTTAGGAGTGATTGATTTGATATTGCAGCTTTCTTTCTGCCAGTCTTTGAATTGCCCTCATGGTGTTTTCCTGCAATGAAGTATGTATTTTGGAGAACTGTAAGCCAAGTCCATATGGTTGGATCATAAGATGCCTGTAGGGGAGTAGCAGGAGGTAAGGCTGGAGAAGATCCAGAAAATCAAGACCCTTCTACACTCTGCCAAGAAATGTTGGCTTTTGTCCTGAATCTGCAGGGAACTTTTGCAGGACCTGAAGCAGGGAAATGACAAAAGTACCTTTTAGAAAGATCAATTTGGCAACATGGCAAAGAAATTGGAATAGGCTGTGACAGAAGCACGGAGACCCATTAGGAAGCATAATTAAGATGAGGAATGAAGCCTGAACTAACACAGTGGCAGTGTTATTGCAGAGAAAGTGATAGGTTGAAGAGACTTTAAAGGGAGAAACTATAGGACATAGTCTCCATTACGATGTAGGGAATGAATGAGGGCAGAGACTGGAATGACTCCTGGTCCCTCCTGTGGGTGGCTGGATGAAAGGTGGAGAAAGGCTCTACAGGAGGAGGAACCTATTTAAAGAGAGAGTTCGACCCAGAAAATGTATGTGAGGGATTCTAGACATCCAAGTAGAACAAGAATAGCAGAAAGAGAGCAAGCTTAGATAGAAGCCCATGAAAATTATTGAACAGCCAGAGTAAGAGGAGGCATACTGGAATGAAAAGCCAGAAGAGGGATGAATTTCAAAAAGGAACAATGCTAAATACTGCTAAGACTCAAAACAAGGACATTATAGTGTACATTGAATTTGGCAGTATAAGCTGTTCCTAGTGGTATCTGTATAATGGTGGAATAGAAGCCAGACTGTAGAGGGTAAGAAGTGATGGGAACAAATATGTAGACCGCTACTTATTATACATTATATAAGGTTACTTATAAAATGTGGCTATCATGGGAAGGAGAGAGGCATTGGTTAGAAGAGAGAATATACACTCAAAGGAAGGAGGGCTTTGTATTTTTAATGTGAAAATTTCAAGCACACAGAAGAAATCCACCAGAGTGGAATCCACTGGAGTGCTTCCTTATAATGCTATTAAAAAAAAAATCTAGAAATATTGAGACTAGTTTGAATTTAACATCTAAACTTAAATATTAATATTACAAGGGATTGGTTTTGATTTGGGAAGTTGTAGCCAATTTTCAGAAATCCTACATTTTCATTAAAACATTGAATTTATTTTTTGAATTAAAACAGACTACAACATTCATAGAAATGTGCTATGAATGCTTTACATTTAAGAAGATATTTATCAAAATACCAACACAGTGGAGGCATATAGAACACATTTAGATATCTCTAAAGAAGTCTTAAAAATGCCATTTTAGATTTCACATATTTTTTCAAGAGCATGTAGAATGGACATATATAATAGGTTAAATATTGAAGTAAAGTTTGTATGCATGGAGAAGAAAGCCAAGATTTTATTTTGCTTAATAAGGAATGAACAAGGTGAACTCTCAAAAAGAAATTTTAAAAAACCACTTGCTTTTTCTTAATCTTTTCTTAAAGGAAAGCGAAAACATCTTTTGAAATATTTTTTTCTATTTTTATATTTTTTTAGAGACAGGGTCTCGCTCTCTCACCCAGGCTGGAGTGCAGTGGTACAATCATAGCTCACCACAGCCTCAAACTCCTGGGCACAAGATATTCTCACCTCAGGCTTCCTAGTAGCTGGGACTACAAGGCACACACCACCATGCCTGGCTAATTTTTTTATTTTTTATAGAGTTGCTATGTGGCATAGGTTGGCCTCAAACTTCTGGCCTCAAGCAATTCTCCCACCTCAGCCTTCCAAAGTGCAGATTACAGGCATGAACCACCATGCTTGGCCTGAAAGCATCTTTAAGTATATTAGAAACCTTACTTTAAAACATTTTTATTTGAATTGTTTTATTTTGATATTTATACACATGAATAAAAAGAATCATGAGAATTTCTTTTTATATATATGATAAATTCAGGTTGTTATTCTTTTAATAATCTTACAGAATGTTTGCCAAATAAGAAATTTTTGTTCTCCTTCGTGTCTTTAATATTACTGTTTTTAATTGTTAAGTTTGCTCGTAGTATCTTAACCAAAAGTAGGCACAGGATTTTAATTCATTTGTAACTACGTAATTCCCACTCAAAGAACAGCATTGTGAGAAAGCAAATATGCTTTGGATACATCTTCACTGAGATTATGAGCTATGTCTTCCAGCAGTTTGCTTTGATAACAACTAAAAGCTGCCTTGCATAGAGAATATTAGTACCTATCACATCCAGACAGACCTCTGTCCTCACAGTGCTCGTGGACTGAGTGAGTAGAGATCTGACAGAGATGAGTACTGTTTATTAGGACCCTTCCAAACTAGCTTATCCCTTTAGGATTTTTACTAACCTGGATATGAAAGATTGGGGAGGAAAATGGAGTTAGAGGCTAGCTAGAACTTCATGAAAGGATTGTGGTTGCTAGAAGGATATGAGTTGAAGTTCATTTGTAAACATTTATAAAATATACTTAAAAATGTATAAATGGAAGAGTTCACATTTCCTCTCTTAAGGCTTTAACCCTCTATGTCTAGTTATGTTTAAGTATATAACTTGTATATATAGAATTGTTTTTATAAATTAAGTGCTTAGAAATCCTAAACAATCTTTAATAAAACTATACTTATGCAAAACATGAGTCTTAAAAATTATCTTCTGTACTATAAAAGCAGAACTCTTGTTTAAATTGTTATTTCAGAAAAAAAAAACTCTTAAATTATCTTTTCAAGTAAATAAAAGAAAGAAATTACAATAAATTGAACTCAGGCCAGTATACTTTGGTTCAAGTGTTAATCTCCAAATTGTCTTGTCTATGTATCAGCTTGGGCAAGGCCCATAACTTTCATGGGGACTCCTTTCTTAATTGCCTCATTTCCTAATTTGTAAAATAAACTTTGAATTAGATGATCTCTAAGGTTCTATTTATAAAGTCTGTGAGTCTATTAATTTTACACAGATATTAATTATAGTATTATTTATAATTATAGTAGGCAGAGTGTTGATCTTTTATTACATTTTTCAGCTCATACTTCTAAGATTTCATATTTACATTAGTTAAAAACCCTGCTACCAAGCATTTATGTCTATGTGGTAAATAACTTCCCACTTTTTCTTTTGTATAGTTAAAGGGGGAAAGTTGATAGCCTATGTATTACATTGGTAATCTGACAAATCCAGTCCATCTTCTTATTCTAAATTTAATTTCTAAAAAAATAGGTATTTGAAGACCTTGTGGTAACAAAAAAACTGTTGTTTGTTGATATATAATCCACTTTCTGTGGATTCAGAATTAGGAAACTTTCTACCAAATACATGTATAGAATCTACATATCTTTAAATGTTTAGGACTTATCACAAGAATTATTAAATACCAGAGAATTTCCTTTTGATTTCTAGTTTCCCTGTCTAGTTTTTTTTCAAGCAGTGATTTATTTATTTGGACCTATGCTCTGTTCATTTAATTTTACCAATTGTTATAGATAATATCTAAAGCAACCATTTGTATTAATGTAAAGCCTAGATTGCAATTTGGCCTCTCAGATCATCAGGTAAAATCGTGAACATCTTTCTGTCTCATTTGCATTCCTAGTTCTTAATTTTGATTGATATAGTTTTTATTTGAAGCTTATACTATATTGCTACTCTTTTTCTGTTATTATTTGTGTTCTCAAACTTCTTTAGTGATCGAACTGGATGTTTTACTTTTTACCACTAATAAACTAATCCAGTGTAGTAGAACATTAAATGTTGGTGTGAAATTAGGAAAGAGAAAAGAAAAAGGGAAAGTCTGAATTAGAGAGTATCAGGAAATAGGACAAGGAAATGCCCAGTTTGATTTTTGCTCTAACCATATCTGAAGAGAAGTTATTCTTGACTAGATTCTTTCCCACTTACTCTCCACACATGTGCTAATTTTTTGAGCTAGAAGAGGTAGCAAGAAGTGTGATGAGATTTGGGGCTATACGGGATGATTAGTGGTTTTCTAAAATGTACAGTGGGGCTTCTTGGAAGAATTCCTATCTACAAGTCTGGATAAGTTCCATCACTAAAGGGACCTGTGCTGTAGTGAGATTATTTGGCAAGTAGTATTCACCACCCTTAGGTAATTGAGAATTGACTCTGTTTGTAGTCTAGTGTTTAGTGTTTTCAGCCTACTTAAAAGTCATATTTTCAGTGTCTTACAGTTTTAATTTTTTAAACTCTTCTTCTAGTTTGATTTGAATAAGAAATACATATATATGTATGTATGGACAGTATAGTACTGCATAGATTGTATCATTGAATCTTTAGGTGTCTTTATAAGGAGAATGCTACGTTTTAAATCTATTTTTGCTACCTGTTTAAGTAGGGCTCTTCAGAAAAAGCTCTGAGTAAAGTTATTTTGAAATGTTTGTTTCCTTATACATAGATTCGATGTTACAGAGTCCCAGATCATAATTATAATATGCCAGCTTCTCACAGGAACCCTGGGGCCTTGGTTCTGGAACTTCACGGTAACTGCTAGAACATTCATGCTGTCTGATGAACAATGGTGTGAACTCAATAAAGACAGCACCTTTGTCATGCACAGAGTAATTAAAAAATGAAAAAATCAAAAGTCTTCCTGTTGGTATTTCAAAAACAAGTTATTAGAAAACAATTTTAATATATAATAGGGCAATAAAAATCCACCCTATTAAACAGAATTTTTTGAAAAGTAGTGTTTCTGGTGATTCGATGCTAAAGCCAAGTCTTTCTTCCATTTGCCTGTTGTGCCTAATATTATTTTTACTCTATGTAATATTTTTTAAAACAAATACCTTTCCACCATTAAATAGAATTTTTTTAAATTTCTTTTTGAAAACAATAAAACAAGCAGAGTTTTTCTTAGGTAAGTTGAGAGTACTCTTTATATTAATGTAGGAAAGATTCTGCTTAATCTCTTAGCTTCTTTAGCATATCCTTTAAGCATTCTAGTACTAGTTCTTCTGCTTGGGTTTACAGTGATCTCAGTGTTATAAAATATTTATGCTAGAAGCTATTCTCATTTCTATTTGTTTTGTTATATATTTTTCTCTCAATTGTGCTTTTAAAACTAAATATCCTTAGCTTTTCATGTCACTAGAATCATCCTTTGAATATCTTCCTTTTTCAGTTTTTTTATTTTAGTTAATACATATTTCCCTAATGTAGTACGGAGTGTAATATATCTTTTTTCTCTCATATTAGAATTGTAATTTTGACTTTATGACTTTTAAAAGTTAAAAAACACTTACTAGGAAATGTTTTCCCAGTAACATAATCCAGAATCCTTCACACTTTAGTATTAGAAAAAACAGAGCATAGATTCAGTTTATTTTGCAGTTCAGGGAATGTTGGGGAATTGTTCATATGAAAACCTGACAGATCATTATGTCAACACAAGACTGCATTAGTTCCCCCTACCTAGCAAAAAAGAATTGTGAACATTTTAATATTGCTTCAGTAATATTGAAATAGTGAAACCCTTGATAGCAGAGTTCTTTCTGAAAGATATATTGCAGCATTGTAAATCCAGTTATTCATTAGTGGTAATGATGGCTTTGAGGACAAATTAATAGGGATATTCTTCATCTATTTAAAATAACTTTGGAATGTGGAGAATACAGTCATCCCTTAGTGTCCCTGAGGAATTAATTCCAAGATCTCCTGAGGATAGCAGAATCCAGAATCCATGGATGCTCAAAGACCTGACATAAGATGGTGTAGTATTTGCTTATAACATACGCATATCCTCTCATATACTTTAAATCATTCTAGATTACTTACAATACTTATTAGTACAATATAAATGCTCTATAAATAGTTGTTATACTGTATTGTTTAGGGAACAATGACAAGAAAAACATCTGTACATGTTCAGTGCAGATGCAGATTTTTAATATATATTTTCGAACCATGGTTGGTCAAATCCACAGATGGGGAACCCACAGATGCAGAGGGCTGACTCCACTGAGAAGTACTATAGACATGTTCTAGGAGCAAAACTAAAGTCATTTTCAATTAAATATACAATGTATTTGCACAATTATTTGTGAGATTCACTCCTAGGGTAGAATAATGTGCATAGTTCAGTGTCTTTAGCTTTCCTTTACCCTTACCCTGTCTTCTCCAAAGACCTGTAGCTTTATGCTCATTGCAGTTGTCAAGATTTATAATTTTTGATAGCTCATTTTTTATTATTGTTGGTTATACTCACCAAAAGTCTTCTCCACTGGTGTTCTTAATGAACTTAAAAGTTGGAATATTAACTGTATTTACTTTTACCTTGTTTGTCTATGATGACAATTTGCCCTGTATTTTATACAGCCCTTTCTATTAAAATGTTTCTGGAAACTAATGCATTTTAACATCATAAAAAATGTTTTTGAAATGTGTTCTGTTTTCTCCAGATATACTGCCTTTACTCTTACCAGTTGCTAATTTGCAGAGATTTTCTTTTGCTTTTAATACTTGTTGCTTTAACTGACTTAATCATTGAAATGAGATTGTCAGATATACTCTTTTTTTTCAAAGTTTGAGAAAAAAGCTTCAGAAAGAGTTGTTCTTACCAATTTGTTTCTAAGTGAATTTAATTTAAATCTAAACTTCCTATAAGCTATTGCCTGTCATATGTTAGCATTTTTGGTAAAATTGTGTCAGAATACAGAAGCACATCCTGAAATGTATAGATATCTTAGCAATAGCAAATTGAAAACTTAGGACAAATGTCTGCCCCAATTGATTGGTAAACTGAAAATTAAGAGTTTTAGCACTGCATAGGAACAACACTCCCAATTTCTTTTCAAGGTTCTACCTCTTATTTTTCTCTATAACCTTGGAAAAGTCACTTAACCTTTCTAAATTTCCTTATCTATAAAATGATGATAGTGTTTCCTACCTCCTAGAATAGTTGTGAATAGTTAAAAGGATTAAAATGTAATGTATTAACTGCAGTGCTTAGCATGTAGTAAGTCTTCATCATCATCATTATCATTATCATTATTATTATTACATTAATTTTAAGACTTGTGTTAGTAACTCCAGATAGTTTGCAGATTTCTTCTGGAATTGATTGTGCTAGTTGAGAGGAGGAATAAGTCCGTGATCCCTTTATTTAAGTCTAAGGTTGTGAGAGGACTCTTACAGTTCTTCTGTTTCCAAAGGTGATAAAGATTGGTTGTGCCTTAAATTTGAGACCTACACTCTGGTTCCTTTTACAGTGGGGCACTTGTTCTATTCTAGCCTTTGGCTGTATTTTTCTCTTCTCACTCAAAGTTACTTGATCTCAGAAAATCTGAAGATCTGTATTATCATCCATGTGTTATGTAATACTCTTTTTAATAATTAAGCTTATTTCACAAATAGACATTTAGATATGTCTGTTTTACCTGTATGTAACAATTGAATTAAAAATACTCAAAGTTATCACTCAGCTGTATGGTTAATGTTATTTAATGTTAACCTTGCCTTCCACATCTTGCCCCTTATCAAGGGTAGAAAGTAAGATATTAGAAGGCAAGTATGTTGAGTTCCTAGGATACTCTTTATTTCAATCCACTAACACTTCACCCCACTCATGGTATTTCTGGTAAGGTCTATAATGAATGCCATGCTCTGGTTATGCATAAGTTACCTAGAACTTCAGACATATTTACAAATAATTGCAAATCTGTAGTTAATAACAATCTAATCCTTGAATAGGATTCTAGACATCTTCAAATAGATGACTTTAAACAAAATGCTTCTCTTTAACAATAGTTCACAAATCAAATAATACAAATGAGGGATTCTTTGATATTGTGAATATATCCTAGTACATATTCTATGTTAGCCAAACTAATAGCCAACCCAAATTACAGTAGTTATATATATTTACTATTTATAGTTTAACAAAAATACTTATGTTTACAAATTAACTACAAGTATATATTTGAAATGTATATGTCACATATAAAAGAAAAAATAGATTGCCTTATTTATGATTTTAGAGGGGAAAGACACATTAAAAATTCTGGGGAAAGATGATTAACATGCTTATCAGCTCTCACAGAATCTGTCATTTAAATCCCTTCACATCCCTCAGTTAATACTGAATCTTGGAATTCAAACCAAACGCATTTGTTGGGTATCTCTTTGAACACTGAGAAAGAAAAATGAAACTTTCAGAATAGTCAGAAATCTTTCTTATAGTTAGCTAACTTAAATAGTTTGGAGTTGTTATACCCCCTTTTCACTTTTAAAAGTTATTTTATATTCCTGATGTAATAATTGCCCTGATTAGGGAGTTTTTTAAGTTTCTTTTTTGTGGTGATAAAATCCCCTTAAAATCCGTACTCCAACTAAAGAGATCTGTTCCCTTATTTAAAAATTAAATTTACTCATATTCATTTAGGACACTTTGTTCTCTTTACCTCTTAATTAATAGGCCATTAGGATGTTGTAAAGGAATGATTGACCCAAAGAGTTTATTAGGGGTGTTGAAGGTTATTTTGACCTTGGACTGCCACACTTATAGCCTCCCCATCAGTAGAATGGGAAAACTTAGGCTCCACAACTGATTTGCTTCTCTCCATATTTCTTCTGTGCCAGCCGTTAGAACAATGTTTACTTCTTCTGGCTTGTCATAGTAACTTAAGTATGTCCTGACAAGAGTATTCATTATGTGTTATCCACAGCAACTGGGGAAATTGCTTTTGTCCTTTGACAAGCTATATTAAAATAAAGTAGAAATAGGAAATTATTTTAAAACAAAAGCAGTCAAGATGCTACAGATGAGAGATTTGTTTTCCCATATGTTTTTTTAAAAAAAAAATCACTCTGGTGTTTTGGGTGCTTTTCTACCCCGTATCCCTTGTGTCTTCAAGGCTTTTTTTTTTTTTTGGAGGGAAGAGGTTTGCTGTAGTAGTGACAGAATATTATTACCCATGATTCTTCATTTTTTAAAATATTAATAATAATAAAAGGAAGTGATGACAGAAATGCTAAATTTCTGCTGTTATATAATATTCTCCCCTCTAGATAACTATGTAATTCCTACATGGCCAACAAGATTAAAATTAGCCCCCTCCTAATATATGTTACCGTAAAGTCAGCCCATACTGAGAGACTTCTTAGTGGAAAGGTAGAATAATAGATTCATATAAATAGCTTTTGTCTAAACAGAATCATTAATTCTTTGGTTGATTGTTAATCATTTCTGCCACCTGTCCCTCTTAGATTGCTTTAGTTCCCATCCCTGGGGATGGCTTTGCACTGCACCCTTTTTCATTGACAGTCAAGATTAGAGCCACACTTCCAGGAGTGATGATAGGCAGTTCTCATGATTCAGAGGAGAAGGGACTCATCCCGGATGGAGTTCAGAGTATTATTTTAAATCAGATGAACAAATAAGAAAAAATATTCTTAATTAACTACCAACTGGTAAGTAAAGTTTTTCCTGGCCCTCTCTCCTAACATTAAGGCGTTATTGATCTAAATACAACAACAGTATCAGAATGGTTCAGAAAATTCTCTCTTCCAAAATTTTAAGCAGGCTATTCCATAAAATTTACCCTAAGAATCCCAGTTTGAGACTTGTAAAGATCATTCATGTTTCCTGTTCTCTTTTATAATCCACAATACAAAGATTAATTGCATGAGGTTCCCTCCATTTTTATTTTGTAATTCTATACTTCTGGCCCTTCCCCTTCCAAAAGGCTACTTCATATATCCAGCAAAATGTTGTAAGATGTCTACCCTCCTCCACCCAAGACAGAATCGATCATCTTTGACACCTACCTGCTTAGTCTCCTGAGTCTGCTACTGAGTGTAATTCCCCTTATTGGCAACAACACTCACCAGGTCAGCTCTACAGATTCTTTTTAGCCTAATTCAGTCCATTTTTTTCCATAAATGTGTATATCAAGATAACTACATTATGTATGTTTGCAGCTAAATAAGCTTCTGTTTAAAAAATATTCTTGAAGAAAGATCAATTTTTTTAGTTACAAGAGACTAGTTTCAACCCAGTTATTTATCATGGGCATGAAAGCTTATGTGTCTTAAGCTCACATTATAGATTGCCTGCTTTAAATATCAATTTTAGAAATGGGGGCTCTATTCTGCTCTGGGAATTGAACTCCCTTGCTGTTATTGATACCTGCTCTTCTTAGACTGATTACTTTCATAAATAAAGTATTCACTTTATCGAAGGACTAGCATTACAAAAAGGTGTGCAGTAAAAAGTCTCCCCATCTTTATCTCTGAGCTGCCCAGTTCCTACACTGTCCCCTCCAACAGGTAACCATTATTCTTAGTTTGTGACGTATCCTTCCAGAAATTTGTTATGCAATTACTGGCACAAATAAAAGTAGAATATTATTTTTCTTTTTTTTTAACACAAAAAACAGCCTGTACACATTGTGCAACATTTTTTTTCACTTACTGTATCTTTGATATTTTTTATATCAGTATATAGGGAGCTGCCCCACTCATTTTAAAAGCTGCAAAATATTCCATTGTATGGAAGTACCATAATTTATATAACCACTCATTGAGGGAATTTTTAAATTTTGCTTTATAAATCTGTAGTGAATAACCTTGTACAAACATTATTTTGTACAAGCATGTCTATAGGATAAATTCTCAAAAAGCATTTGGATCCAGTAATCTAAAAATGATAATCTCAAGATTGTATGAAGCACTAATCTACAGAAGGAAAGGAACATCAGCATATGTTTTGCTCTCCAATCTTTTTGCCCATATTCTTTTTTTCAGACTTTCAGCCTTCTAATTTCTACTGCCCTGTTTTTGCACAAGGTTTGTCTCTTCTTGACTGATCATTTTCAGCAACCCCCAACCTAACTCTTGGCTGCTTTCAGTATCATCTTTGCAGAAATCTTAGGGTAGTTAACCTAGTAAGAATAAGAATTTGAGAGACTGATGAAACTTTTTTTTACAGCCATACCAAAGCAGGCATTAATTGAATGTATCTAAAGGGGCAGTAAGTTTTGCAAGGTCTCAGTGATTTATGTTACTTTAAAGCTTACCATTTCTCTCATCTGATACTACATAGCACTTATTTCAAGATTTCATATTATATATATATAGCAGTGCAATGTAATCCTCTGCTTGATAATCAAAGTTTAACACACACATACCCCTTTTTTTGGTGGGAAAGGTTAAGCTATAGTTTCAGCTCAACTTCAATGAGTCAGAAATTTCCTTTAGAAAGGAGGGGTTTTTATTGCTCTGTGAAATTCATCAAATTAAGTTAAAAGGCTCTGGAGTATATATAATTTTGCTCATAACAAATTTTTGACACCTCCTTTTCCCCTTTCCTCAATATTTGAGATTTTTTTTATTGTGCATGATAGAGGAATGCTGCTAAGCTTTGCAAGTAATTAACTCGAAATTGTTTTGAATAATTCTGCTTTCTTGGCTTTTTGTACCTAATCAGAATTGATGTGACTGAAGTGCAAATCTTCATAATAATCATGCATTTGCTGGCAGTGATCGGAGGACCACCTTTTTGGCAATCTATGGTAACTTTGTTCACATTGTGTATCCCATGTAATGCATGTTGTCTTTTGCTTATGTTTTCTAATATAGGATAATCCAGTTAAAGGGTAATATGTAAAATTCTTTTACTTTTTTCTGAACATGAAAAGTCACAGTAAACAGTAGTACACAAACTCCTCTTTAGAGCATGGTGATTTGTACTACTTAGAGTTATATGGAACATTAGGTCAATTCTAGGGCTGCAATTCTTGAAGGCCATTGAGAATCTGAATTACTACTGTCATCCCATTTTACAGATGAAGAAACAGTAGCAAGTTCACCAGCGACAAGATTAAATTAGACCTTTCATTCTCTTTCTGAACTACATGAGTCTGCCAGTTTTTCTGTGATATGCTTAAAGCTGGATAACAAATTTGGATTTGTAAGTTAACTCTGGCCCAAAAAACAGGATAAATGCTTATTGAATTAAATCAGTGCCATGGGATTGTTTTAACATGCTAGGACCTTGATTTTCAGCCTGACCTGAAATATAGTAACTACTACAAACACAGATTCTTCTCCACAAACCTCTGAGCATAACATGAGGGCCAAGAACACAGGCTCTGAAACCAGACTGGCTGCATTTGATCTAGTCTCCGCTGCCTGTTGTGTGAACCTAATCTGTTGTGTAATGGAGGAAGTATACTTAAGGAAGTATACTTGACATCAAATAATAGGCAATAAAAATTGTTGCTGCCCTTACAGTTTGAATATATTCTTCCAGACTTTGATTGACATAGTTTGTCCTTCCTGGTCATCATTTAACTGCTGATCACCACCATCACCCCTTTATAATTCATT
>NW_012151896.1:187085-187926 GCF_000956105.1 Propithecus coquereli
TATAGAAAAAATTAGCCAGGCATGGTGGCACATGCCTGTAGTTTCAGCTACTCGGGAGGCTGAGGCAGAAGGATCTCTTGAGCCCAGAAGTTTGAGGTTGCTGTGAGCTAGGCTGACGCCACAACACTCTAGCCCGGGCAACACAGTGAGACTGTCTCAAAAAAAAAAAAATACAGTGAAAAAATAATGTGCTCAGTGTAACTAAGCAGCAAAGTAGCATCACCAGAATACCTGTATCTTATCACTATTACCCATAGAGGGATCTGCAGGCCTTTTTGACACTTTCAACGATATCTTCCCACCACAGAGCAGAGACTGAGCAAAACAACACAGTGAGGGATGCATGTAGGTCTTGGCCCCCTTTGAGACATTGTGGGAAACCTGCCATTGCCGTATCTCGCTGGCACATGTGCCATTTTATTACCCTGTCGGCATGTTTGCATGGGGGATATGGGCAGGTGCAGGAGAGATGTATTGCAGCTGAAGAGGCTGGAGGGGTCTTTTTCACCTTAGGGATGCTGAATAAACTGTGTCATGCACCCATGTTTTGACTGCAGCCTGTCACATGACATCAGGTGTCGAATTTCATGCTTGTGGCATCATATTCAAAATCAAAAAGTTTCGGATTTTGGAGCATGTCAGATTTTGGATTAAGGATGCTCAACCTGTGTACCTAATTATTTTCCTAAATATGGAAATGCATAAAACATTGTTGTAAGTGAAATTATCTATACACATGTTATATACATATCCTTATTTCTTAGGTGGTGCCTGGCAGTAAATTGCTTTCAGGTATACTTTTTACCTTTTTTCCAATAGGATTATACGTATAATCTGTACA
>NW_012151896.1:190031-197904 GCF_000956105.1 Propithecus coquereli
CACTTAAATAACTCAGACATAGTGATTTTCCTTTAACATTTAGTAAATTAGTAGACACAGTGATTATGCTAACATTTGCTGTATTTTGGTGGAATTCACTTATATTAATATGATTACAAATAGGCATTCCTGCATTCTTTGGAAGAAAGTATCTAATCTCAAAATGATGCTTTCTATTTCTGCTCAAATTTACAAAGCCTATAAGAACATTTTATTGTGCTTATAAGAAAACTAGTCTAACAGTTTAATAACTGATATTAATCTGCATCAATCCAAACTATTCGACCAAAATATATCCATCGTAATCTGGTAAAGGTGCTGAGGAAGATTTTTTTTTTTCCATCGCTAACTTTTTAAAAAATGAATCACATTAGATTGATATTTTTTGATTGCATACTCTCATGGCCTGAATCTAGAGAGTTTTCACCTGGCTATAGAACAGATACCATGGCCCACAGGAGTTCTTAATCTTCCCAAGTCTTGAAGACTACTGAAACTTCAGGTAGGCCTGAGATGAAGGTGTTTTCAGTATAGCTCTTTGATTATTTCTGTAGAGTGGATGCACTTTGACCACCTTTGATGAGTACCAACAAGATGATGACAGAAAGAGGAAGGTTGGGAAAGAGAGAATGTGCCCACCCTTTGTGAGCTAGGGGAAAGACAGAATGTGCCCACCCTCTTTGATCTTGAATGTGGGGTGAAAATGGCAACACTTGTCATACTTTTTATAAGTGTTTCAGTTGGTGCCAAATTTTTAAGGGATCACCTGGTCAGCCTTGCTTAGAATTCCTCTAACTCTAGCTTTCTTGCTTTCCTCATATTCTCTTGTGGCTAATTTTCATTTTCATCCTTAACATGGGGGCAAGATGTTTCTTCACAGTCTCCAAAAACAGGAATTCTACATAGAGCAAAAAAGATCTTAATCTTCATTCAACAAATGTATATTGAGCATCTATAACAACCAGGGTTCTAGAGAGAATGCAAAAATCAATTCAAACAAAATCCTACACTTGGGAGCTTATGTTTTGGTGTGTATAACTCATATATAACAGAAGTGATGAGAACCCTAAGAATGTTTGATACCCTGCTCCTAGGTCTGTATCTTGCTTACTTATTTTGTGAGCCAAGCCGTGTACTAATTTGCCTGGCATTTTTAACATTTGTGTTTATTCCTCCTTCTTTCAAAAGGCAACAATTTTTATGATTCTAAAGCAGTTTCACCAAATTATAAATAGAGTTGTGATGCTCATTCAGTTCATTCATGGTATAAATTACTGTTATACAGAGTTGGCACCCATTCAGTACCCTGGCCCTAAAATAGGGATGCCCCTGTAATAGAATAATGCTTTGCTTCTTTTGAAATCTAGAGGAGTGTAATATTTTCCCCTTCGCCAGAGTAGTCCTTTCTCTTTTTTAGAGGGAAAAGTAGGAGGGATAGCAGGAGAGGCTGGGAACAAGGAAACTAGCCACAGTATTGAATATCAGCCAGGTGCATTGGATTTAAAATGCAATGTCTGTAGTTTTCTGAACTAGAGCAGAAAAATCTCTTGGAGTTCAAAGCAATCCTGGTGCTGACTTTCTCCTTTACTACGTAACCAAACAGCATGATATTGGTACAAAAATAGAGACAGACATAGACCAATGGAACAGAATAGAGAACCCAGATATAAAGCCATCTACCTACAATCAACTGATCTTTGACAAAGCAGACAACAGTGTACACTGGGGAAAAGAACCTCTGTTCAATAAATGGTGTTGGGAAAATTGGATAGCCACATGCAGAAGAATGAAACACAACCCCTACCTCTCACAAAAATTAATTCAAGTTGGATAAAAGACTTAGATCTAAGTATTGAAACCGTAAGAATTCTAGAGGAAAATG
Organism: Propithecus coquereli; assembly: GCF_000956105.1. Taxonomy (NCBI): domain Eukaryota; kingdom Metazoa; phylum Chordata; class Mammalia; order Primates; family Indriidae; genus Propithecus; species Propithecus coquereli. Next base: position 191,914 of record NW_012151896.1, read on the forward strand.
TAGGTAAAACTGTTGTAGATACCAGTAGAGGCAAACAATTTATGAAAAAGACCCCAGTGGCAATCATGACAACAAGAAAAATTAATAAATGGGGGGGAGGCATGGAAAAAATAAATGGGATTTGATTAAACTAAAAAGCTTCTGCACAGCTTAGGAAACAATCAATAGCAAATAGACAACCTGCAGAGTGGAAGAAAATATTTGCAAACTACACAGCCTATAAAGGGCTAATATAATAACCAGAATCTACAAAGAAGTCAAGCAGATCAGCAAGGAAAAAACAACTCTATTAAAAAGTGGGCAAAAGACATGAACAGAAATTTCTCAAAAGAAGAAAGACAAATGGCCAATAAACATATGAAAAAATGTTCAACGTCACTAATCATCAGGGAAATGCAAATTAAAACCACAGTGAGATATCACCTTACCCCAGTTAGAATGGCATTTATCAAAAAGTCCAAAAACAATAAATGCTGGCATGGATGCAGAGAGAAAGGAACACTTATATGTTGTTGGTGGGATTGCAGATTAGTACAACCTCTGTGGAAAACAGTATGGAGATTCCTCAAAGAACTAAAGTAGACCATTCGATCCAGCAATCCCACTATTGGAAATTTACCCAAAGGAAAAAAAGACTTTTCATCAAAAAGACACCTGTACGTGAATGTTTATTGCAGCACAATTCACAATTGCAAGGATGTGGAATCCAAGTGCCCATCAGTTCATGAGTGGATTAATAAAATGTGTCTGTACACCATACTGCTCAGCCATAAAAAAGATTAATACCATTTGCAACAATCTGGATGGAACTGGAGACCATTCTCCTAAGCGAACTGTATCAAGAATGGAAAAACAAACACCACATATACTCATTATTAAATTGAAACTAACTGATGAGCACACATGTGCACAGAGGAAAATAAAACTCAGTGGAATTCAACCAGGAGGACGGGAGACTCAGGGGGACCCTACCTAACGGGTACTGTGAACACTATTTGGATGATGGACACACCTTTAGCTGGGACTCAGTGTAACCAGGATCCATGTAACCTGAAACATTTGTACCCCCTTAATAATTTGAAATTAAAAAATTTAAAAAACAAGTTTTTAACTTGGGCTATAGGGGGTTGGAGATTTAGGGAAGGAAGGCCATTTAGGATACTCCATAAAGTTCTGGACTTGATTTTAGGTTACCCTATTTCATTTTAGAAAATTAAAGTTTGCTATAGTACAACTTGAAATGTGAACAGTTGATTTCAATTTTTTTGTTAGAGCTGCAGTTTTGCAAGAGGTCATTGAGTTGTGTAAACAAAGTTCTTCAGAGTTTTGAAGAGATGGAATACGCAAACGTTAAGATTTACGTCTGCCAATTTTGCTGGAGTTTTATATGTACAAAAAAAATAGGAAATGTGACATTTCCTATTTGATTTTTTAAATGTAGACAGATGACAGCCCTACAAAGTGTAAATAGCCCTAATTAAAATGTTTTCATTGTAAGAACTCATTGCTTATCAAACCATTATGGACTTCTGGAATCTTGTTCTTATAATCATTTTTTTTCTTTTACTAGAATATATCATTTATTTACTGTTGCTGTTTTTTCAGTCTGTATTGGACAAAATTTGAGACCAAAAAAAAAGCTTAAGGAGGAAACAAAAAAGAGAATCTCAAATGATTTTAAAAATTTGTATATTTCATTTTAAAAGACGGATATTGTGTTTGCAAGATTAAATGTATATCAGTCCACTCTGTCCCCCTTACTTTAGGCAAATCAATCCATGTTTTCAGTATACTGTAAGAATACATTCTTTACTTTTCTGAAAAGTAAACTTATGTGTTAAAATTTTGAATACACAATTGTAGAGCTTTACCTCTTTGGATGTGCTCAACCTGTTTTTTTCCTCCTTTATCAGAATGCCTTCTTAGTTGCCCTCTGCTTTTACTAGCTGCCTGTATTCTAACAATTTGGACTTGGGTACTCTTCTGAATAGAACTTTTCTCTTCCTTTCTCCACTTTGCAGATTTTTAAATCCAGTTGCAAATATTTCTATACTTTTATACTCCATACTTCTTTCTCACAATTAGGAATGTTCTACAGATTTAGAGGTAGAATTCAAAAAATGCACCAAAAAAAGGCAAGATGCGCTCCTTTTATAAAAAGGCCAGAAGACACCCTGGTTCACCTCTGGGATGCATTAGGTGAACCTTACTTAGAGTGTGACACAAGTTAATGAAGTTGAATTAGTTTTCTTATTTTTTTATTTTTTCTTGCTCACAGGTCAAAGTGAAGGAGATGAATCAGTGTTTTTTTAAAGGTGTATGTCAGAAGTGAGATTAATTTCTATACAGCCTCATCTCCTGAGACTTGTTTTATTGCTTATAATGAAGAGGAGCAGGAAACTTCCATTACTTTAAGTATTTACTAAACTGGAGGGAATGACAAGTATTTGAGAATATTAATCATATAGTAGACTGTTTTCTTAGTTTGTATATATTATAATTGTTCTTTCTCTCTACTCATTAAAGATTCCAGTGCTGAATATTCAAATGAAAATTTTTCCTGCACTTTGTACTGTAGCAGGGACCATATTTTCCTGTACAAATTACTTCCGTGTAATCTTCACAGGTGGTGTTGGCAAAAATGGATCAACAATAGCAGTGAGTATATCTTAAGATTTTCAATAATTGTTTACACTAGGACTTGGTTTTGTGGTCACTTTGTTTTTCATTTGAAATCTATAAAATCATTTGTTAATTTGGACTTTCTGCTTAGTCTTTAAAAAATATAATTTTTTCCTCAGTTTAATAAATCCTTACGTGCATTTATATGCTTATATATGTATATTTTTGTCCATACACATACTTTTGCACATACATTTTTTAAAAGTATGATCTGCTTTGTAAAAATAAGCCTGCCTATATAAGTAAACTCCTCAGTTTGTGCCTATCCAATTCATGCTGCTGCTTTTCATTAGCTATTCTAGTGCTTGGTTTACAGAAATTGCTGGCTATCAGGCACCATGCGGTTCTTGAAAGTTTGAGTTGGAACTATTTTATAGCAGTTCTATGTAGTATCTGATGAGTATTGAATACTCTTAACTTTTCTCTTCACTCTGCAGGGAACAAGTGTCCTTTCTCCTTTTCTCCATATTGGATCAGTGATTACATTAGCTGCAATGATCTACAAGAAATCAGCGGTTCAGCTTTTTGAAAAGCATCCCTGTCTTTATATACTGACATTTGGTTTTGTATCTGCTAAGATCACTAATAAGCTTGTGGTAAGCAGCTAAGTTTTATTTGTTCTGTTTTTCACCTTCATCTTATTGTGGTTTTATGGCCATAGTTTTCACTCTGTAGCTTCCTAAGCAGTCCTAGAATTTGCTCTCCTCCAGTCACAATCTCTTGACATCGACATGGGAGCTCTTTTTACTATTTTGTGAAGCTACAATTTGAGGTTACCAGTTCTTTGAACCTCTACAACTTTTCACCCTTTTATCTACTGTTTAATTTTGTTCAGTTTATCTACACTTTTCATTCTCAATCTGAACATTCAACTTAAGGTTCCTTGTGGAAAGCATCTTTTGTGAGCTAAATAATTTTTGAAGCTTGATACTTGAACACAATACTGATTTACTGTGTAGCTCACAATTGCTCTAATATGAAAATGCCTACATCATTTATTCTGTTTTATTCATAGGTTGCACACATGACGAAAAGTGAAATGCATTTGCATGACACAGCATTTATAGGTCCAGCACTTTTGTTTCTGGACCAGTATTTTAACAGCTTTATTGATGAATATATTGTACTTTGGATTGCCCTGGTAGGTATTGTACTATATCTTATTTCATGATTTAGAGGCTACCTGTTTTCTTATTTCAGTGGCCCAGTCCTGAGAGATCTAATTGTAATGTTTTAGAATGTCAGAAATCTGCATATGGGGCTTTCTGAGAGTTCCTTGTAGCTTTGTATTTGAGCCATTTTTGCGTTATTCTTATCAGTCTTCCCTACATCAGGCAGGGCTCATAAATTCCAAATTTCTAACGGTGTAAAGCATGGGCCAGCAGACTATTCCCAGTGGGCTCACAGGGTGTTTTGGTAAATAAAGTTTTACTGGAACGCAGCCATGGCCATTCATTTATGTATTGTCTGTGGCTGCTTTCATGCTATTAATACAATGGCAGAGTTGAACAGTTGTGACAAAGACAGTATGGCCCACAAAGCTTAAAATATTTACTATCTGTCTCTAAGAAAGAGTTTGTTGATCCATAGTATAAAGGAAAGATCATGAAGAAATTGAGTTCTTAAATTGTATAGAATAGAAGGTGAATCTGGAGAGAGAAGAAAGTCAGAGGCCACTCCTCTTCACTTTCAGGAATCTTAGGGAGGGCCTAAGCAGGTGCTATGGATCTAATAGTCTCTTTTCTTTCCAGGTCTTCTCTTTCTTTGATTTGATCCGCTATTGTGTCAGTGTTTGCAATCAGATTGCATCTCACCTGCACATACATGTCTTCAGAATCAAGGTCTCTACAGCTCATTCTAACCATCATTAATGATGTACTTGGTGTTATATAGGAAACTCATGTTTTCTGCAGGAAGGAATCCGAACATATTGAGAATGGGGGTGGATATGAACAAATATAATTTATAATAATCAATGTTGTATAACTTTTATTCTTTATTATTGGTAATACTCCCTACCTATCCTGTGTGAGAACGGGACCCATCCTGTAAATTGTACATGTTGTCATACAGGGTTTGGGCCAAGAAAGCATGCAGGAAAAAGACGCCATGTGTTTGTAATTATCCTGGATTCAGAATAATATTGTCATGGGGAGCAGATCCCCAGTGGTGGAGATTTCTAACATTGACTATTTGCAGGCCAAAAGATGGTTGCTTTATAATTTTAACCAATCATCATCTTGAGTAACATCCTTGTTTAGTGTCTTCTCAAGCTTTCTTTACTAAGGGGTTCAGCTGTGACACAGATACATCCCACTAGCTTGTGAGGTGGAACTAGTGATGAAGACCTTGAAGTTGGATTGAAAGGTTTCCTATCTTTACATTGTTGAGGAAGTCATTTTTTATTGCTCAAGAAATGGTATCTCTCATGGGCTTGGGAAATCCTGTTAGCATGCAGAATAATGTGATAACTTTGTTGATCCATTTTATTTTTATAAATAAATATATGACCTGAAAGCCAGCTTTTTTCTCAATTTTATTCAGTGGAAAGATAAACTAAGTCTTAATGTCATTCTTTAAAATTTAAGCAAAATTTATTTCTGTTCTTTAATAAATAAGGAAATTCGGTATGCTGCATTGTTGTGATGTGTCCTGTGACCTTTCTATTTTGAAGAAACTTTAAAAAAGGAGAACTATGTTCCTTTTTCCTGTTGATGGGTTCATTATGTTGTAGTTGCCACCTATGTGATTATCAGTCATTTAGGAATCTCAAATCCTTCCCTTAAATTTTCAGTAAGTGCCTGGGCTTCTGAAAGGAATCATTTTGCACTCTCCTTTTCTGGCATTCTGCTTTTTGGTACCTATACTACAGTTTGAAATGAGAACCAGGTGTCCACTATGAACCAGATTGTATACAGATTGACTAAAATGAGGTTATATTATTACTGATTTTTATCTATACCCTGTTCCATAATCAGAAGTAAACAGTAGCTGCACTGCCTTGCCTGGCAGCCAGAGCCCTGCTTGCTTGTACTTTTAATCCCATGTAGATCTGGATTAGCAATGATAGTTAAACCTTTAATTTTTTTTTTTTTGCTAGACTGTAGTAGGAAAGGGAAATCTCTCACTACGTCGCTTGCTAACAATTTCTCCAACATCTGGGATAGAGAAATATATTAATATATAGGAAAATGCTAGGACAGATCAAGTTTTAAAAGCTAGAACAGGCCGGGCGCGGTGGCTCACGCCTGTAATCCTAGCTCTCTGGGAGGCCGAGGCGGGCGGATTGTTTGAGCTCAGGAGTTCGAG
>NW_012151896.1:198137-222611 GCF_000956105.1 Propithecus coquereli
AAAAAAAAAAAAAAAAAGCTAGAACAAAGAAGGAAGGATAATTCTACTTTTTTGGCACAGTTACATCTATTGTCTTACTGACACAGCAGGTGTCAATTACTTACAGTGGAAACTGAGGCCAGGAGAGGCTAAATGGCATACCATTGTCACTTGCTGTTTTTCAGAACGGAGAGTAGAATCCAGATCTTCTGAATCCTAGTGCAGTTGTCTCCTACACCATACCAGGCATAAACCTAGATGTTGAGGGCTAACTGAAATGTGTATTTCTCCTAAAATCTTTTTCAACTTAAAAGGGAATCTGAAAAGCACTCAGATATTTGGTGTGTGCTTCCTTTAGCCCTAGATACACCATCAGCATCTGGTCAAGGGTGTATTTGTAGTAAACCTCTGTTGGCCCTGATTCTTCTTATATTCATATACCTGGTTGGGCATCAAAATCACCTGAAGAAGCTTTTTGAAAATACAGATTCCCAGGTCCAGATTCTCAAATCCTAGAAATGATTTGGCAGATTTGGGATGGTGCCTCAGAGAGTATTTTCACAAGATTTCTAGGACTCTGGTTCCTGCTCCGAAGCCTTTTGAGGTACAACTAGGTTTAGGAACCACTGCCATAAACTACCAAAAGAGATGTAATTCTTAAAAGAGTTGCAGCATAGTTAGGGGTGGTGTATGGACAGTGGGATATCTGCTACCTGCACTATGTCTCTGCACTCCCAAAGCAAATTACATTGGCTTTAACTTCAGTTTGGTAGCCCCTGCCCCTCTTCCGTCCTCCAAACACTTTTGTGTTCTTTGTATAGAATTCAGGGACTTCTGAGGGCCACAGTCACACATGTTTAAAAAAAAAAAAGGTGGCATTTTGAAAGATAAGACACTTCTAAAAAAGTTTCCCACTATTTGAACACAAGATACTAGTAGAGGTACAGAGGGAGGAGAGACTAGGTGACCACTAAACTCCTTTAGACTCTTTTCTCAAAGGGGAAAAATGTCAATGCAGGGATCCCTCCACCTTTAGCTAAAGAATTGAACTGTGCTTCTCAAAGACCAGTTGGAGGTAGAAAGTCTAAGACTGAAGGATCGGTCCAAATGAAGTGATGGACGAACAGACCTACTTATAGAAACCATGTAGTGTTCTTCACTGGCTTCTGTTGACTGAAATTCCTACCCTGGAGTTACCCTAGACTTCAGCTGCTTCCCTCTGAATTGCAGCCTCTCCCCCCAGGATTCTGGAAAGCAAACCTGACTACATCTAAGGACTGTGCTGCCCAGTGTCCAGTGCTGTGGCTGCCCTTACCAATATCTCTTACCCTTCCTGTTAGAAGAAGTGGAGCTGCTCACCTCTATGATTCTACCAGTCCAAACAGAGGCTCAGGTTCAGGGCCACCACAACCAGGGCCTCCACTTCTCATCCACTCTATTCTCACGTTTATTGCCTCATTTTCCCGGTTCTCCCCCCATAGTGGAAGCCAAAGACACACACATAAGCAATAAGATTTTCCCCTTTACTCTCATCCTCACATGTACACAGACCTTTTTTTATGTGGAGGGCCTAAGCCTTTGGGTCACAACTCTGTTCTCTATTGAAGATTTTATAATGGTGGTCCCCAAGAGAGGGCAGTTGCAACAACTTTTAACCAAGCATCTACAACATCTGTACTACTGTCTCCTGCTCTGTGCCACCTCTGCAAAAAATGCACCTCTGGGCCCAGTTCTGTGAGCATGGAGTCAGAGCCCTCCAAAGTCCTGAAAAAGTTGATACGAGGGATACCAAACTCAGACACCAGTTTGAAGCAAGACCTGGATGGTGGACTCAGAAGGAGGCTGTGGATTCTGGGGGCCGAAAGCTTCCCTGATCCTACCACTCTGGCAGGGGCTGAAGTCCAGCACTGGCCTGTAGGTCTAGTCTCTCCTGTTCACACAGCTCTTATCTCACAGTCTTTTCCCTTGGTTTCTTCTGTTTCTTCTGTTCCTCATATTCAAGTATTTTCTGTTGGAAATAGCCTGTGGGTTCAGATACAGGTGTTAGAGGCCTCTAATCTGATCAGGCAGACTATGATGAGCTCAGGAGAACAGACCAGAAATATTTTCTGCTCCCCATGCTCCTCTACGCCCACCCCAGCCCCACACACATGCCCTTCCCTGCCTCAGCTCCCATGCCCTCACAGATTTCTGGAGATCCCAGTATTTTTTTTGGCTCAAAAAGGGGCCCACGAACAGAGGGTAATTAGCAGGAATTAGCTCTAGATTAAAACAAAGATAAAAGGGCCTAGTCCTGCTTGCTGATAAATGGAACAACTTCTACAAAATATCAGCCCATGAGACATTTTCTTAGGTTTCATATTACTTCATTTCAACCCATTAATAAAATTATAGCTATTTTGTGAGCCTCTATAGAGAAATACTCTTTCCTCCCCTCCTCTTCATCCTAGAGGTAACCATCTCTGGGCTTAGAACGATGGGGGCTGTCGCTGTACCTGCAGGGGGATTCTTGCTCTTCTCGGCTTCCTGGATGAAGAGGGAGAAGAGCTGTGTCTTCACAAATTTCTTCACAAATCGGCGCTTGGTCTTGGAGGTCAGAGCCTTACAGAAGGACCGTTCTTGGAAGTGGCCTTGCCCATTTGCCTCCCGCTTGATATAGGAAGCATAGTGGCCCACGGTTTTGACAAAGAACTGCACAAAAGGGCCTGAAACATGCTCGTTGATTTCTTCTGAAGCTGCAGAGGACATATAAAGGCCATCTGAGAGGACAGCAGAAGGATGAAACTACCCAAACTCAACCTCCAAGTATGGCTTTCATTGCAAGCTGAAAGCTCCTGGGGAAAGCTGGGGGGTAGGGTTCATGATTACTGACTGATGGAAATGGGAGCCTGTTATGGGTTCTCTGCTGTTGCCGAGGAAGAATAAAATCCCATACTCAAACTTCCCCAGGCATGTAGGCCTCTGGGACTAGCCTAGGACCCCTGAGTGAGTTCATTTTAGTTCTGGAAGGAAATGGTTGAGAATCATACCCTCAGTCTCCCTGGAGAAACCCCAAATAAGAGGGGCCTAAGACTTACTCTTTAACTCATCGATCCCCCGACCAAGAGAGCCTAAGATGTCCTCCTGAAGCTTTGGTGGTAGGATGTCTTTTTCATCACCAACCTAGGAGAGGACAGGGTTAGCTCAGTGGTCAAGCAGTCAGGAAGGAAGTATAGAATGAAGGGGGTTGGCAGAAGAGCATGAGAAAGACATGAATTCTATACCCCTCTACCCCCAAATTATCCACCACATAGTAGAGAAACAACAGAAGCTGTTTCTTGGTCTTCAGTTTGACTCTAAATATTAGTGAGGTATCCTCGAATCCTGTGGTACTTGGTTTATACCCCCTGCTCGAAATGCACTAACACTGACTTGTAGTGAAGTCACCTGTATCTGTGTGGGCTCCTTGAGAGAAAAGTCTCGTTAGCACTGGTTCTCACTCAATTAAAGTACTAAATGTTGAAATAAATGGAGCGTGATGAGACTACAGTGCTTGAGTTGGTGGTGGGCCTGCAGGGGATCTGAACCCGGACACTTACCGACAATAAGAAAGTTCCTTCACAAAGATTCACCAACAGGACCTGAAATAAAGATATTATAGAATGGCTTTTTCTCTTTCCCTTTCTTCATAGACCTCAGGAGGACTTACCATCGCCATTTCTGCCTGTGGCTGTACCTTTCAGCCCACATAGCAACAAAATCAACATCAACTCTCATTTCCTGTCTGGCCTTCTCCTTCCTCACCATTCCCTTCTGGAAATCTCAGTTCCCTTCCTGGGGGAAGGGTGTGGGTGTGTGTAGGAAGATAGGAGAAAGAGCTAATGTGGAAGGGGAATACAATATGGGAAATCACAGCCAGTCACTCCCTTAACAACCCACTGACTGCAGAAATTGCTTCTATATGTGGAGCATTTAGTACATGGCACACATAAGTGCTTTACCCATTTCATCTCATTTAATCCTCACAACAGTCACGTGAGGCGGATAGACACTATCTCCATTTTGTAGGTGAGGAAACAAATCCAAAGAAGTTAAGTTGCCTGAGTTCACACTGCTAACAAATAAGAAGATCAGTTTGTTTCCAAACCTAGATTGGGACTGCATTCCCCTCTCTACAACCCCCCTTCAACTCCCTGCCATGTGGGACAAAGACTGGCATCTTCTGATTTTTTTTTTTTAATGCTTGTAACAATTTTATGTACAATTGCCTGGAATTCTATGGAAAAAACTCAGAGCTTTGGGCTTCCGGCAGGAAACTCGACAAGGGAAGGAAATGAGCCCAGGGTCAACAGGAAGAGGGAAGGAAAGAAAGTGAGGAGACTGTGGGTCTACAGGCTGCAGGTGAGGTAAGCACAGGATTGGAACTTGGAGGACCTGAGTTCCCGCTGCCTGAGGGGCCCTCAGTCTGGACCAGAGCCCGGGGTGTGGTGGCGCATGCCTGTAGTCCCAGCTACTCGGGAGGCTGAGGCAGGAGGATCGCTTGAGCCCAGGAGTTCGAGGTTGCAGTGAGCTATAATGATGCCACACTGCACGCTAGCCCGGGCAACAGAGCAAGACACTGTCTCAAAATAAAAAATAAATAAATAAATTGGATTTCTGGATTCTCCTGAAAAGTCAGAGCTCTAACACTGGTCCTGTTCCCCGCTTCTAAAGGGCAACATTCAGATAGAACTGAGTAGCAGCTGCCCGCTTTAGACAGGGCATGTGCTCACCAATTCCCCACAGTCTCCCAAATCCAGTCAGTGTTGGTCATTTAAATGCCTGCTGGTCCTCTTTTCAGTTTGTGACCCTTTGTCTTCACAATGGGGCATATGCACCCTCCATGTTCCCTTCTTCTAAATACAAGAAAAGAGAGGGGCTGGAAAGTACGCCAAGAAACAGAGCATGCACTGTAATTATGCATCATCAGGGAGGAAAATTGGACTAGTCCAGGCCTGAAACAACTTGTACATATGGGCTCAGATGCCTTCATGCAGGGAAGGCTGTTGGGGGAAAGAGTGTGTATGAAGAATTTTGTTTTTTGGGGTTGTTCCAGTATTTGGTCATATTATTGTCTGTAGAGTAATCCCTTCAAGAGAGCTTATATGGGAAGTCAGGGGATCTCCCCAACACCACGTGGCCCTCCGCTTCCTCACCCCCTGCCCATTTCACAGAGCAGCTGCTTAGGAATAAAATAGGCCGCGGCTCTGTGATAGTAGGAGCCGGAGTGTGACTGGCCACCAGGGGAGGAGCCGTAGCTTCGGAGGAGCTGGAGCTGCAGTCAGGAAGTTTCATAACTTTTGAGGTTGGGACATTTATTGCTAAACACGGGGCTAATTCTCTGTCCCAAGTCACAAGGCTAATGCTGGTTCAAAGGGCATGTGTACTCAGCAGTCCTGAGGAAGGGCGGGCGGACTGAGGAAGCAAAGAAGGGAAACGCAGCCTGCTTCTTTACTTCCCAGCAATGCTTTCCATAGGAGGGGCTTAGGTTTTATCTGTGCTACGTTCCCCTGTTGCCTGTGTGGCTCGGGATAAGTCAGTTGAGTTCCCTGGACCTCAGTTATCTCTTATGTAAAATGGGGAAACCCTTCCTCTAGGGCTGGCTCCATGCCTTTTTATAGCCTACTTCCAGACCCTGCCTCTCCCCTTGGTAAGCCCTTTCTCTGCACAGAGTGAGTCAACAGTTAGCCAGGGCAGATATTCCCAAGTACCTCTTCTGGCTTAAGATAGAGAAACATGCTATCCTTTGAAAGTTCCTACTGACAACTGAAAGCAGAGCACATGTTTTGAGTTGTTTTTCCAACACTGAGGATAGATTTATGCTGTTAATGCCCATTTTCACAACTGAGGCCTCTGGTGTGTTTGGGGCACTGCCAAGAAATAAGAAACTGATAAAATCAAAGAGGGTTGGGTCCTACATTCTCATTAGCCAACTGAGCTCTGAGATACTCAAAAAGATGGCTTTTGCTGCAAAAATCTGCATTTGCAAGACTCATAGTTTGCAGGAGGGTTATGTAGCTCACTTACGTGGAATCTGAACAAATTCCAGTGGGGTGTGTGTGATATAGACCAGCTGTGTCATCCATTTGGGTGAGATGGGACACCCCAGAGACTGCTCATTAGGGCTAGCTGGCAGAGGACAATCAGATGACCCTGAATAAGCCAGGTGCTGCCCCTTAAGTCTAAAGGGAAAGCCTTCAGGAAAGGGGGCCAGCATTTATTGAGCATCAACTATGTGCCAGGCATCAGGTTAGGAGCTTTATGCAGGTTATCTCCCCCACGATTCCCTAAGAACTGAACATTGCTATCCCCATTTTACAAATGAGGAAGCTCAGGCTTAACGAGGCTGCGTAACTTGCCCCTAATCACACAGCTGTTGGTAGCAGAGCTGGGATCCGAATCGAAATCTGCCTGACTCCAAAGCATTCACTCTTCTTGCAGCATCATACCTCTTCCATGGGGCTGTCCATGACCTCCTGCCGAAAGCGCATTTGTACTCCAACCATGAAGGGAGTGGGGCAGCAGACGGTGGCCAGAAGGCTCTCAGGGACAACAGGGATGTAGGTGTGTGCCCAGCTGAAGGGGTAGAGCAGCGCGGCAGCAGCGTGGATGCACTGAGACAGGGTGCTGGGACAGAGGAGAACGAGAGTCAGAGGGGCCCCTGCACCTCCACCCCAAGCACCGCTGCAGCCCACTACCCACAGCAGCTATCGCGGCGCTGCCCGCGCCCGTGCAAAAGGGCAAGTCTGGGTGCCATGGTGGTGACGGAGCTTGTAACCGCGCATTGCTGGGAGGGGCGAGACAGAAACCAGGAGAGGCTGAGAACCCACTAATCAAGAGAGGCACCTCTATTTGATCATTCTTTTCCCACTGAGTCTTCCTCAACTCACTACTGGCCAAAAATAAAAGTGACTCCAAAGAAGGGAGGGAAGAGTGGCCTTCAGTCAAGCAGACAAGTGATTGAGCCCCTGCTATGTGCTCGCAACTGTGCTAAGGATGTGGATACCGGGAGACACTGACCCTGCTTTTTTTTTTGAGACAGAGTCTCACTCTTTTGCCCGGGCTAGCGTGCGGTGGCGTCATCCTAGCTCACAGCAACCTCAAGCTCCTGGGCTCAAGCGATCCTCCTGCCTCAGCCTCCCGAGTAGCTGGGACTACAGGCATGTGCCACCAGGCCCAGCTAATTTTTTTTATATATATATTTTTAGTTGTCCGATTAATTTCTTTCTATTTTTAGTAGAGACGGGGTCTCGCTCTTGCTCAGGCTGGTTTCAAACTCCTGAGTTCAAACAATCCACCCACCTCGGTCTCCCAGAGTGCTAGGATTACAGGCGTGAGCCACCGCACCCGGCCTGACCCTGCTTTTAACGAACTCGCAGTGTAGTGAAGACACGAATGTGTAAACACTGGGGGCTCAGCGGAGAGGCAAAGCCTTTTTTGCCTCCTTATGTCCAGCCATCCTCATCCGCAGCCCTTACCTCACATGGCTCCCTCTGGACACTCAAGCTTATTAAAGGTTACCAGGTTGGAGCCTGAGTTAACGTGGGAAATTCCAAGGTTCCAGGAACCTCTGCCCAGCAATTCCTACATGGAAAGTCCCACAGAGGCAGCTCCCCCAGCCTTTCCAGTGAAGCATGCCTCGTGTCATTCCTGCCCAAGTCACAACTTGGCCCCCACTCCGCACCCTGCCACACACACAGCCCCACTCTGTCTTCTCTGTTCTCCACCAGCTTTCCTGGCTCTTCACTTCTCTGGCCAAATTGCCCCAAAGTCAAGGCCAACAAAAACATATGCGGGAATCCTCGTTTCGATTCTTGGTATCAAGCTAGCACTTCCTGAGTTAGCAAGATTGAGTCTCTGAGAGTCGGGCCAAGGCTTAGACTGACTGGAAGTCCCCACCCTACGTGAGCTTCAGGGATCTGAAAAACTCAGTGGGAAGGAAGTAGGGAGAGCTGGGATTTCCCTGGAGAAAGTTAGCGCTGAGAGGTGAATCCTGCCATCCTTCACGTCCCAAACTCTGATCTGAGTGGGAAGAGCCAGACAGAACCCAGCTCCAGCCACACAGAAACTTCTGGTTTCCATACAGGACTGGAAGTGGAATAGCTATTTCCAAAGCAAAAGATTATGACACTTCCCTTAAGGATTAGCCTACAACTTGTTCCTTTTTGGTTATCACTCATTTTTACAGAATTTTCAACACACAGACCCTATTCCCCGCCCAGGGTTCCTTTCCTCTGAAACCCATGACATTCGCGTGCCCCTCTGACTTCTGTTATTTGAGTCCCTAACATCTTTTTCTTCTTCCCTAAAAGAAAGAACCAGGGTTGTCTGCCCAATATCATTAGTTCTCTCCCTCTGCAGATACGAATACAAGCTTCATACCTACTGTTTTATGATGTTTTTTTCTTCTCCATTCTGTCACATCTCACCATGTCTTTCTCAGACTTGAAGCCCCTCAGAGGTAGAGACCAAGGCGTGACAGTACCACGCTTCGACTATACACAGGGATATACTCAACTGTGAAGTTACTACAAATAGCAGCTAGTGCTTATCAATGTGTGCCTGGCAGGGTGCTAGGTCCTGATGTGCATTATTCCATTTAATCCCCACCATGACTTTATGAGTTAACTACAATCATTATTTCCATTTTACCATTAAGGAGATCATGACTTTAAGAAGTTAAGAAACTAACTCAAGGGAAACCTCATAGTTAAAGTGGAAGAACAAGACTTGAACCTCATTCTGCTGCGGTCAATACTTATGAACCACTATATAATTTTGCATCACCTTAAGGTCAAGGACCATTGCTTTGTTTGTATCTTCCCAATGCTCGGCACCTGGCAAACAGCTGACATGCAATAAATGTTTGTTGAATGACTGAATAAATGGATAGATGGGCCTAACCTCCATGCTATTATCTGCCTTCCCGCCTTGTTCTCCACCCTTCTTCCCTCCCCCAGCCTTGCAAGGGCAGAATCACATCTGCATCCACCCTGACTGGTCTGCTGGGCTGTCTTTCCTGCTCTTCTCAGCCTAAGTCGGGAAACTTCTTCAGGCCCAAGCAGCAGTTTGGAGGCAGGGGAGGCTGTTTCTCTAGGCTGAAGGTGCAGATCAAGGAGCTGGAAGCGGGAGGGTGGGCACAAGGGCCCTACATCCCGATTTCCTTGGAGAGCCTCAGTCTGTTCCCTGGAACTCGGGGATGCCAGTCAGTCCAAGTGAGCCATTCAGCAGCTGGGCCCACCTGAGATCTGCTGCCAGGAAGATGATTTTTCTCTCCAGCACCGCAGAGGCAAAGATCTGAAGTATCTGTTCAAAACTGAGACAGCGCAACAGAGAACTAAAATCCACGTGTTCTAGGTGGGAGTCCAGGGGTCGTGTCAGTGAAATGAACTGCGGGGAAACCAGAGAGAGAGAGAGAGGGAGGGAGGGTGTCACCATACTGCAAGATCACACAGGCCCAGGAGTGCTGGGCCTCTACCAGCCTCTACTGCTTCTCTCCACAGGAGTGAATCTCATCCTGTCTTTCTCCCCTGCTGAAATCCCATTGATGGCTTTTCTCCGGGCGAGAACAGCACGGGTATAATCTTGAGCACGGCCCTCAGGTCCTGCCCGCTCCCTCCCTCACCTCCCCGAACACAGCCCTGTCTCTCCCCATGCTCCTCCACATCCGCTTCTGTTCCCAGAGCAATCTCCTCTTTCCTACCTGCAGCACCTCTCGGGCTGGGCCCTCCCCGCATTGCTCTGCTCCCTTCATTCTCATCCTCTTTCGGGTCCCAGAGGCCCCCTGGCCACCTAACACTTACCATCTTTTTTCCCGTGTAGCACCCTGGCTTTTTCTTCCATCGCAGTTATATAATTCACAATTATATATGTACTGGTATGTTTGCTTATTTAATGTTTGTCTTTCCTACTGGACTTTTAGCTCCATGAGCTCAGGGATCACATTCACTTTGGTCACAACTGCGTACCCAGAAAATGGTACAGCTTGGCACACAGTAAGCATCCGGTACTTATTTTTTAAGTAAATGAAAACTCCTGGCTGCTCCCCTTTTCTTCCTGTGGGGGAGCCAAGCTTCAGAGGAGCACGCAGACTGTTCAGAGTTCCTGGGTCAGGACTGCAGTTTGTAGAACAAAGTTCCCTTTGCTGCCTCAGCCAGCTTGGTGCCTTAAAACAACAGCAGCCCCCTGTGGCTTGGGTGGGGAGCCAAGGGCGGGGACAGATGTTAAGAAATATATAGAGACTACAAGGTAGAGACAGAGGACAGACACAGGAGAATAAGGGCAAAGTGAAAGTTTGGGTGCTGGGGGCAAAGTCCTTTCTAGTACCAGAAGCCTCAACTTACATGGTTTATTTATTATACATAATAGTCAAGGTGGCTTGAGCAGTAGCTCGGTGCTTAGGGGCATCAGGTTCCAAGTTATCAGAAAATTGGGGTTTGATTTTCAGCTCTGCCAACCATTCTAGCCAAGCCCAGCCCACCTGCTCAGTTTCTCTGTACTTTAACCTGGTGAATGGAAGAACAGTGGTGAGAGGCACCAAAGAAGCCCACCCTCTCCAGCCAGGAAGGGTCTTGCCCTTTTTGCTAACACACCTCAGTGCCCGAGTCCGGGATGAAGCTCTTAAGGGTGACAGTCTTCCCAGGAGCAGGGAAGGCAGCCTCTCGGAGGCCCTGCATGAACGGGTAGATGACAGCCATGGAGATCTGATGCCTCTTCTCCACTTCATCCAGGATCTGCAGGGAAAAGGACCACAGGAGGCATGGCTCACAGGGATGCTACTGGGTGAGTGGCAGAGACCCCACATGCCCCTGAGCATCATAAGGTTCTCACACTGGTTCGGCTAATCCTCATGTGTCTTCCAGGCCCCTCCACCAACTGCTCCTGCTAACTAACCTGCTCTCACGCTAAATAACCTGCTGTTTATCTCCTGCACGAGACCTGCTTCTTCCTGGCCTTCTTTTCATTCTCTCTCTACCAATCTATATTCCTCCCTTCTCTTCACACCAACACAAAACTATCTCTCCCACGAAATCACACCAGAGGAAACGCATCATCCACAATGGTGCCAAGTTCATTCATGCTGGTCGAAGTGGAAGCCCAGAAACCAAAGCCTCTTGGTGCCACTCTGTCCTCGAACTCCCACCGCAGACTCCCAGGACCAGGGACAGCCACCATGCCTCTGAACACTGCTCTGCCCAAGCAAAGGATGACAGAGTTTCCTCCTCCCCTCCTCCAAGAGTCCTGCTGGAGGCAGAGCACAATGAAGCCCTTTCTGGCCACCACGGCAGGCCCCATCCATGCTCTCAGGTCTTGACTCGGGTGTACTGGCACTCAAATTAGCTCCAGCAGAAGTGCTGGGGACCTCGGCTGCTCTCCTACCCTCGAAGGAGTCAGAAGGAGTCTCAGGTCCCCTACTGTATAATGACTGCCTTCATATTTGTTTAGTGCTCTGCATTTCATAGAGACTTCTAATATATCACTTCATTTGAGCCTCACACCAACCTGTGAGATAGGAAGGTGAGGGATCATTATATCCACTTGGCTGATGAGGAAAGCGAAACTCGGGGCAGAGGACTCCTGTGGCTCCTCCCCGTGTCCTGCTTCAGTGCCTTCTCCCTTGGCTAGAGTGGGAACAGTGGCTCTCTCTGCAAGGGATCCAGTCCCCTGGATTCAGTTTCCACTTTTCCCTAAAATCAAGTTGAGCCCAAGCCCTTCTTTGCCTCAGTTTCCCCAAGTGTGCCTCGACGCCGACCCTGGCTGTGGGGGAAGAGCTCCACTAAGGAGTCAGGTTGCACAGGCAGGGCAGGCAGCCAGGCAGAACCCGGAAGCTGAACAGGCCTAGCAGGCTCTGAGGAATCCTGTTCCACCCCTACCTTGGAGAACAAGCCGAAGCAGCCGATGCAGCTGATGATGCAGTACACTTTGGGAAGGCGAGGGCCAGGGCCGGCGGGCTGGGGAGGGGCAGAGAGGTGCCTTCAGCGCTGCAGCCTCCCCAGGGGCTTCTCCTAACGGGGGCTGATAGGGCACAAGGCTAGGGGTGGTGGCGGGTTATGGTGAATGGCAGGCCAGATGGACAAAGGCCTGGCTATCCAGAGGCTCCATTCATGGGACAGGCTGTAGGGAGGTCAGAGCGGCCACCAAGGTCAAAAGAAGAGTCCTTGAGGGCTCTGGATGGGCTCAGGGGTAAGAATTGCTGCTTTCAGTACCATCGCAATCTGGGGTCAGCAGAGAGGAAACCAAGTGTGTCTCAGAGATGAGGAAATGGCCAGGAGAGAAAGCACTATAAAGGCAACTTGGAGAATCCTCCTGGGACCTAAGATTTGAACCTAACTGTCCAAATCGCAGCCTCTGCTCTGGGAGGCTCCAGGGGCCAAGGCAAGCAGGCCTGGCTAGAGAAGGCACAAGGAGGAGCAGTTGGAGCTTCTCGCACAGAGCAGAGCTATTGAAAGCTGGGAAGATCACAGCCCAGAGCATGGCCTAGGCTCCCCAGGTGGGCCAGCAGGGGCATTGGTCAGGTCTTCGTTCTTGCAGGGTTACAGAAGGGGCACTAACACGGCAGCAGATGCAGGGCTGTGCTCTCTACAAATACTGCTGCCAAGGAGCCTGGGCTTTTGCAGCTGAGGCTTGAGTAAGCCCAGCTGTGGAGCTGAGCAGGCTGCAGAGAGGAAGGGGCAGTTCTGAGCTGCACAGACCAAGAGGCGCCTGCAGTATCCAATCTTTCTGCTCCCATCCACATTGGTCAGAACGAAGGAGAAGGTCTCCCTAAGAAAGAGCAGACAGGCTTGGTTTGCATTTGCTCACTGGATTCTAAACGGGAAGGCAGTCAGCATGAGAGGGGTAGAGAGGAGAGCAAAGGGGAGCTGCTGATTAATCACAGCAGCAGTAACACCAGTAATTTATTAAGTCCTTGGTGTCAAGCCCTACATGCATCATCTCGTTTAATTCTCAAAACAACTCTTTGAGGTAGGTTCAAATATTATTCCCACTTTAAAGATAAAGGAACTGAAGCTATGAAAGGGTGTTTCTTTTCCAAGGTCATGCAACTCAAATGGTGAAGCCAAAATTCAAATTTAGGCAGTCAAATTCCAGAGCTCATGCTGTAAGGGGCTTTGCTATACAGCCTTCTGAAGGCCACAGGACTTCTGCTGAGTCCAGCTCCTGCCAGTGGCAGAGGCAAAAGCACTGACTATTTCTCCTGGGACAGGGGGGAGAATCCCACCCTTATTTGAACAGAGGTGACTGGTCACACGGATAGCTAATATCCTTGGCCTTGAGAAACCCCAGGCAAGACGTTTATACATGAATCAACTCCACTCCCTGGCAGGAAGTCAGCACGTGCAGCAGAGGAGGGGGCCACAGGAGCCACACGGCCCACACTTGTCCCTTCTCCCCTAGTCAGATACCCCTGTCCCAGGGCTGAGCGCTTACCTGGGGTACTCGGTGAGTGGTGCCCACTCATTCCCATCTGGGAAGCAGAACAAGGGGATGGCTTTAAGCAGCCTCTCCTCCTCCTCCTGCTGGCCCCGAAGCAGGTTCTCCCGCTATAAGGAAAAGACAAAGAGACAAGTGGGCTGCAGAGGTGGACGCAAGGGCAGGAGGGGAGGGCTTGAGGGCTGGCGGGATTCTGTGGAGGCTCGAAAGCAGTCTAAGTTTTGCCACTGGTACGAGGGCCAACAGGTGCCTTTGCCTGTCACTCTGCACAGTCCGCATTCTGAGTCTGGCTGGACCACGCCAAAGCTGAGGCAGCCCACCCCGGGCCAAGTCGACATGAACTTGGGCTGCACTTCAGTATCTTGAGGATCTACATAGTCAGAAAGGAGGTCAGGGCCACGCTGAATACAGAAAGGCCCTGAGATGACCCAGCCCTCCGGGAAGACGAAGTCAGAGAGATGCCACATCAGAGAAGAGAAGCGGCCAGCTCAGCCACCACACCTGCTAATGAGAGGGGTTAACGAGAAGGATGTCCTATTGCCACCCTCACCGAGCGCAGGATGAGGCAAGAAGGAGGGTGATGCTTGGGCTGGGGCAGAGTGCTGTGCGTGCCCACCAGCTATGTGCCTGCCCCACCCTCTCCTTCCCACCCAACCCACGCAGGGGACTCCTTCTAGGAGGTCTGGCAGAAGGTAAGCTTCTCTACAGAGAAAGGTGACTGAAGATGGGATTTGGGAGAACTACGAGGTCCCAAGACAGGCGAAAGAACTAGCCTATTTTCCCTGCTAGGAAGCTTAGGTCAGTCCCTCGCAAAGAAGTCAGACCTAGATTCTGTGGGTGATAACAACAGAGAACTAGGGCTGAGCTAAGAAGGAAATGGAGAGCAGTGAGCCCCAGCTCAGCACAGCTCCAGACACAAGCCCTGCCAGGGTGGGGAGAAGGAGATGGCACCCCACCACCAC
Source organism: Propithecus coquereli (assembly GCF_000956105.1). NCBI lineage: Eukaryota > Metazoa > Chordata > Mammalia > Primates > Indriidae > Propithecus > Propithecus coquereli. The sequence goes on from NW_012151896.1 coordinate 212,528, forward strand.
CACCTTTCAAACACCCCAATCCTGTCTCCTCCTGCCCCAGTACTTACCTTGGGAAACTGGTAGGTGATCGTGGGCTCATAATCATCCCCTAAACGCTTTTTTTTTAGAGAAACCACAAGAAGGTATTCAAAGAAGTGCTGGCCTCCAGCAAAGTTGGGCAGAGAGTGCTCCTGGGCTCTTTCTGGTTCCTTTACAGCTTCCCCCGGATTGTCCTGGGGAGATCCTGAAACGGAGACACCAGGGCCCTTCAGTACCACTGATCCATTCCCAGAGTGGAGCCTGTGAGAATCTAGGTGACTTCCATGCTGAGATACCTGGAGCCTGGCCAGCACTGCTGGTCACGGAATAGGGTCAGAGCCAGCTGGGCAGTTTCCACACCTAACCTGGGAGACTTGAAACCACGGGGACCCAAGAGGAGGAAGAAAGAAACCACTGATGTGGAAGCCAAGGAAATGTACTGGAGAGACCACATGCAGGCCCCAGGCCCCAAGGAACCACGAGACTCCGGCAGGGTGCCCAGAGCAGTCCCAGAACGGTGTGCCCTGAGAGTAAACTCCTACTAAGTAAATCAGAACAGGCCCAAGGGGCGTGAGACTGACCATACCAACCTTGCAGAGGGCATGACCAACTCTAAACGCCAGCAGGGGAAGCCTCCTGGCCCAGTCACATGGGGGACCATGTGGAGATCGAGATATAAAGGAAGAGGAAGAAGGGACATTTCAAGAAAGAAACAGCCCTGACTAAATGGGTCACCCTAAAAACAAGGAAGTGGGCAGTCCAGTCCTGACCTGCTCGGAGTCGAGGCGGCCGGTGTCGGAAGATCCTGAGCACCCGGCCTACCACTTGTCCTTCCATCTCTGGGCCTTCCGGGCAGGGAGGACTCCCCTCTGCCCCAACACAGACTGGCTACAGAAAGCCCGCTGCTTCAGTCTCCAGCCACAGCTCTATGAAGCCAAGCCACACGTTGTCTTCCAAAGAGGGGAGAGCAGTTTCCATCCTGTGTACCCCATGGTTGAGCAAGAAGGATGTGACAGGACCCAGGAAGGCAGCAGAAGCCGGCACCGACAGAGACTGCATCCTGGCACTGCAGCACAGAGCTCAGCTCCTCCCAAGAGTCCCAGGGTGTGGCGAGAGAAAAGGTCATGAGCAAACACCTCCAAGGCCCAGCTGCTTCTGGGCCAAGGGCTTTGAATTCTGGGCTGGCTGCAGATTGTGCAGGGAGTTTGTTTACAATCTCAGGACGGAGAAGAATGCCCGATAGCATCAGACTGTGGGTGCTGGAAACTTGTCGGTCTCAGGACAAGGATCTTGTACCCCTATAACTTTGGTTGCTGACCTTCCACTTTTCAACTTGGTCAACAGCAGCTGAAAACCCCTGTAAGGCCACTTGCTGCATTCCAGAACTTCCAGGACTTCAGGACGCCAACCAAGAGCACAGGACCAAACACTCCCTGCAACTAGGATGCCACTGTCCTCCCCTAATTAAGATGAATGATAATCCAAACGGATTAATTCTTCAAGCAAGAGAGAGTCCTGGAAATAATATGGACCCAAACCCTCTTCACCTGATGGTAAAGTAGAGAGCAAAGTCCATCTCTAAGCTGAGACTTCCTGATATTTCAGAAATAACTACAATCCTGGGCTAAAGCGGAGAGTTCTGTCTCCGGCACTGTGTCCTGGCACAGTCCCTCTTCCCAAATAGGAAGCACTGACTCAGGAGACTGTCCCTAGCCTGGGGTAGGGGACTGGTTGTACCAGCAGCCTGAAGGTCATTCAGTGGCAGTGGAAAGCAACCGGGTGATTAACGCCCTCCCCTCCTCCTCAACTGTCCTCCTTGTTGGGCCAGGTCAATGCTTCTGAACAAGCTATAAGCAGAGCTGCTAGCTCACTGCTGTGTCTGGGGACTGGGGAAGAGAGAAAAAATAGCAATAAATCATCTCGGCTTCTCACAGACACCCCTGAATGAGTAAAGGTAAAGGGAACGAGGGAAAGACTTTTGCAGGAAGCTACCTCAAAGAGAAGGCAGGCAGCAAAAGGGTTTGGGGCCAGTGTCTGTCACTCCTGCAGAGAATTAGCAGCCCTTTGGAAGAGAGAGACGTGCTGGGTTGGGGGAGACAGCTGTCTTGCTCCTAAGAACTCTAGACCTAGCTTTTGTGGGACTAAAAGGCCATGACTCCTGGGGGAGCCCCAGTCACAGTAAATAAGGAAGTTCCAGATGCTGGAATGGGTGAGAAGAGTGAACCAGAACACTCAGAGCCATTACCAAACCTTACTTGCAACCTACACAGATTTACTGCACAATCCTCACTGCCTGTCTGGGGAGCAGGCATCTTCCTGATACCTATGGGGAAACTGAGGCATAGAGTAATTCAGGGGCTATTTAAAATTAACAGGACCTGTTGGGGGTGGGAATTATGAAAGCTCCCTGTCCATGCTCCTGCCTTCTGGGTGCCTTCCACATCAAGCATCCCACAGAGGTTTGCAAAGGGCTTTGAGAACCAGAATCTTCTCACTGATCATTCCAGAACCTCAGGAAATCATGCTTTTCCCTAAATCCTTTCAGCTGCATTTTCAGCTCATTTTCTCCTGCTTTATCAGGAGAGTCAAGAGTATGGCAAAACTCAGATATCCTTGAGAAAAAAAGTAACTAGACTTTTGGGATGAGGTCCAAGAAATTTAGCAAAAGACTACTTTCTCTGCCCACCCCTGTTCAAAAGGAGTTATCAACAGAAAAGAAAAGCATAAGAGAAACTAACATCCATCAAACTCATATGCTTCCTATAAGTCATCTTCATTTAATCCCCAGTGCCCTAGAAAGGAATTATTATCCTGAGCTTTAGTTAAGGAGAGAGCCACTTTTTCTAGGGAAGTCGGGAGTCTGGTTACACTTGTTGCTCCCCTCAAGAAGCCCCTCCCACAGCCACCTGATTGAAGTCCCAGAACCATCTAGAACTCTTGTCCCCATCCTCCGGGCCAGGGACCAGTACCAGTCCATGGCCTGTTAGGGACCAGGCCGCAGAGCTCTGCCACCCCACTCCCCTTGGAAAAACTGTCTTCCATGAAATTTAAGGGGTTGGTGGTGCACAGAAGGAGGTGAGTGCACGGTGGTGGCGGAAGGCAGGGGTGGGTGGGGTGGAGCAAGCAAAGCTTCATCTGTATTTACAGCCACTCCCCATCACTCGCATCACCACCTGAGCTCCGCCTATCCTACACCCACCCTGTGAGGTCAGTGGAAACGCTGTTCCGTGAAACCAGTCCCCGGTGCCAAAAAGGTTGATCTAGAATATAAGCGAGGGGACCTTCTAGAAACTTGATTTAGGAAGCTGGCCCTTCCTTTTCCAGCTCAGCTGCTCTCAACCCAGGAACATCACCATACCACTCCTACCCACAAGGATAATTACACACACACTCTCTTCTCTCTCTCTCTCTCCTCTCTCTCTCCTAATGCACAACTGTCCTGGGGGTAGGAAGGCAAAAGAGTGAGGAGAAAATCCCCAAGAAGGTGGAGGATGGTATGGAAAATGACGAGAGACTGACAGATTCTAGAGCTCAGGGCAGGTACTACTGACTGTTCATCTTACAGTTAGTTCCTCAATGCTAGGAAGCTCCTACAGGCACAATCATCAGCCTCCGTGTGGGTGGAAACAACTGGAACGCCTCCTCTGGGCCTTAGGGGACAGACCCCATCCATCCACACAGACTTCCCAGGGTCTGGGAAGACCAGGTCAATGCTCCCCAGAGGAGGGAGAACACCTCTGCTCCAGCACTGCGCAGCCCCAGGCCTCTGACCCAGCCCCTGGTCTCTGACCTCCCCGAATGGTGCACAGAGATTGGAGACCTGTATTTAGGGAGAACACAGCAAGGGCTGGGTAAGGAACAAGGGGTGGCAGAAGGACTGGGAATGGGACAAAGAGCATAACACTCAAAGGTCACTGCAGTTCAGAGAAGGGAGCACTGACCACCCCCTAAAGTCCCCCAAATCTGGGGCTTGGGGTAGGAGAGGCGCTCACCGGGCTTCTTGAGTTGCCAATGTTGGAAAGGGCGAGCTGCCTGAGAATGACCCCTGCTCACTTTCTAATCCTCTCTTTCATCCTCAGAAGGTGGGACCTCTGGGCAAAGTATCTCAGGGTCATGGCCGCTCAGCACAGGACCAGCTAGTGCTAAGCAGCAACAAAAGTTCGTTGAATGAATGAATAAATGAATGAATTCCCCATTTCACTTATTGGGGTTGAGGGTCTGGGTGAGAGTCACTTGCTTGGGTCACACACTGTAAAGCTGAGCAGGCTGGATCCCAACTCTGCCCAAGGTCACGCTCTGCAGGGCACCCAGCTGCCCCTGGGCGCGAGTTAGGGAGAGCAGTTTTTGGGGCCCATGGCTGTCCGCGGGGCAGGGGCAGGGGCGCCGGCTCCCAGGACGTGGGCAAAGGCCACTGCCAAGTCTCGGAGCAGCGAGGTGGGGCGGGGCGGCAGCAAACGCGGGGCGAGGCAGCGCCTCCGGAGGGCGCCGGGCGCTTCAGGCACACTGCGGTTGCACCACAGCTTCCCGGATGGAAGGACACGTGGCCCTGGGGCCCCACAACCGTTTCCTCCGGCCGGCGCCTCCCCCTCGCCCCCGCAGGCCTGGCCACTTTGCAGTCCTCCGCCCCCGCCCCCGCCTGACCCTCTTCACCTCTACCTGCGCTCTCCAGCGCACCTGATCCCCGCGCAGGCCCCTTGAACCCCCTGCAAAGGCTCCCGGATCCCACCCCCGCGCCGCGCTCCCCGGGACCCGCACCACCGCCGGCCTCTCGTGCCCGGTCCCCCGTGCCCGCGCTGTCCCCGCGCCCTAGCCCCGGCGCGCCCCGGCCGGACTAACCCCCGTGGCCGCGCTTCAGTCTCAGGCTGGCTCGAAGGCGGCGGCCGAGCCCATCCATGGCCCCTCGGTGCCCGGCGCCCGCTCCCAGGTCCGCGCCGGCCCCGCCCCCCAATCCTGGACCTCCGCGGCCGCGACACTTTCACTTTCACGCGGGGGGAGGCCGAGGGGACAGGTTCGGGGCGGGGCAGCGTACCTTCCGGGCTCCGGCCCAACCCCTGGCGCACCTGGGCGGGCCCGCTCTTCCCTCGCCCTCTGCGGGCGGCGCGGGGTGACCGAGGGCGCTCGACGCGCGTCCGGGAGGGGGCGGCGCCACCTCGCTCCCACCCTCCGTGGGGCGCCCCGGGAAGGTTGACTTTCCGAACCCCAGAGTCCGCAAACGCGCTTGTGGCTGAAGTCACCGCCTTCCAGGTGGCTCCCGACTAACCCGAGAAGGGAGCAGTTTTCAGATCCTCAAATCTTTGCAACCGCTCTGCTTCTCTCCTCTACGACTGTTTTAGCCACGTGGCCATCTCCAGGTCTCGTCATATTTGTCCTCCACCCTTGGGGCTTCTGGAGGAGGGACTGGAGTTGTGGGTTAGGGTCCTGACTCTGCCTTCCATCCAATCTTGTCCTTGGGCAGGTCAGCAAAATGGGGGTAGTCCTTGCCCTGCCACTACTCGGAGAGGTGAAGTCAGGAAATGGAAAGCTTCTTGTGAGCTGTTATGTGATACAAGTTTAAGGAACTACTTTGTCATCATCACTGCAGCTATCCCCACACCCCTTCTAATCCCAAGTCCCAATGCAGCCTTTCAGCTCCTTCTCCCTCTTCTCACCTTCGTGGACTCCCACATATGCCCGGACTTCAGACTTCAGGTATCAAACATGACAATTTGGGTCTCCTGAGCCCACTTGCTCCTGGGGGATCTGCCCTGGCTCCCCTCTCCCTCCCAGCACATTTATCTGTAGGGATAGGAAGAGCATGGTCCATCTGGAGTTTCGCTATTCACCAAGGGTTTAGTCTGAATGTCAGGAGTGGGAGGCAGAGGGAAGAAGAGAGTCTGGCAGAAATAAGTCTCAGATCTGTGGACATGATCCGCAGAGCTACAGCCCCCTTTCTTCTCCCCATGCATGGCCTCCAGGTGACTCTCTAGTCTCAGAATACCAGTGAGCAAGAGTTGAGAATCCAGCCCTAGTATTAAATGTCTAGTCTTAGCCCAGAGGTTCTAAAAGTTGACTGTACTATGGGCGTATATAGTTTTGCACTTAATTACACAGTCTGTTTCTGTTCCCATTCTCTGTGTATTCTGGCAGACAAGGATACATCTCTTCCCCAAGTACCTTCTCTTGGCTGGCCCCATGTCTTACACCTCTCTGTGTAAGAACGGTAGTTGCTCATGATAAATTTGCCTAATTGGTTAATTTTTTTTTTTTTTTTTTTTTTTTTTGAGACAGAATCTCACTCTGTTGCCCTGGCTAGAGTGCTGTGGCGTCAGCCTAGCTCACAGCAACCTCAAACTCCTGGGCTCAAGTGATCCTCCTGCCTCAGCCTCCAGAGCAGCTGGGACTACAGGTGCGTGCCACCACACCTGGCTAATTTTTTCCATTTTTAGTTGTTTGGCTAATGTCTTTCTATTTATGGTAGAGACAGGGTCTCGCTCTTGCTCAGGCTGGTCTCGAACTCCTAAGCTCAAGTGATCCTCCTGCCCTGGCCTACCAGAGCGCTACGATTACAGGCATGAGCCACTATGCCTGGCCATAAAGTACTGTCTTTACAGGCTCTTATCTCCAAGTATTTCTGAGAAAACTCAAAAAACACACACTCCAAAGACCAATTCTTGTACTTGCTTGTCATCAGAATCTACCGTGGGGATCCAAGCTATTACTTTCTCCTTCTGCAGTAATACCCATTTGTTTCAAGACAGACTTACTGTTCTTCCCTGTGCCATTTTGCCTAACTTGGACATTAACTCTATCTTCAATTCCATACAGTGATAGCTGAGATCAGGAATAGTTTTGTTAAGACTTAGCTGAAGGTTTGTTAAGACTTTGCTTTGTGATAAGAGAAGTACGTCATAGGAGAACCTGAAGACAAAGTATCACTGTTCTTGAGGTCTGCACAGGGGTCCTGTTCTGGGCACTTCCCTGTTTACTCCTAGAGCTGCCACCATGTTGCAGGGACCAGCTGACCCAACTCTAGTGGGAATGCCCTTGAGTCCAGCCCTGCCTCAAAATTCACATATTCCAGAATGATTGGCAATGGCAATGTTTATTACATTCGGGGGGAACCCTACCCCATACATAGAATCTGATCTCATCCTTTGGCACAAAGAACAACAACAGCAAAAACAACCTGCCTTCCCCCAAGAATGGGCCCATCAGTACAGAATAACACCATCAATAGTCCCACACAATTCCTCCTCTTCTTGAGATGAACAGAAGCTTGAGCCATCTCAAGCTATGTTTCTGTCAAGCCATCTGCAGCCTGGGTTTCCTATCTCCTGTGAGAAATAAGTCAAACAATAACCTACAGATCTTCCAGAAATAAGAAATGATATCCAGGATTAGGAAAGAACATCCGAATATTGAAAACAAAGATGACCTTGTACATTACCACAAAGAGCTCCTGGAGCTAATGTTCTCAAATCTCTCTCTTCTGGAAAGGGTCTCTGTTCTATATTTGATAACCCAAAATCCACTGGGGTGGTCCTCCTTGAAATGAAGTGCCGTGTGATAGATCTTTCCTTTTTTATTCTCTGGCCTCATCTTACGCAACTTTGTCCCTCTTTATATCATCCTTTCTATTCGTCTAAAACGCCAAGATCTTTTCGATCCCAACATTTTGCACATGCTGATCCCTCTGCTTGGAATGTTCTTCCTCCCGTTCCTTACCCCACTAACTTTTGTTGCTTCTTTATATCTTGTTTAAATGACCTTTTCTGAGAAGACTTCCTTGACCCTCTTTTCCATTTAAATCAGATCGTCCCATTACAATCTTAAATCACATCATTTCCTTTGTTTCCTTAAGAACATTTATGACAATTTGTAGTTACATATATATTTCTGATATTATTTTTCCAACTACTCTCTCCCTTTCTAGAGTTATTTCCAGGAGACACATAGTGTCTCTTTTACTCGCTTCTATATCCCCATTGCCAGGCACATATTAGATAATCAGTAAATTTTTTTTGAATGAATGAATGAATGAATGGGTGAATGAATAGGTAGGTAGTCTGCTGTAAACTTCTATCTCTAAGGAGACATAAAATTAATTGAAACATTTTTCATCTTCTAGGTTCTACTCAGGGCAAACTCTTTGGTTGCCGAACACCGATGTCTCTTTTACCCCTGCTAGCAGAGTCTTTGCTCAGCGGTGTATCAGATGGTGGAACCTGACCATGGTAGTCCCAGTCTCCTTCCTGGAGACCGACTTATGCTAGGCGTGTGTTCCAGCTCTGGCCAGGGAGAGGTAAGGAGATGTTTATCCTAGTGCAAGAGACAAGGTCAGACATGCTGGGGATTTCTGGGATGGGTTTCTCCAGAAAAGATGTTTTCCTGCCTCTGGGCATCAGTAGATTTGCATATGATGACAGGAATTGCTGAGATGAAGCCATCATATGCAGCTGAACAAGGTCAACATTCTCTCAGGGAAACAGAGCAGGAGCCAGGGATGGCTGGCTGGCCTGGACCTGCCTCTGCTCTGCACTGCTTGCTACTTTAGGTAATTACTCCGGTATGGTTTAAGGCAGTGAGCTTTCTAAATACATTTTACATGGCATCCTAACACAAACACCCACACATGTAACATACAAATAAAACAAAAGTTTCACAAAGCTATACCACTCCTACTATGTGCAAGGTATGCCAATATTTCTCTTTTTCTTCCCTTCTGCTATTGCATTTAAAATATGCTTGTTTGAGGCACCCTAAAATGATTTCATCCCAAAAAAGTGCTGTGACCAGCAGTTTAAACATTTTGGGGCTTTCTGGTGCTTCTTCTGCAGACTCTGGAGCCAGACTACCTGGGTTGATATCCCAGCTCTGCCAGTTACTAGTTTTGTTACATCAGACAAGTTTCTTAACCTCTCTGTGATTCAGTATTGTCATATTTGATGGGGATAATACCGGTACCTACCTCATGCGGTTCTTTTAAGGATTAAATTAGCTCATACATTTAAAGCACTTGGACTAGGAAGCCATTAGGAAGTCTGAACAGACGAATGACATTATCCTACAAAGATGAGCAGGGTATGGTCCTCGTTCTCACCGTGTTTGCATTCTTGCAAGAAAGATATAATGCAGAGGTACTGGGATTAAGATAAACACAGAGTAGTCCAGGATCATGAAGGAGAAACGTGTGTTCCAGTCTGAGAAATCAAATCTAATCTCCAGGAGGTAAGACTGGGAGATAAAATGAATTGTGAAAATTCTAATTACTATTTTTAAATCAGTATACTAATTTTTAGAGCAGTTTTAGGGCTACAGAAAAATCGAGCAGAAAGTACAGAAAGTTCTCATGTATCCCCTAACCCTACCTACACAGTTTTCCCTGTTATTAACATCTTGCATTAGTGTGGCACATTTCATATAATAGATGAACCAATATTGATACATTAGTATTAACTAAAGTCCGTAGTTTACATTAGGGTTCACTCTTTGTCTTGTATATTTTATGATTTTGACTAATGTATAATGACATATACCCACCATTATAGTAACACATACAACAGTTTCACTGCTCTACAACTCATCTGTGTTCTTCCTAGTAATCCTTCCCTCCCCGTCTCACCCCCAAACCCTGATCTTTTCACTGTCTCCATAGTTTTGCCTTTTCTAGAATGTCATATAATTGTAATCATACAGTATGTAACCTTTTCAGATTGGCTTTTTCTACTTAGAAATATCCATTTACCTTTAAAAAACCTCTCTGAATACAGAATACATTCATAAGAAAAAGAACAAAGAATAGGAATTTAAAAGTGTATTGTCAGCACTGTCCAGAGCTTTGAGCAACCAACAAATAGGTGTAACCAATTTTCTTAACAAGTATCTGCTTAATAAATATTTGCTGAGCAAATGAATGAATGAACCCCCAGCACAATGATTACAATGTTAGCAGATGGGCAATATGTATTTGTTGAACTGAACTATAGTCCTAACATCTTGATTGCATTTAGGAGTTTCCCAGTTCTCCTTGACCATTTACTTAAGAAGAACAAATAGCTCTCATGGCTTGGTCATTTTATGTGTTTCA
>NW_012151896.1:222661-224455 GCF_000956105.1 Propithecus coquereli
TCACTCTGTTGCCCTGGCTAGAGTGCTGTGGCGTCAGCCTAGCTCACAGCAACCTCAAACTCCTGGGCTCAAGTGATCCTCCTGCCTCAGCCTCCAGAGCAGCTGGGACTACAGGTGCGTGCCACCACACCTGGCTAATTTTTTCCATTTTTAGTAGAGACGGGGTCTCACTCTTGCTCAGGCTGGTCTCGAACTCCTGACCTCAAGCAATCCTCCCGCCTTGGCCTCCCAGAGTGCTAGGATTATAGGCATGAGCCACTGCACCTGGCCTAATTGGCTAAATATTATGGTGCCTTCATTTTCCCAACCTGTTCTGTGGTGTTCCCAACCAAACTACTTCCCTTCTTTAAAAACAAATGAAGAAAAATATGTGCACCAAAAAGACAAGTACAAGAATGTTCATGGAAACTTATTTGAAATAGTCTCAAACTGGAAATAACCTCAAATGTCCATTAATAGTAAAATGAATTAATTGCAGTATATTCATACAGTGGAGTACTACACAGTAATAAAAATAAATAAACCACTGCTATATGCAATAACATGGCTACATTGCACAACCATAATGTTGAGCAAAAGAAGCCACACAGAAAAGAGTATATGATGTAAGCTTCCATTTATATAAAGTTTAAAACAGGCAAAATTAATCTATGGTATGAGAAGTCAGGATGGTGTTACCTTTAGGGAGGAAGGAGGAAATAATGATTGGGAAAATACCATAGGACTTCTGTGGTGCTGATAATGTTCTATTTCTTAACCTGGTGGTAGATACATAGGTGTATTCACTATGTGATCATTCTTTGCACTGAACACTTAAGCACTCTTGTATATGTGTGTAAGACTTTAATTTAAAAAGACTTTTAAAAGTATTCGTTAGGATGTTAGGATGACATTAATGAAGGTAGTGAAACAGAAATGGAAGCTAGTTGAGAAAGAAATAAGACATTATTGGGATGTGGGGAGGTGGAGTTAAGTGTAATCTACACTTTTGAGAAGTGTGGATAACTATATGAAGAGGTTAATTTGGTGGGTTAACGTGCAAAAGATTAGAGCATTTTACAGGTATAGAGACAGGAACCAGCAAGGAAAGAGATTTAAAGTTCAAGAAAATGTGCAGATGGAACATGTCTGAGAGGAGAGGGGTGAGAGGGCAATGAGAGGCATAGATAGAAGTTTGGCTTTAAATGAGAAAAGAACTTTATTTGAGGGGGGAAAAAAAAGAGAAGAGAATGTGTATAGAGAATGACAAATTTGCAGATAAGGAAGTAGGAAATTAAAGGATACCACAAGGGGCCTTAGTTTCTGCTAAGAAAAAAAGTTCTTTTTCTTCTTGTAGTTGCCATATCTTACTATCCCTTGGATAATTCCCCCAATCCGGCCGTGGAGTGGAGGAAAATGACCCCAGCCTTCCTTTTTTGAAGGTCTTGAAAGGAAGCACACAAACAAGTTGTGTTCAGGGAGACAGCATGACATAGCAGAGTGAGGCTGGGCATCTGAGACAGGCAGACCTGGACCTGAGCTCACCCTGCCTCTAGCATTCCCTGCAGCCTTGGATCAGGCATTGCTCTAAGCTTCACCCTCCTGAAATAATACAATCAACTTTCAGGGCAGTTGTGAAGATTGGAAAGAATATATTTGCCACCAAACTCCAAACTTTAGACATAACCTTTAATCCTCAAATCATTGTAGTCTCAGCTCCATCTCCTTTACTTTGTTCTTCACGTGTTGTGATACATTTTTGTCAAATCCTGATTTTTAAGGTTTAAGTACCTTCCTTTTTTTTTTTTTTTTTTT
>NW_012151896.1:227795-235291 GCF_000956105.1 Propithecus coquereli
CTTAACAAGTATCTGCTTAATAAATATTTGCTGAGCAAATGAATGAATGAACCCCCAGCACAATGATTACAATGTTAGCAGATGGGCAATATGTATTTGTTGAACTGAACTATAGTCCTAACATCTTGATTGCATTTAGGAGTTTCCCAGTTCTCCTTGACCATTTACTTAAGAAGAACAAATAGCTCTCATGGCTTGGTCATTTTATGTGTTTCACGCACTATGCTAAATATTTCACAAACATTATTTCAAATCAGCATTATCAGTAATCCTGTGAGCTAGATATTACTATCCTTGCTTTATAGAAGAAACAGGTTCAGAGATGTTAAAAACTTGCCCAAGGTCACACAGCAGGTACAGTGAACCTTTAATTCACACTCAGGTGGAAATCTTTTATCCAGGAGCACCCTGATGAGTCCACCAGTACTTGCCGTGGAGTCTTCCGTGAAGCTGACAAGTGGCCCAGTACTCAAAGCCTACCATGATGACTTCGAACAGATATCCTGTGTAACTACATTCAAGCCAGTCTGTTCCCACAATGCCCTGCCCATTTCTACTTTCTATACTGAGGAATTCCCCAAAGTGGTGAAATTTCATTTTTGTTTTCCCTGTATGGGCCAGAGGTTCATCATAATAGGTGCCACAGCTACTGGAAGTCCTCGGAGAGATGTACATGACCCCCTAGAGACAAGGCAAGTATATAGTTCTGTCTTAAAGCTGGGGAAATAAGCACACCATTCACCAATGTAGGAATAAAGAAGGTGCCAGAACATCATGCAGGGCTTTGTAATTCATAAAAGATTCTTAGATATTTTTCCCTACAATCAGAAATTTAAAATGCCTGATTTTCTCCAATACTTCAAACTTCTGACAGACAAGATTTATAAATCTAACAAGCAAAATCTTTGTAACTAGAACCTACTCATCTGCTAACTGTGATAAGCAGAGCGCATAACCAAAACAGCACCGTGAGGACAAATTGCTTTCCCTGAATGAACACGATTTGCTAAAAGTCTCGATCCCATATTTATTGCTTTATTGTCTTTCTGCTTACTTGTGCAATTTCCCAGAACTACACACTTTTCTCATCCAGTCAAGGGAAACTGGAAAACTCAGTCCCGTGACTGCAGTAACTGAAATTTCAGAATCAGGGTTATGTCTGGGACTCTGGATGGAAAAATGAGGCTTCAGTGTCAGTCCCAAGTTCATTCTAGATGAGCCATAACTTAATAAACTCAGCACTTCTTCTAGTAATGACTTCCTAATCCTATACCTTTTCTTTCAATAAGGTGCATGCTTTATCACCTTTTTGGTTTTTTTTGAACAGTGACCTTCCATAATACTTTTACCAAGAGGTTTTCTGCATGAATTTTAATTGATTAATTTGAATTAAAATTCTCTTCTTACCCGAATTGCAATGAAGTATCTTTATTGCCTGCTTGGGTTTCACACCTGTTTGTTCACTTGCACCTTATGTGCCTCATTAACCTCTATGCTCTGGCCATTTATTGACAGAAAGAATGTGGAATTGTAGAACGCCAAGTTAGAAGGGAAGGTATCAGAGGCATTCATGTGCCCCCAGGCTGTTCTTGCCAAGTACTGGAAACTCCGCTGGGCATGGTTTCAACAATGGGAAGATCACTGCCTGGGAGAAACTTAGAGCCTGCCAGGCCCTGGCCTCCCTGGCTGGGGTGTGAAGCTTCATCCTCACATAGTCAGTTAGTGGCTGTCAAGACCCAAATCCAGGAGATCCCTTTGTCCAAGCCCCTGTCTTCAGCCCAAGAAAGGGGTCTGATGGATGGTTGTTTTCTTTTTCCCTTTTTTCACTTGATGAACAGAGATAGACAATAGAAAGCAGTGAGCTCTTAACACAGTACTTGAACACAGAAATCAGGAAATACTTGTTAACTGACTGACTAATACCCCAGACCCCTACCTGCCCAGGTCACTCTAATAACAAAGCCCAAGAAGGAATGACACCCACGTCCCCACAATACTCTTTCTCTCCCCTTGCCCCTGCCCCACCCCGGAAGGAGCTGTGCTGAACAACCACATTAGACAGAGGGCTATCCACTAAGTGATCACGGCCTGTAGGAGGAGCCAAGGAAATGAGGAAAGGCTTTAAAAGACAACCATAGGAGAAAGAGGGAAGGCCACAGTGGGCAGAAGGCTGGAGGGAAGAGACACAGGTGGTGAAGTAGAGAGGCTGGGGGCAGAATTGCCAACACTCTCACAACCCTGTCACCCACTTGGGTCTCAGAAACCACTCCTTTTTCCTTCCCTTTTGGCTCCTGCAGAGAATATCATTCCATCTTATGTCTCATGTCTTGGTTAAAGAGATGGAGGCACAAGTGTGTGTATGTATAGGTGCCCACGTGTTTACTTACCATATGTGCCAAATTAACACCTGTTCTAAAGCTGAACTCTGCTGCGTAGGGCCACTGAAACTCGGAGCCCTCGGGGAGCTGCACTCCTGGGATTGCATACCGACGAGGGGATCGGGGCTAGCCTCAGCCCCAGGAGGTGCCCTTATAAGACCTTTCTAAGAGCCAAAAGAGCCACAGCCTACTCCCTCATTTATCCACTTCTCTGTTCACCTTTATGTCTTCCTCTAAGAAGACTTCATGCAGCTGTCATTTCCTGAGTGTCACGCCTCTGAGTGCTGGGAATTGAACCACACGAACCTGAACTCAACTCCAAGGAAATACCATCCCAGCCCTCCGAGGAGTTTTCACAACCAACATAACTTGCAGGGTTCTTGCAAAGACCAAGGGAGATTTCAGATGTAAAAATGCTTTGAATAATTGGAATGTTTGTACTAATCTTATTGTCATATACTCCAATGGTGCATATATAACAGAGCTCACTAGTGCCCTTGCCACTGAGAGAAAGCAGAATAGAGTAATTAGTAATCAGCTTTTGACGGGACGCTTGGGTCTGAGCAGCAATCAAGCGGTAGGCATGTGAGAAACCATGAGCTCAGGTTCCCAGGGTGAATGGGGCTGTGTGATTAAAAACAGCTTTGTTTTGCTCCTTTCTCTCCCCCCGCCCCCCTCTCTCTACAAAGGAAACCAAATGTAAATTCGTACTTATTCTAGAGGCTCAGATACCAGTCTCCTTCTTATCAGGAAGCTGAACATCTCAGTTGGCCTAGCAGGGAGGCCGGGTTTCAGGAGGCCGGGCAGAAGGTGGAGCTAAGATTGTTTGTCAGTTTGTTCTGGGGGAGGAGGTGGAACCATCACCCACAGCACTAACCAGAGGAAACTGCCTGTTCCCCAAGGTCGTTGTGGGACTTCCTGCCAGAGCACCTGATAGAACAGGGCTCAGTGGCCCTCACCACCAAATCTTTCCATAGGCAGAGATGGGGGGTAGGAGGGTTTGTGACTGACCAAGCAACCACCTCCCAGGTCAAATCTGAGCTCCATGCTCACTGGGGGAGGCTTTGGGAAGAAAGAGCACAAGACTTTGGGTCAAGAAGTCCTGCATTTTAATCCTGGCTCTGCCATTTGACCCCTTCCTGTAAAATGGGGAGGGACTATAATGCCCACTGACTGTGAGGGTTACATACTTTCTCTCCCATCCATTTAATTCTTCCCAGTTCCCAGAATCCCTGTATCCTTCCTCTTGCACTGCCAGCCAAAACTTAAATTTCTGCTTACTTTATTTTGCAGAGCAATTTAGTTTTCTTTGTTTCATTTTTTGCCCTCGAGACCAGATCCTGGCATTTAATTTTTCAGAATTAAGTGGCCTTCCAATTGTCTTGCTAACCAAAAAATAAAGTTCTCCAAGAGAAATCCTGCCTCCAGCATTAAAACATATGCATTTTTTTTTTCTCACTACATTAGTTTTTCACTCTGTACTTCCCTGGTTTCTCCAGATAACCTACAACCAACAAGACCGCCCTGCTGGCCTACCATCCTCTACCTGGACTTCATGGGTCCTCAGGGCACTGTTCTGTTCATAGGCCATTTTTCTATGATCTGAAATGGTGCCCTCCTCCGTGTCCCTCCCATGTCTTTCGATCAGCTTATTTATGAAGTCTTCCATAATTGCAGTGCCATTGTGCCAACGTCTTATCAAAACATGTTCATTATATACACCGGCCAAACATGTAAGGGAGGAATTTTATAAGAAAATTGCAAAAAGCAATCAATAATAGAAATTGTCCATCACCAACCCAACGTCCTTCCCAGCACATGCGCCTTCTCCCCTGCTAACAGAACTCGTATTTGCTAGTTACCGGTTGAAATCCATTGACTTTAAGGAGGGGACACCCCTACCCCAGCTGTATGGGATGAATTGTAATTTGCCTAAAGCAAATATATAATAGTAATTTCATTCTCCTACATTTGGCCACATGACCCAATGAGATATGAGGGGAAGTTTCCTGGGTGTAGCTTTTAGGAAAGCTCTTGTTTTTTGGATAAAAAGGAACAAACTCAACATGTAGGGTCCCTTTTGTCCCTCTGCCATTTTTTTCTTTCCTGGAATACTGACATTATGCCAGGAAGTAGAGCAGCAATCTTGGGACCATGAGGCATAAGAAAAAGGACAAAGAAACAATCTATTAAAGTATGGTGTAGCAGATAGATAGCAAGAACCCAGGATACTCATGGCAACCTTGAGTAGCCGACCAGCCTTGGTCTAACCAGTTATGTGAAACAGGTAAACTTCCATTTGTTTATGTCATTGTAGTTGAGTTTCCTGCTATATATAAATGCAGTCCTAAATGATACATAATTCTTTTTTTTAAATTTTTTCTGTCTTTTTTTCTTTTCTTGTTTTTTTCTGGTAAGGGAAGGGAATGCGAAAGGAGGGAGAAGAACACGTACTTCTTGCTCTCAAGCAATGGTTAATAGCTTAGTATATACACCTTGGCATCACTTTTTTTTTTTTAATTGAGACAGAGCTTGCTCTCTCACCCCAGCTAGAATGCAGTGGTGTCATCACAGCTCACTGCAACCTCAAACTCCTGGGCTCAAGCGATCCTCCTGCCTCAGCCTCCCAAGTAGCTGGGACTACAGGTGTGCGCCACCATGCCCGGCTAATTTTTCTATTTTTTATAGAGATGAGGTCTTGCTCTTGCTCACGCTGGTCTTGAACTCCTGGCCTCAAGCAATCCCCCTGCCTCACCCTCCCAGAGTGCTAGGTCATTAGAGACGTGAGCCACCATGCCCTGCCTTGGCATCACTCTTGATTCCAAATTTAGTGCATGAGCAAATCCTGTCTGCTCTACCATCAAAGTATATCCCATATTGCAACCGTTTCTCACTGCCCCTGCTGCCTTAAGCCTGGCCTAAGCCACCATCATTTCTCGCTCACAACACTGCAGTGTTCTTTTAACTGGGCCACCTATGTCTACCCTTGTCCCCCCTCAGTCTGTTCTCAACATGGCAGCCAGAATGATTCCATTAAGATATAAATCAGATAGTATCACTTCTGTCATAAAAACCCTGCAGTGCTGGCCATGTTACTCAGATGAGAAGCCGACGTCCTTAGAATGAGGACACCTGCATGGTAGCAGTAGGGCTCACCTCATTTGTCTTCACAGTCCTGAACTGCATGTTGCCTAAGGTCCAAAAACAATAATTGTTTTGTATATTTTATATAGTTTTGTAGTTTATGGCGTGAGAGTCACTCAGTCATGCCTGGAGGTGGCCACAAACAATAAATGTGTGAAGCAGTTCAGCTTTCGTGACGGTAAATGTGATATGGAGATGAGTTAGAGCACACTAGCGTGTGACGGAGGAACTGAAACTCGGTGGGGACAAATCATTTGCCCAAGACGAAGCTGTTGTTAGCGCTGGGAGTAGAGCCCAGGTGCTTTGCTTCCCAGGGCTGTCCTTCCCCTCCCAAGCCACATCCTGCCTTCCCCAACTTAGCTGCTCTGAGCACTCCCTCCTTCTCGGCTGCCTTCTCCTCCTCAATTTCTGCCTTCTAGCATTTGGGATGCTGACGTCTTCAGCCAAGCCCCCTCTGAGCCCTCCCCACAACCATCATCAGACTAGCTGGAAAGGGTCTTTCAGGCCCAAGTGTATTGGAACATTTAGAAAGACTGAGACTCACTTGCTCCATCACGAGCCCGTGGCAAGAGCTTTCTGGTTGTCCTGACTTTGCCATCTGCTTCGGAATTGCCCGAGGGCCCGCTTACCAACATGCCACACACACTATGAGGCCATGTCTGTGTAAGCCTGCTGTGAACACATTTCAGCAAATGGGATTCTTCAAAAAATAACTCGAGTAATAACCATCTGCCTCGGTGTTCCAAGCCACGAGGGGCTGAGGGTCACAAATCCAGGAGCACTTGCTGTAGGGACCGGCTGCCCCGCTGCAGGGGTGGAGTTAGCAGACAGCCTCCTGCTGCTGGATGTTTCCCAGTCTGCCTCAGATGTAGGTATCTCCTTGCCCGGGTCATGCCCTTACCAGGGTAGCCCCTCCCTGGAGACTGAATGAGGTGGGGGTATAAAGGCCCAGGCATTCTAGTCTGAAGTGAGACTACTCGGAGGGATATCACTGGCTCTAGAGCTTCCAGCCAAGTTGGCTGAGGCTCTGTAAGGGCTGCATCAAAGCTCAGCTTCTCCCTCTGTCCAATCCTGTTGTCTCCTTTCCTTCCACAAGCAATAATTCCGGGTAAACAACTTGTGCCCACACCCCACTTCCACATCTGCTTTTGCAGAACCAGACCTCTGATGTGGGAAATGACAGCCGGGCTTTGGCAGCTACAGGCCAGTCCAGTTTCCCTGCAGCCAGGGAAAGGTCAGGCAGTGAACGATGACTCCAGAGAAGGGTCACCCTGACACCACAGGCCTCACAACTTTCCACCTCCCTTCTATATCAGTGTGACAGAAAATCGAAATGAACATCCAGAAATTGTTGGGAAATAACATTAGATGATATTTATTAAGTGTACACTCTGAGCCAGATACTACTGTAGGTGTTTCACCCGCATTAATCCCCTCAAACAAACCTACAGAGGAGGTGTGCTTATTGTCCCCATTTCATAAAGACCCTGGCCTCTGTCTTGCGAAGAGTTGGGGCAGGTCTGCGGGCAGATGACGAGTGATGATTTCAGATCCCTCCAGGGTCCTGGCCCGCCTTCTACAGCATGAGTCCCGTGGGTGGCTTTGTGTTTATTGCTGGCTCTGCTTACATCCTCTTTTTCCTCCTTCCTCCCTGCGCTCTCAATTCTGCAGATCTGGCAGCCCCCTCTCAGGCCCCACTAGCAAGTCAGAGGCACTTTCAGTGCCCAACCCCCAGCTTCAAAAATAGGAAGAGGAGAGGCTCTCAGCCCACATCCTGCATTTGAGCAAAGTTCCCACCCATGATTCAACCCAGCATTTATGCAACATCTTTCAGCTCACAACCGACCTAACAACCACCAAATCTAGGCTCCCAAGAGGTCACTCATTCATTCATCAACAATGGACTACCAAAGATGGATCTGCTGTACTCAGGGGCCAGCTGGAGGTGCACAGATAAATGATTCATTCATTTGT
>NW_012151896.1:237606-238978 GCF_000956105.1 Propithecus coquereli
ATACACACCAAATTGTTAACAGTGGTTTCTTTATATATTTTAATATTTTGTAGGTCTTCGATGCAATGTAAATTTGCTACAATTAAATTTTTAAAGTTTCCAGTTTTGGGGAAAAAGGAACGATTTGTTTATATTTTTGTCTCCCCTATTAAAAACATAATAATTATACAGTAAACAAAATATAAATCAAATGAAATTTAATTCCAGCTTTCTAAGTGACTTATGGTTTTAGTGGGGCAGACAAACTTACAAACATAAGTCACTGGAAAGCTGAAATCAAATTATATTTGGTTTATATAATTTGGTTTACTGTATAAATCATACAGTGATTGACATAAAGTAAACACTCCATTAAAGTTTTTGAATTGATTGTCTTTTATACATTTTAAAGGTGTATGCTCTATTTAGCATACACTTCATTCTCTACAGTATTATATTTAACTGTATTTACATATTTGCCTCCCCAAGTAGAGTATGAATTTCTAAAACAGATCAAATGCATCCTGCATAAGCCCCTAGTTGTTCATTACAAGCTGTAGATTTTCCATAAACGTTTGTTGGACTTGGAAGCTGG
Organism: Propithecus coquereli; assembly: GCF_000956105.1. Classification (NCBI taxonomy): domain Eukaryota; kingdom Metazoa; phylum Chordata; class Mammalia; order Primates; family Indriidae; genus Propithecus; species Propithecus coquereli. The sequence goes on from NW_012151896.1 coordinate 238,181, forward strand.
ATGATTGAAAGCTGTACTTCCTCCCTGGGCTCCAACCCCTCCACCCATATTCTCTTCCTCTTCTGCAGTGGAGATTTGAGTCTAGAATATATTAATGCCTCTTGTTACTAGGAAAGAGCATGAGTCTTGTAAGGAACGTCTCCAAGTTAGGTTTTGAGTGGAAACAGGCAATGGAGTAAAAGACCTTGCTTGGGAGAAAATCCACAACTTGGACCTGGAAGGAGACTTGTTTAAGAAGAAAGTCTGCAAACAATTGTCATGACCTTGACAAAGAAAGCCAAAACCTGATGACTAAATTTCTTCTGTTAGTCAGTGTTAGGTCCAGAGCCAAGAGAGAGACACACGAAGCCTCTTGTGTAGCAAAATGCTGTTTATTTTCAGCATCTGGGTGCAGATGGGTGGAGGCGAAAAAGCGTCCACCCTGAGGGAGGGGAAAGCTTGGATTTTATAGAGGGTTTCTCAGGGGGGAGTGAGTACCTGGGCCAGAACAGACGCTGCAGTAAAATTTTTTTTTAAAAAACATCTAGGTTCTGGGACCCCTGCCTCAGTCTCATCCTGTAGAGATAAAGGAGGAGGGTAGTTCCGTCCTTATCAGGGGGGATAGGAATGCTGTCTGCAGTTGTCTGTTATGTTTACAAGTTCCCGGGACTCTCGAAACTCCTACGGCTATTGTTTCACAAACCTCAGTTTTCTTTTTTTATTTCAGCATATTACGGGGGTACAAATATTTAGGTTACGTATATGGCCCTTGCCCCACCAGAGTCAGAGCTTCAAGTGTGTCCATCCCCCAGACAGTCC
>NW_012151896.1:239028-240968 GCF_000956105.1 Propithecus coquereli
ACATCTTTCAGCTCACAACCGACCTAACAACCACCAAATCTAGGCTCCCAAGAGGTCACTCATTCATTCATCAACAATGGACTACCAAAGATGGATCTGCTGTACTCAGGGGCCAGCTGGAGGTGCACAGATAAATGATTCATTCATTTGTCCTTACACTTCTTCTTTTAACAGTGACTTACTGAGGTCCTATTTCGCTTGAAGTACAGGTCCCAAAGATGCGGTGGGGACCAAGCAGCAGGCATGTCTTCATGTTCCCCTTAGCGGAAGGGGTAAGGGTTACAGTCTTTTATTAAACAACTTTGTAACGGTCCAGACGTACACAGCCAAAGTTTAGGAGAATGTAGGAGGGATTTTCAATTCAGGTTTGACAGCAACTTCCCATGCACAAAGGGTTCTCAGATAAAGTGGATATTGGGGTGCCTTCTGCAGTGTGTTTCCTTCCTCCATCATTCCTCCCTGGGCCGGGGTCTTTCCATTTGGGCTCTTTGGGTGCCCCACAGGCCCACTGCTCTCTCCAAGGAGCAAATGCCTCTCTCTGAACTTGTTCCCCTCTGCCCCATGGATACATGGCCTCTTTAAACCTCCCTCCAGTGTCCCGCCTTGTGGATGGGCCTCTCTTAGTAAGCATCCCATGTGCCCTCTGCCGAGATATGCTCAAAGGACCGGCTCTTCCTCAGCCTTGAGCACATTAACAAAAGCTCCTTTCAGTTACACCAAGTTTAGGCTTGAACCCAGTCCCAGAAAGCAAGGCAGGGTGGTGCCAAGCTTCAGGAATGCAAAAGTGTTAGGGCAAACAAGAAAAATCCACTTTGCCAAATTTAAAACAGAGCATTTCTAATTTTTTTTTTTTTTTTTTTGCATTTTCCCCTTTGGTCTTCCCTGGTGTTCTCCTTTGCTGTTTCATTTTTGGTCCATACCTGTTTCCACAGTGAGCAAGGTCATGACATCATCCCTCTCTCCCTACACATCCTCTCAACGTTTCTGAGATTAGCCCCTGCCAAGAAGGGACCCCAGAGCTTGGGAAGACAATCCCTTCCCAGGACACCAGCTCAGCGCCAACCAGGTGTTGAGGCGCCTGCCAAGCACCACCAGAGGGCGCTACTTCCCCATGCCTCCTGCGGCGGCGCCTCCTCTGGAGTCCAAGCTGCGGGTGGTTCCGAAGTACCGCGGGGCCCCGGACCGGGGATCGCTTCTGGAGGGTGACAGTACCCGCCTTTCCTCACTGACTAATAAAATCCGTTCTTCATTGTTACTTCCTCCCTGGGGCAGAACTGGGCTCTCCTCAAGCCAATTTCTCCTCAAGCCAATCCCTAAAGCATATTTCTGACCCAATTTTGGGTTAGTAAGTAGAGTTTTCCCACCTTTAGGGATTAAGGTCCTCTATGCGTTTGGAACAAAGCTAGATCTTTCCTTCCCAAGCCCCTGTAAATCAAGGTCACCCAGGGCTGGCATTTAAACGTGGCCTTACATGCCAAGGAATGGACATCCTCACGCTTCTGCCCACCTGGCGAATCTCAGTTCCCACAACAACCCTAAAATCTCATTAGTCCCACTTGCTCCCCATGTCTGCTATGGGGTTACAGGTTCCCACCCTGGGACTTCACTAAGGTTTGGCTTCAGTGTGTGTTTCTGGCTCTTCTCCTGACCCTCTTTCTAATCCTGTCTTGGAACTTGCTTTGCTGAGGAAGCCAGCCTGGTTCCTGCTAGGGCCGTGTGGCCCTTCCATTGCCGCAGTCCTCTGCCATCTGTACCGCTGTGGTGCGAGCTTAACCCTCTGCTCCTTCAGCCCGCACCTTACGTTATCTCATTCCTACGTCCTCTTTCCCGGGCTACATGCGGAAGCCATAAATGAAGGCTGACAGATTGGACTGCATGCAATTATATTTTTAAATTGCACAAAGACAATATAAGCAAAATAAGAGGTAAAAAAAAATCTG
>NW_012151896.1:245078-267562 GCF_000956105.1 Propithecus coquereli
TATAAGGGCACTAATCCCATTTCTTAGGGCTCTACCCTCATGACCTAATTATCTCCCAAAGCCCCTTCTCCAAATCGTATCACATTGGGAATCAGGGCTTCAGCATATGAATTTTGGGAGCATAAACATATAGCCCTGTTTCATGAAAGGTCATACATGCAAAGTGACCCCCAAATGTAGAAGGAGCTGAGAAAACAAAAAATAAGGCAGACAAATTCAGTTTGATTGTAGAGGGTGATTTATTGGGGAACTTACAGGCTGAAGCATGGTCTTGGGCAGCACCAGGACAGATAGATTCTGCATGTTATCCCCCCACACCCAGGGCTAGTATACTATAGGAAAAGGTGTACCTGCCCTAGGAACATGAAGGACAGTTAAAGTTGAGCTTCCAGGAAATATAAGAATGTTATATACAACGCAACATAGTAAGATCCCATCTCTAAAAAAATAAATTTAAAAAAAAAATAACTTAACTTATTGGCCAATGAGCACCTGAAAGGTCAACTACCCCAAAATGAAAACTATTGCTTTTGCTGTATCCAGTCAAATGTAACAGGGCCTGATGAGCTCTGAGGTTCTCTTTAGCTTTACCGTTCTATGATTCGGTAACCATATAAAATGGCTCCATTTATTTTATTTAATAATTTGGGGTTTATATTTCACATCTAACTCATCTGCGAGGACCCCTTTAGATATGGTCTCATGCAAAAGAAAATGTCCTCAGGAAATGTATAAGGTATATAATTGCAAACTGTTTAGAAAGCAGAAACAAAGTATATATGAAATGTGTGGCAATGTTAAAATGCACAGAATACAGGGATAGAGAATTAAGAAATTTACCCAAATAAGTTTGCCACTGGAACATGACATTTCCAATCGGTAGAGAAAAGATGAATTTCTGATAAATGATATTGACACATCTAGCTACCTATTTGGGACAAAAGGTGGATGCAAATGCATTTTTTTGAAATTCTATATAGGTCAAAGACTAAAATGTAAAAAATAAATCACAAAGTATTAGAAGAAAATACAAGTGATTTTAAAAAAATGTAATCTTGGATTAAGAAGGTATGTTTGCTTAAACAAGATACCAAAAGCCAGAATTCATAAAGAAAAAGACAGATTATTAACTACATATAAACTAAAAACACTATGGGCAAAAGTAATAAAACCAAAAGATAAAAGACCAAATATAAATATATATTTGCATCATGTTTGACAAAGGTCTAATTCATATAACATATATCAGGGATAATTTAATATGTATTTACTATATAAAGACAGGGCTAATTTATTGATTATATAAAGAGTTCTTCCAAATAAAAAGGAAAAATCCAAAAAAAAAAAAAAGTGGACAAAGGATACATATAGGCAGCACTCTGATAAAGAAATACAAATGACTCACAAATATAAACAATTGCACTCATTTCAAATAATGGAAGTTAAAACAATGAGGTAACATTTTTAACCTATGAGCTTGGCCAAAATACAAAGTTGAATGATGTACAACTTCTTTGGAAGGTAGTTTCGCAGCAACTCTCAAAATCTAAAACTGCCTTTTGACCCATCAATTCTACTGCTGGGGGTTTCTCTTATAGATGAACTCATACATATATAAAGAATAGATATTTAAAGGATGTTCATTTCAGCATTTTAAATAACAAAGAAAGGAGTCTAAAAATAATCTAAACCTTTATCAAAAGGAGGTGGTTAAGTAAATAATGGTATAGCCATGAAATGGAATACAATGAAGCCAATACAAAGAATGAGGGAGATAGTGCTGATTTGGAAGGATATCTACAGCACATAGATGGAAAAAAGTACAGACAATGAATATATTGTGCTCTTATTTCTTCACAACACTGGATTTCTTAAAGGGTAAGCAAGTGGCTAGCACACTGAACGGACAGGACTTAAGGGTGTGATCATCAACTTTATTTTGGTCTCCACTGTCCCTTTAAGTCTGCCGCTCAGTGGGCTGTTTCTGTTCTGTCCCTGGGGTTTTCTGCTGACTTATAGGTAATAAAAGTTTGACAGTCACTTTAGGTCAAACCTAATCTCAGTTTGCAGGCAGTCCCAGATATTAATCAAAATTCCCAGCTTGACCGAATGTCAGATCTGATTCCCTCCCCAGCCAGGCCTAGTGCGGGTGCCACTTGCAGCTGTCTTTATTTTCTCTTTCCTTGCCTTATACTTCCACCCCTCATTTTCCATCTTGCTGTTATGATTTCTGACCCAGCTTTAGTCGAAGCAAGAGGAGAGAGAGGAGTGGGAATAGGAGTAGGATATTTTTCACCTAACTGATACGATCCGAGAGGGCTTCATGCCTCCAGGGCCTGGTGATGTTTTAGGCTGCCCTTTTTCCCTCGTAGGAGTATTTGTGGGTTCCCCAAAATCACCCTTTCCCCAGTGCACACTGAAAGTCATCAGCTGCAGTGCACTTTCCTCCAGCCACTGCTCTCTGCAGCCCCTCCAACAGCAGACTTTCTCTGTTGGGGTCCCACTGTACTGTCCTTCCGTGGGTGGGATTTAAGATGGATCCAGGCCATTTTTATTTCCCACGTGGCTCATGTCTGGTATGTGAGAATTGGCACGCCAGAGGCTCACAGCCTGAGAGAAGGCTGGTGGGCTAACGTGTGGTGAGAGAACAGAGAGACAGAGAGGGCCATAGAGGAGCCAGTTACATAAAGGGAGACTGGGGGAGCAGGCAGGGGCAAGCACTCAAGACGTACAATGCCTTGAGAATCTGAGCCTTCGAGTCTGGAGCGCAATTCCATTCTAACAAGCTCATGGAGGATTCTCAGCAAACATTTGTTGAGGCTTTTGTTTTCATTTTTCACATAGCTCCTGTACTGAGAACTGTATAGTCCAGTTGGGGACACAGACATACACACCAATACATGATGATACAGCGTGAAGATGTGAAAAGAAATGAATGCACCAGAGGAAAGGACTCAGCTAGTCCCAGCTGGAGGAGAAGTGGAAAGGGCTGCAGAGACGGTGTCGTTTAGAGGTACCCGGTGAAGAGTAGCACTGGTAGGATCAACTGAGATGTAAGCGCTGTCTGGTTAAATGGCCAAGAATAAGCAGGCCAGAGGTGGTGTGAGCCCAGAGAGAGGTGAGAGCAGGAAGGAGACAGGTCCTGGATGGGGGACCTGGAGCTGGAGGCTGATACAGGGAGGCAGAGCCAAAGCATCACCTCCTTCCCTTCTTGAGGACTGGGTCCCTTTAAGGTGGGACTAGATGAAAAGGATCCTTCCCTGGCTGTCTCCATAGCAGCTGTTTTCTGACAGGTAAGAGTGGACATTGCTCAAATCTGGGCTTGGTTGCCAAGAAGTTTCACAAGGCAGATTTGCCAGGGGAAGTCCCCGGGATCTCCTGGATTTCTTCTTGCTTCCTTCCCAAAGGACAGGCTGTCGAAACCTCAGGGCATAAAAGGCCCAGAGCGTGTGCACCCTGGGGAAAGCTGGCCAGGGATATGGGAGCAACCATCATGGACCAGAAGTCTCTCTGGGCAGGTGGGTACGGGGCTAATTCAGCGTGTATGTTGCTGAAGAGGGAAGGGGTAATGCAGACCCGTGGAAGAAGTGCTCTTGCTCCTTTCCTGGGACTTCAGTCTCTCCCATCCAAGTACTAACTGGGCCCAACCCTGCTTAGCGGACTTCATTGTCTCTATTCACCTCATTATCAAAAACTATCAAGCTGATGCAACTGTCCTAGGGGAACCATCTGGTCTTTCCTGAACGGGCAAGAAAGCAGCAGTGGCCAGAGTTCTTTGCGTTGTCAGGACGTTCCCAGCTTGCACAGAGGCGTCTCTTACCCGCATTAGAATGGAGCTCAAGTCAGGAGGGAGACCAGGCTTTCTCAGTCTCTCGAAGTACCAGCATCGTATTGGGAGTCACATCTTTTGTGGTCTGTGCTTTGGGTACATTTTAGAACTTTTGGGGAGCCCACATTTCTCATCTGCAGAATGGCTTATTGGATTAAATGTTTTCTAAACTCCCCCTTTCAACTCTAATGTTCCTGATCCCAAACTCTGGCTTTCGGGGTGGCTGGGAATTTGGATGAGGGAGGGAATGAGACCAAATGCACAGGGCTATGGGTGAACAAGCGAGGTTTGCCAGGAGGCGAGGGGGGACGTCTGATGGAGGAAAGAAGCCATTTCGTTGTGTCTGTCCGTACCTCTTTCGCCCTATCTTATGCCCTCGAGCCACAAGTGGCCCACTTGACAAGAGCCTTTTAAGTTGCCTGTTGAAGTTCTCAGCCCTGGGCCCTCAGGAGGGTAGCCTGTGGAGACCCAGAACTTTGGAGAAAGGCCTGGAGGCTGACCTGACAGTACATGTGGCAACCAGAACTTCTCTGACCACTCAGTGAGTGTGTGGAGGACCAGATTCCTGCCCACCCTGCCTTCTGCCCAAAAACATGTGAATCAGCCAGAGAGAACACCCGAGCCCTGCTTCCCAGCCCTGAGCTCTGCAGGGGAGGCCCCAGCCCCACAGCTGCATCATCCAAAGCTCTCTCTCCTGTTTAACTGCCCTTTCCTCCATTCTCAGACCCCCAAGGGCTCTAGTGAGGACAATGTCCCCAGGCTGGGGGGATCACAGTTCAAGGAGTTTTGTCCACGGGGTGAAATTTCTGGGACCCACGGTCTTTCCTTCCCTTTAGAGGATGGAGTAAGGATAGAATAATCTCACCAGTCCTCCTAGAGGAGGTGTCCTGTGGGGACCTCAAACATGGAGGCTTAGAATGCTACCAGAGCCAGATCGTGCTTCTCAATTCACTGTGTCTTGTTTTAAGAGTTAGTTGCTCATAAATATGGCAACCATTCATTTCAATTTGCCCAGGACAGGTCTGGTCCAAGCTATTGTTACAGGGAAAGTATTAATAATGCTCCTTTTCATTCTGAAAAGGGTCGCATTGGACAATAAACTATATGGTCACCCTACCTATATTCAACTCCAGACTAGACCATGAGCTCCTTGAGTGCAGGGACATCATTAGTTTCCTTTTGGTTTCCTCAGTATCTTGGACAATACTTGGCACAGAGCAGGTGATTTAATAAAACCATTGCATAAATGAATGAGAAGATGAATTCTCAGTGTGGAAAACATTTTTGCCTAGGGCTATAGGGACCCCAAGGCATTCAAGGGCTGGGAACCTCAAGGCCCTGTAAAGGGACTACAGCAGCTATGTTCTGGGGTGGACAGCCCAGAAGAAGTGTGGCTTCATCTTGTACGTAGGAACACCCGCACACTCGCTGCCATCGTCTGGGACAGAGGAACCAGGCGTGGCACAACAGGTTTCTCTTTCCACCCATTTGTTACAGGTTTAGCAGTCTTGCTGATTCTCCAGGAAGGTAAGCAATCAATGTGCCTCTACTGCCTGGATCTCCAGGCTGGGTCCTTGCCTTTCTGATGTTCGGTTTCTGTCTCTCTTACGTGTGTATGCTCTTAATTACTCTCTCAGTTTCTGTCACTGACAGTTATGACCCTGAGATATACAAAAACTGTATATCTCTTTGTGCATCCCTTGTTCTAGTTGTCTTTTTGAGCCTCTCTCCCCCTCATTCCCAACCTCAGTGTGTGTGCGAATGTATACACACACATACAGAACATTTGTATCTTCTGTTTCTCTACCGATCTCTGTCATCCATCCATCCACACCCATTGAATCTCAGTGCTCTGTGGGTGTATCACGTGTTCATGGTGTTTGTGTCTCAATGGATTTCTTAACTGAGGTCTGAGTACTCAAGAGTCAGCACTAGGAGCCCAGGCTGAATGACCCTCAGAGGCTCTGGCTGAATGAGCAGAGAATGCAATGCCTGTCTTGGGGAGAAACTTGTGGCTTTGGGGGCTCTAAGGCAACAGTGCAAGGGTCTCATTGGCTCTCTTCATCCCACTCCAGGATCTGCCTACAAACTGGTTTGCTACTTTACCAACTGGTCCCAGGACCGGCAGGAACCAGGAAAGTTCACCCCTGAGAATATTGACCCCTTCCTGTGCTCTCACCTCATCTACTCATTTGCCAGCATCAGTAACAACAAGGTCGTCATCAAAGACAAGAATGGTGCGATGCTCTACCAGACCATCGACAGTCTCAAAGCCAAGTCAGTAGGACAGGGGTGGAAGCACCCTGGTGGGCTTGGGGGAGGGAAGTTAGTCTGAACCGGGCCTAAGACCTACTGTCTCATTCATTCGTTCAATCATATGTACTTCTTTGGTATAATTCTGATCCTAACTGTTCTTCTCACCAGTGCCTCGTCCCTTCACTGAACTTAACCTCTAAGCAGCCAGGCCCTGCTTGTCCGTATTCCTCACATCAAGAATTCTACCCTTTAGGCAAAGGTTTCCCTGGCAGCCAGAAAAGAAATAATCAGCTTATTCTTCTACTCCAGGAATCCCAAACTGAAAGTTCTCTTGTCCATTGGAGGGTACCTGTTCGGTTCCGAAGGGTAAGACCACATCTCCAGTTTTTGTTACGTAATTTCCGATCATTGCCACTTTTCCTCCTCCTGAGAAGAGATGTAAGTGCTGAACTAGACGTTGAGAGGCCTTTCCTTGGCCAGGTGGCAAAACTGATCTGAGTTTGTCACAAGTAGAAGCACAGCACTAGGTTTTCTGATGTCTTTGAGGGAAGCCTTCAGGAGTTTAACACAAGCCCAGACACTTAAGACCTGCAAGAAACTGAGCCATGAGCAATATTCAATAAACTCTAATTATTTACGTGAATACTTTTCACTGTATGGATTATGGGGAGATGATTTTGGTTCAGAAGTACAATTCTTTTTAATCACTTGAGGGTTTGACTTTGAACCATGAGGTGGGTTGTGTGGGTTATTTCTACTTAAAAACACAGCTTGGCCTGCAGCAGTCAGTGGACTGCAGTGTCCTCGGCCATGGCTGTGCAGGCAGATGGCCTGAGAACAGGAACAGCAGCGTACACAATCTTCTCTGCTCAGAAACAAAATAGCTATTGATACAAAGCACACATTGTAACTTGTATTTTCTGTTCACACTAGAATGATATCCTGTTTACATCAAGAGCTAAATAAATGCAAATATGTAAGGATGAAAGCCATATTTTTCAGTCTTTAACTACAGTTAATCTAATTTTGAATCTCTTCTGGTTTAAAGTGCTAACATTTTTAAAAGTTCAGAGATCTTAAACTAAAAGCCAGCAGAGTCTTTCGGTTTTCACAAAAGTCTGATAGTACACGTTACTCATGCAGCTTGTCAGTCAGTACTCAGTTACAGCTGGGGTAGCCGTAGAAAAGAAGTAGGTGCAAAAGACCTGTGCAGATTTCTACAGTAGATCAGGCTACCTAACTTATTTGGTTCTATGTTAAGCTCATTGTGAACAATTATGAATGGGTTTCCATGGTAACTATCCTTCGAATTCTCAAATTCTCTGTCCTTCCTAACACTTGCTTAAGTTTTCATTCAAATAAAAATGTCTTCATTCATTCATTCTCACATGCATGCACTCATTCATTCAATTCAATAATTTATTGAGTGCCCATCGTGTACCAGTGTAGAGGTTAAAAGTAGGGCTTTGGAGATAGACACATTTGGTTTGGATTTCCCTTTAGACATATGCAAGCTGTGTGACTTTAGGGAAGTCATCTAACAAGTCTCAGGGTTTTTTTAACTATATAATGAGAATAATAATAGAATCTGCCTCAGGGTGATGTTGTAAGAACAGATTGTGTATGCAAACTGCTTAGCACGAAGTGCTGATGTGCAATAAAGCCTCAATGGTTGCAATAATCATTGTTATATTATTATTGTTATTATTAGTACGCCAGGCTTGGTGCCAGGTGCTGTGTAGAATACCGAAATATGTTCAACACACAGAGTTGCTTCTAAGGAGCAAATTAGTACATTTCCTAAAATTGGAGGCATCTGCCCAGAGGCTCAGGCGCGATGGCTCTCTCATTATTGTAAGCACTTTGAAATGCAAGAGAAAAGCTAGAGATCTGTTTCTACCATGGTTTTCTGATATTGGGCTAGTTTCTTGCTACCTGCTACACTGTGTAGCTAAGATACATACAGGAACCAAAATCTCAATTTAACACATTCACTGCCACCAAAAAAAAAAAAAAAAAGAGAAAGAAAGAAAGAAAGAAATTTTTTCCCTAGGGCCACGGTGTTTTATTATGAAAATAGAATAAAAACTTCAAAAACAAAATGATCCTAAAATATGCATCAATAAAAAGGTAGTATAAAAACTTGAAAATTAGTAATGTAAAAAGTAAGGTGAAAAACAGTTCGTAACTCATGTGGCAGTTCATGTGTTAATACCGACTGAAACAAAATTAATTCAAGACTCTAAGTATGCCTGGGAGTGGGAGGTAGGAAGTGACACAACTCAAAGGATACGTTCCCAGGAAAATACTAATACCTCATCTACAGCTTCAAATTTTAAATGCTATTGGTGCCTCCATATGAGCGGCTGAGAATCAACTTCATGGCTTGAGAATTCTAGTTCAGATGAAAGCCCTTGAGAAGCTGCTCTTTTCCAATAATGCTTTTCACCGGAAGCCCTAGGGGTGGGAAGACGGGGTGCCGATTTGCGACTAGGTAGCTTGTTTGGGGAACATGAAGTTGCTGAAGTCTAGCCCTGTTTTTATGGTGCTTTCCTAAGTGTGATCACTTTGAGGCACATGAAGCAGTATTAGCATTTTCAATCCCATTTAGAGGTGGCCAGACTGGAACCCAGAGAGCTGGTAATGACAAAGTGACCACCAGAAAGGACTCTGACCTGGGGCTTGAACCCAGATCTCTCAGGATCACTAAGCCCACCACACTGCAAACTGTTTTCCCAAGGTTGTAAAGTGTTAAAGAAATCCAAAGCTGGACAATATTTAAAGCAGTAAAAGCAGATTTTATTCAGGAACTATTTCAATAGGGGAAAAGACCCCTCAGTATAGTACTGGGTTCAATTCTGAATACGGCAAAAGCTAGTGGGAATATACAGCCAGTAAGCAGATTGGGGAATGGGGGGATGGAAAGTTACTAGGAGGAAACATTAGGGCCGGGGGATTCTTGCCAAGCTGACTCAACAGGATTCTTGCTAAAGGCTGGCCAGAGTGGTCAGATATCACCTGGGGGTCGGGGGGAGTGAGGAATTTTGTAAGACACTGAAGGTGATCAGATACCAAGTGTGGGGGATTCTCGCTAAACTGATACCTGGAGTCTTATGAAAACTGGACTTTGCAAAAATGTGCCCAGAAACCTAAGGTCGAGGTCTAATTGAGAAGGGGGCTCAGAAGAGCCCATCTAAAGTTTGGTCAAGGCAAGAGTCTATGTCAAAGGTGGCTCCATCACCCTATGGGAAGTCTGCAAAGAATCCAATCTTCTTTTACCTGACCTGATCAATTTTCTGGCCCAACAATCCTTCTTCCCATCTGTTTCAAAAGGGGCAGGGGTTGGGATATTAATAGACAGTGAGTGAATATTGGGGAGGGGAAGATTACTTCAAGATTTCTGTGAAAAATGCGTTATGGGTATTGCTTGTTCTTTCCAAAAAACACTTTTAAATTGCTTCTCCCCAGGTTCCACCCTATGGTTGATTCTTCAACATCACGCTTGGAATTTATTAACTCTGTACTCGTGTTTCTGAGGAACCATAACTTTGATGGCCTGGATATAAGCTGGATCTACCCAGATCAGAAAGATAACACCCATTTTACTACACTGATCCATGTAAGCCAGACAACATGGTATACCCAGTGCCTTTACCATGCAGAATCCATGACCACACAGAACAGAAAAGGAAGAGATTGGGTCTGCTTGGAAGACACAGCCCCTGCCCTTCAGAAGCCCCCACTGATGGGGGAACAGCCCCTGTTCCTAGCTTAGGGAAGGAACAACATCAAGCAGTGGAGTCCCACAATGAACACCACCAGAATAAAGCAACATCCATACAAAAGAGTACGGGGCCATAAAATTTCCTGAGCACTGAGATCGTCTCGTAGATCAGATCGATCAGAAAATCTATCAGGTGGAAATCCAGATAGTTCTTTCCTGAATACAGTGAGGCTGGGGTCCTCCTGCCTAATGTGAAGTCTTCCTGAGCAGATACAGGCATGAAGCATGCCCATGTGGAAGGGGGAGGAAAGGGTTGATATCTACCATCTAATGTGGTTCTAGAAACTTCATGGATTTCAGACAAGAAGCTTAGCACTGTACTCTGGGAAGGGGAATCTGACACCTTGTTTCCTTGTTTTTCATAGGAGTTAGCAGAAGCCTTTCAGAAGGACTTCGTAAAATCCACCAAAGAAAGGCTTCTCTTGACTGCAGGCGTCTCTGCAGGGAGGCAGATGATTGATAAGAGCTATCAGGTCATGAAACTGGCAAAGTGAGTACTTCAGAGCACGTCCTCCATCCCTCTGCCTCCAGCCTGGTCCATGCAAATGATACAAGGCAGTATGTCTGAGGGATGAAGTGTGGTGAGAGGGAGGAAAGGCCACTGTCATATCCCTGCATCATTCAGCCAGGAACAACTTCTTCAAGGATGTTTAATCCTCCTAACAGCATTCAAAGCCCAGAACAATTACTGACAATTGTTTCTACCACTGTTTATCATAGAATCTCTTCCTTTGCTTTTGGCACTTTAGAGAACTGGATTTCATCAACCTCCTGTCCTTTGATTTCCATGGCTCTTGGGAAAAGCCCCTTGTCACTGGCCACAACAGTCCTCTGAGAAAGGGGCAGTTGGACAGAAGGTCAAGCTCTTACTACAATGTGGTGAGTGGTGCAGGGGACCACAGGGCCCCGGCTGGGGGAGGGGCGGGGGAAAGTCCAGCACCACTGGAGTTACTTCTGTCTTGCGCTAAGGAGGAGCTATGTGCCCAAGAGGGACTTGAGTAGCCCCGGGAGCGAGTGAGTACAGGAGAAATGCTTTGACCAGACATCAATAAAGTGTCACCTGGAAAATATCAGAAGACCTGGCAGTTGACATGCCTTAAGCTCTGTCCCTGGACCAGGGTGTCCCCATCCAAGTCCTCTGAATTGTCCATCTTCCATACATTTCCTGGCACCCACACAGGTGTACAGAACTTGTACCATCTTGTGTCCATCCATATTCCCTATTTAAATTGATCTTCAGAACTACCCCATGAGGTTGGCTGGTAGGAAGCATCATTCCCACTTCACCGAAGATGAAACAAGCTCAGCAGAGGCGACAACTGCTCAAGGCCATGTAACGTGAAATTCCCGAAAGGTCGTGGGAAATGGAAAGTCCAAGAAAAAAATGTTGTTGCTATTGTTCTGGTACATGTGTCTGGGTGTGTATTCCTAATATTTTGCGAGAAAAAAGTATTGTCTGAGTTGCTTGTTTCCAGGCCTTCACATTTGAAGTTACAAAACTGGTTAGCTCAAAGCTAGATCTCCTAATTTCTAGTTTGGGGTTTTCTAGGACTCCACATGGCTAAGTTATTCAGCTGCCCTCATGCCTTTGCACTGTAGGATTTCTGTAAGGATGAGGAGACATATTCTCATCTTCTTTAACCCCCTATTGTGTTCTGGAAGGCAGGAAGGTCAAAGCTAGCCTCTTACCTCCCAACCTGTCCCCTTGGGTCCAAGGCCATTGGGAGGCCTCACAGACTAGGAGTCTGACAGCCACCTTCATCAGTAAGCACAATTAGCCACAGTGTAGACAAATTCCATAAGCAATTGACTCAAAGGAGAAAGAAAGGTGATAACTTTGATTTCATGTTTTCTAGGTCCCTTGCCTGATTACTTTTGTGATCCATTGTCCAGTTTCTTTCACAACTTAGAAAAAGCTGAATGAGTCTCTTACTGCTGAAGAGCACTAAGTGCATAGAACAAACACTTGGGTCCCGGTAGGACTGTCCACACTCAGATACAGAAAAGAAATCAAGTCACCTCTGTGCAGTTTGGGATGGAGGCTAAAAAAGGCCAGACACATTTCTTTCCCCGTACCCTGGGGCTCAGTCTATCTTCCCTTTCTAGGAATATGCTGTGGGGTACTGGATACATAAAGGAATGCCCCCAGAGAAGGTGGTCATGGGCATCCCCATGTATGGACGTTCCTTCACACTGGCCTCTGCAGAATCTGCTGTGGGGGCCCCTGCCTCTGGTCCTGGAGCTGCTGGCCCCATCACGGAGTCTCCAGGCTTCCTGGCCTATTATGAGGTACCTGGAACTTCCCTGTGCCCTCAGCTGCCTGCCATGCCTGGGCAGGGGTTTCAGCGTCAATCTCACAATAGCAGAGCATGTCATGTGTTGGGAAGGTGGAAGCACAGAGTACTAGCGGAACTCCTAACTGGGGCGGGGGTCAGAGAATGCTTCCTGGAGGAAGTGAGATAGGCTCAACTCTGAAGAGGAGATGGAGCTAGCCAGGAATGGGGATGGGTAGCAGAGGGAATGGGAGATCGAAAAAGGGAGAGTGCCCCAGCTTCCTGACCTGAGCAACTAAGTGGATGGCAATACCATCTACAGAGATAGGGAAGACAGAGGGGGAGCGGAGCGGGCACCGGTCCTGCTCATGAGATTAGTTTTGGGCTTTCTGAGTATGAGGAGCCTGTGGGACATACAGATACCAAGCAAGACGTTGAATATATGGGTTTGGATCACAGGAGGCCAGTCTGCACTAGAGAGGTAGATTTGAAAATTTCAGCACAAAGATGGTATTTGAAGCCAAAGTGTATAGTGAGAAGTGAATAGGGCCCAAGACAAACCCAAGGACCTTCTGCACCTGAGGGGTGTGCAGAGGAACAGCAGCTCATTAAGGAAACTGATAAGGAACGACAAGAGGGGTAAAAGGAGCCCATACAATTCTGTGCCAAAGGGAAAGAAGAGTTTTGAAAAAGAGGGAGTGGTCAAATGTGTCATATTCTGCCCAGAAGTTTGATAGATCACAGCGCTGACAATTAAAGTTGTTCAGCTGATGAAACCATCATTTCTGTCTGCCCCTCCACCCAGGGACTTTTTTTAAAAAAGCATAGGGGAAACTAGAAACCTGAAAATAATTCAACCAATAGAAACTCTTGGGACACCCTCACATTCCAGATACTGGGTACTGTGAGAGCTAGAAATAAGTGATTCTCCATCCTTGCCTCAAAGGGCTTATTGCCAACGCAGAAAGGATGTAGAATACAAATATAACTAATTAAATGAGAGTTTAAAAACAAGACAACTATAATATTTCATGAAATCACAGCAGTATTGCAAAGCAAGATGTGATTAAGTGACCAATGAGTGGTATAGAGGGACATGAGATCAGAGATGGGTGACTGGGGAAGGATCCATGGAAAAAGAAAGATTTGTGCTGGGCTTTGAAGGATGGATAGGCATTTGATCAGCTCAAGAAAAGAATATCATCCTATATCCCGGCCTCCCTTTGGAGTCCTAGCCTGACCTCTCATTGTGGGTGTGAGCATGCCCTGAGCTCATTCTGGGTGACTTGGTACCCACCGAGGTAGCTGATCAGTGTAATGCTCAATTTTCCCCTCACCTCACACACAGGAATGATTGACACACCGTCAATTCAGTTAGCAAGAAGAAAGGGGTACAGTTCATTATGGGAGTCCTCATTGAATCTTAGAGTGCCTGACATATTGGAGAGGGGAGAGAAGCTGACCCATCCTTGGGTAGTTCTAGGTCAATAGTAAGGGACAAGAAAGATCATTGCTCAGAACCTGCTGGTAGGATTTTAATATGAACCTCTGGATATGCACTTTCCCATCTCATGGAAAGTTTAATTTGATTGTTCAGTTTGTCTCCCTAGGTCATTATAACTTTCACAAGTTGATATTTACTTAAATGTTAAACTTTTATTTTCTGGCTTCTTTGAAGTAAGCATGAGTGTAGATCATCCAAAAAGAGTAAATAATCCAAAATGAATTTTCTATGTGATATTGAAATGCATTTTTTCACTGAACATTTGTCCTTTTTAGCAGCTCTTACTTATGCTAACAGAAAGAGAAAGTAGCTGATGATAGAAGGGGGCATCCCAGGACAGGACACATTGGGAATGGGAGGCACAGAGGGGGAGTAATAGGATTGAAGCGGGGATAAGCTACAAGCTGGGGGAAGATGGTGATGGTCATACTTCATGTTTGTAGAGCACTTTCCTGTTTTCAAAAGAATTTTAACACATATTATTTGATTCTAACAACAATACTGTGAGATAGGGATGTAGGAGGCATTATTATAGTTATTTCCATTTTACAAATGAAGAAATGAGAAGCTTTATTGGCCAGTGCTGGTATGAGATCGGAACTCAAGTCTTTTCTGAATTCTAGCTGCTGGCAGCTCCTTCTGAGGAAGCCTTGGCATGAGCAGTTTCCGGTTATTAATCTTGGGCCACCCATTCTGTACAATGTACTGGGTCATTTCTCTCATTGTCTGATCCTTGGGATAAAGGTTCTATTTCCCCCAATCCCCTAATGGCTCACCTGTCCTGTCTACTCATTAGGTTTCAAGAAGAGCCCATCACTGACCCTCTTGCCCCCCTTTCCCCCACCAGATCTGCCAGTTCCTGAAACAAGCCAAGGTCACAAGGCTCCAGGACCAGCAGGTTCCCTATGCAGTCAAGGGGAACCAGTGGGTTGGCTACGAGGACGTGGAGAGTGTGGAGGCCAAGGTAGGTAGGCAAGAAGCTCTGGGACAAGGGGATACTTCTTTGGGTGGGGACTGGGGGTTATGTAGTAAAATACTCTATGTTGAAAGAGAGAAGTTCCTGGAGTCCCATCTCTAGGATGGGATCAGTGGCTCTGTAGCCCAAGTCTAGTAGTGACTCTAAGCCCCACCTGTGAGCACCTGTGGCACAGGCAGGAGAGGTGGAAATGATACAAGAAACAATTGAGAATAATGAAGTGAGGAGTGGAAAGAAGGGAGGACCGAGAAGAAGGGAGAGGGAATAAAGGAGACATTGGTGCCTGTATAGGTTATCCACCTTGTCAATTATCTCAGGACAAACCCTTCAGTCCTTCTCATGGATTACCTATCTAGGAGGCACCAGATTTCTAAGCCTACCAGTTCTTAGACCTTGGTAAGACATCCGTGTGCCTTTGAGGATTAGGGCAGGAAGCAGGCATAAGTGTAATTTACAACCCAGGCCACTTGTCTTGCTGAGGGTTTTTTAGTTTCTTCCCTTATCCTGGAGAGTCTTCACAGCCTCCAAGAATGCTGGATTTCAAATGTGGCAACTCCATGAGCTAGAATGAGAGGTAGCTAATGGTGGGTAGCCCTCTCTCTCCCTGAGCAACCTTTCCCTCAGGGAGTCTCCATAAAACCAGTAAGTCTGCTGCTGTATTCTAAGCTCAAATCCTCAACTGAACTTGGTCATCGGCATGTAAGATCCTCTTCTAATCCCTGTGTGTCCCTCTGTGTCTCCCACAGGCCAAGTTCCTAAAGAATTTAAATCTGGGGGGGGCCATGATCTGGTCTATTGACATGGATGACTTCACTGGCAAATCCTGCAGCCAGGGCCCCTACCCCCTTGTCCAAGCTGTCAAGAGAAACCTTGGCTCCCTATGAAGGTATCAGAGTCCGAGGCTGGGGCTGGGAGTGGGCAGAGAGCTGGGCACAGCAGGACACAGGAGACTGGGGAAATCACCTTTACATATTTGAACTGATCCTTTCTCATGATCCTTTGGATGTTCTGTCATGTTTTCTTGGCTGGTTCTTCCCTTTTGGTAGGCCACCCATAGACTTTCAAAATAGTAATAATATTAATAAATTTTAGCTACCATTTATTGAACACAGTATGAGCTAAGGGCTTTCTTTACATGTATAGTGGGGATAAATATTAACTCCAGCACAATTCTTGGTTGCAAAAACATCAGCCTGTTTTAATTTTCTAAATCACAATAAATCTGATTCTATGTCCTCAAGCCACTAGACTGATAAGAAATCCAATCTCAGCGATTACCTAATGCTCTCCCATTAAGCTTACCTACAGTCAATCTTACTTAGTCTAGACATCTGGGAGATCCCAAGGTCATTAGAGATATGCTCTTGCTCAAGCCTCCCTGTTACCTTGAAGGCCAGAGGATTTGCTGCTGCTCCATCCCTGGACCCCAAGGTCCCTAGGTACAATGTAAATCCTCATGTGCAGGTGAAGGCTGTTGCTGACCAACCAGCCATGCTGCAGTCCATGGGTTCTAGAGCAGGCGATGGAGGAGCAGAGGACTGGGGCTCATTGCAGACAGACAGCTGAAGAGGACTGTCTGTGTTATCCTGGAGAAGAGGCCAGAACTGTTTGAAAATACCTGGCTAGATGATTGGGTAGCAACCCTCCAGCTCTGAGCATCCATGGTTAGTAGCTTGATTCAGGCCTCAGTTTACTGAGTTGGGCTTTGAAATAGTCTTCCTTTTGTTTCCAGGCTTAACTTACCATGGAACAGGCAAGGTGACCTTGCTGCCTGGAGTCTGCTCCCTCTCTGGGAATTCTTGTGTGGGATTCTTGTGCCAGGCTGGCCTCCAGAATGCTCTCTTCCAAGCCTTCCCTGACTTTCTCTCAGACCTTGCACTGGACCTGGCTTTGTTTTCCTGCAGCTGTTGACATATTGCCCTGAAGCACAATAAAAAAAACTCTCATTTTTCTCCAGTAAATGTGTCCTCATTTGTACAGTCGTTGAGCCTGTGATATCAGGCTGCCCTTCTCCTACTATTTGTGGTGTCCAGAGGTAGGGTACAAATGGAGGCCTGCGAGACATATGTTTAAATATTAAAAAGAGCTAACATACTGTGGAAATATAACTTATGCTCCAACATTAACCAATATGACTTCACCACAACCTAGAAGATCAGAGTCGGAGAATTTAGAATTCTCAGACTACTTGGAATTCCACACCAAAATGTAGCAGCACATGCCCTCAGCTCCCAGCCCACAGACAATCCTCTTCTCTCCCCGCCTTCAGCTCTGTCTTGCAGAGCAGGGCCTCATGGTCATGCTTGTGGACATCTCAGGCTTTGCATTCAAGCTTCATCTACATCCTACCCTCATCCCCAACACACACACACAAACACACACACAGAGCCTCTGGGCTAAGCATGTGCACACCAGCATTTGTGGTCCACCCTCAATGATAACAGACCCAGAAAAAAGTCCTGTACAGGCCCTGAAAGTAGGTACAGGCTCTGTGGGCTATTTGGGTGGAAATCCCAGGTGTCTGGATCATGGTCTAGAAGAAGATGGATGTGAGCTCCAGACGGATGTGCCCCTAGCCCTGCAGTCTCCTTACCTCATGGGGAGGGGTGCAACTGGCCAGAGCAAAACTCTCCAAAGCAAGGGTCAGCAAACTATGGCCTACGGGTCAAAACCAGTCTACTGCCTGTTTTTATAAATAAAATCTTATTGGAACACAGCCATGCTCAGTTTGTTTACATATTGTCTGTGGCTGCTTTCTGTTTACAAAGGCAGTGTTGAAAGTTGCGACAGAGACAAGTATGGCTTGCGAAGCCTGAGATATTTACTATCCGGCCCCTTACAGAAAAGTTTTCCAACCCTTTTTCTAAAGTGTGGTGCCCACAGCAAGGACCTCTCTTGTGCCGATCTAAGGCTGTTTCTGGGGTCAGACACCTTGACTTTAGGATGAACTGTTTTCCTCCATTCTCCCACTTTTCTTCCAATCCTTATCTTCTGGAAAAATCATTTTTATCCTAACCTTTGAGTAACACTTTTTTCATGCATATATTTAATCCTCGCAGCTTGTGAAATAGGTTGTAATTAGCCCAGTCTTCAGATGAGCTAACTAGGGCATGGAGTATGGGCACGTATATCTGATAAGCGGCAGTGACTAGATTGAATCTCAGAACGTGGCAGCACCAGCATTTCTTGGAGAAGGGGATTAGAGGTGGCTACACGATCCAAAGGGGCAGGGGGTAGGAAGACTAGATTTGTTTCACAACTGCTTTGGATATCCCCTTATGAAAGAAGCCCCAGAAGTACACACTGAAGAAAGGAGCGGCAAGCACTGATGGATACCAGGGGCAGTTAGTCCCCAAGGTCGTCCCGAATGCCACTCCAGTGCTCAGATCTTCTACAAGATACACATTGCTTGGGGCACGTCTCTGGCTTCCTAACTCTGGGCAGTCCTTTGCTTCCCATTGTAATCAAGTTCTCAAGAAGCAGAAGAGCAGAGTAATTAAGAACACAGTCTGGAGTCGGATTTCCTGAGTTCACAGACACGGCTTTGTCATTAACCTACCAGCTGTGTGACCTGGGACGTATTATTTACCTTTTCTGTGCCCCAGTTTTCTCCTTTGTAAGATGGAGATAATAAGATTACCTACCTCTCAGACATATGATGGTTAAGTAAGTTAGTATTTGTAAAGCACTTGAGCTAGTGCCTGACACATCACGAACATCATTTGTGTTTGTTGTAACTTCTGTTAAAAGGAAACCACTTGATCCAGCAATCCAACTACTGGGCATTTACCCAAAGGAAAAAAAAGACATTCTATAAAAAAAGACACCTGCACACAATGTTTATAGCAGCACAATTCACAATTGCAAAGAAGTGGAAACAACCCAAGTGCCCATCAATACATGAGCGGATTAATAAAATGTGGTATATGTATACCATGGAGTACTACTCAGCCATAAAAAATGGGGAACTAATACGTCTTGCATTATCCTGGATGGAGCTGGAACCCATTCTTCAAAGTGAAGTATCACAAGAATGGCAAAATAAACACCACATGTACTCGCCATTAAATTGGTACTAATCGATCAACACTTATGTGCACATATGGAAGTAACATTTATTGGGTGTCAGGCAGCTGGGAGTGGGGAGGAGGGGATGGGTAAATTCACACCTAATTGATGTGGTGCACACTGTCTGGGGGATGGGCATGCTTGTAGCTGTGCTTGTAGCTCTGGTGGTGCAAAGGCAATTTATGTGACCAAAGCATTTGTATCCCTGTAATATTCTGAAATTAAAACAAAACCCCCAAATACAAAAAAAAACTTTATAAAATTTCCTATAAAAAAAACAAAAAGGAAACCTTTAGCTAAAACAAGTCTAATAGAGTTTATTTGAGCAAAGAATAATTCATGAATCAGGCGGCACTCAGAACCAGAAGAGGTTCGGAGAACTCTGCTCCGCAGTGTGGGCAATGACTACTTGTAGACAGACCACAAAGTAAAGTACAGAAATAGTTTGATTGGTTATGGCTAGGAATTCGCCTTATTTAGACATGGTCTGATCAATTGGCTATTTGTGATAGGCTGAGATCCAGCTATCTGTTACAGAAAAACATACTCCTAAGTTAGGTTTCAGATTATTTACATACAAAGTTAGGTTGCATTAGTAGGGACTCAAACTACAGAGTCAGTCTCAAGCAGCGAAATTTAATTTAACACTTCCATTATCCAGCTGTCATAACAGGCACAAGATAAAGCATGGACGGCTGCTCAACACGTTAACCTCGGCCTTGCATGGCGCCTACGAGCCCATTAAGGGTCTGTGTCTTGAGCTCTAAGCCCTGAACTCCGAGCAGCCCTCTCTCACACCTGTTGGGGGAAGAGAACCATTTGCTCTGCAAACATACGGGAGAAAATTAAGGACAGAAGGGCCTCTTGTCTGGCTGAGGTTGGGAAGGGATCCTACTCAGCCTTTTTCTTTTTCTTTTTTCCCCTCTTTTTTCCCCCCAGACATCCCCTTTGAGGAGATCTTTGAAGGCTAAGAGTCTTCATGCCAAAGAGGAACCGTATCTTAGAGTTGCACAGGGGTGGTGTGAGTGAAAGTCAGGAGACTGTGAGGAACCGGCCGGGCTCCAGAGTCAGGCTGTCTCTGCTCTGTTGCTTGTCAGTGTCAACTTAGCAGTTTACTTAGTCTGCTGTGCCTCAGTTTTCCTAATCTGAAAACAGATAATAATAACATCTGCCTCAATGGGTAATTTGGAGGATTAAATAAATCATTAATAATATGTGTGAAGCACCTGGCACATTGTATTAATAAGTGCTGAATGGACGTTAGCCATTATTATTTTTGATACTGGTCCAATTCTAGTTACTCAATGCTTTCAGTTACTGGCAGTCTCCTAGGGTTCATACAAAGGCTAAACCAAATCCACAGCCTGGGAAGGACGGGGGATTGTAGGTAATAGCCTTGGAAGTGCCATGAGCCCTACACAACCACATACTTGTACTGAAACCTTGAGGACCCATTTCTGTGTTCTTTGTGAATCCAAATTGACTTTAAATGGATCTGGGCTCAAAATTCCCAAGGTTCTGATCAGCATCTTTTGGAAAATCTTGAAAACTTTCCTGGTAAGATGTCTAATTAGGAGTTATCTAAGCATGTACTAGGAGTACAGCCAGCAGCACCACCCTGTCTTAGATGGGATTTCAGTTAGGCTGCATAGATGCCTTGGGGTCAGTGTCAAAGGGGAAAAAAGATCTGCCTTGGAGGAGAGCAGACCGTACCTTTGCTCTTCTCATTGTCTTCTGGGGCTGAGGGACCTTCAGACATGGTCTAGAAACCTACGATGTGGCATCCTGGTGGGCTTCCTGTAGGTGGCATCCCCATCTGTATGTGTAGTAAAGCTGGGGATGGAATAGAGGGAGACAGGTCCTAAAATGTGATTCTCAGAGCTTCAATCCATGGGCAGTTTTGCAGCTGTCTTTTCTTTGACATTGTTTGCTGGGACCTTGTCCTGGGCCTTGCTGCTTTTCCTTTCTGAGTCAAAGCTTAATTAGAAATGTCTCTTACAGGTGAGTTTCCTCTATTCTCTATAAACCAGACAATCTTCAAACAAACAGAAGCAACCTTAGCAAATGATGCTTTCGCATTCCAAACTTCCAAACTCACAAACCTGTAGCCACCATCCACATCATTGCTATAATAGTATCAAGGAGTTGGGGCCTGGGCAGGGGCTACCCACGCACCCAGTCTCCCCATGGATATAGCCCAGTCAAATGGTTGCCTGATGTCCCTTGTCCATACTCCGCCTAGGATCCAGCTGGTCTCCTTTGACCCATGCGTCTACTCTGACCCCTAATGACTTTGGACCCTGGGTCAGCCTCATACGTGTGCCAGACATGCCATTTTCCTAAAAGGACCTTCAGTCAACAGCCTTTAAAAGCTGTTCTCACGGTGTCTCCATTGTGTCCTTGCACTGATTACCCAAGATGGCAAACACAGACAAGAGTCAGAGAGCGAAAGGGAGCCTGTGCAGCTCCTACCCCTTCATTCCTGATCCTATCTTGCCTGCTGAAGGGAGCCAGGTGCAGGGTGGAGAGGCCCACCATGCTCCCTATAAAAAGCTGAAGAGTTTCCATTCGGACCTGGAACTCACATTTAGAACTTCCCATCAAAATAGGCAAACTGCTGATTCTCGCTGGTGAGTCTTTCCCAGGCCAGCGGAGCTGAGCTTTCAGAGCAGCTGCCTTTTCTCTTCCGTCCAGCCTCTGTCTCCTCTCCATCCTGCACTCCAAGGCCTGCGTCATCGCCTTCCTTTCTCTCTTGCAGCCTCTTCCCATAATGTGGTGGGGAAGGAAGGAAGGAAGGAGGGAAAGAAGGAAGGAAGGAAGGAAGGAAGGAAGGAAGGAAGGAAGGAAGGAAGGAAGGGCCCACTGAACACCTGAGGGCTTCATATGGGAAGGGAAGTGGATAGCTCTGGCGAACCAGGACGAGGTCATTTCCCCTGTGGAAATGCAGAAGACTTGCCCAGAGCCCCTTTCCGATGTTCTGTGATTGCACCTCATCAGGGCTAATCAACTACCAAGAGCAACTGGTAGAACAAATGAATGAGGCAGGTATTTTTCTGCATGTAGTACTCTGGGGGCAGGTGCTGGGGGTTGGGAGGGAAGGGAAAAAGGCCTTACAGAGTTAACACATCTCCCCCAGAGCTAATTTGCTTCAAGTGGGGGGATGACCAAATTGTGGCTAGGAGCCCAATAGCCCAGTGAGGGTGATGGCTGGGCCAGCACAACAGCATATCCTGGGTGTGGTCAGGTGGCTTGGAAGGGAAAACAATTTAAAAGCACTATCTGAGTTGAAAAGCAGAGTGAAGATGTTTCTGGAAAAGGTGAGTTCTAGATCTCAGTGTGAAGAGGCTGCCATGGGAAGGGGCCCTCTGCCCCAAACCTCCCCTTCTTCACCTCTAATACCTCCTCTGCCCTTCCCCACCAATCTGGCTCATTTTTAGGGTGTGTTCATTCAACACACACTGGTAGTGAATTGATTATGTGCTGGGCACGCTGTGCTGGGTAGGGGGGACTCAGCAGTGTGAGCACAGTCCCTGCCCTCCCCAAGTCCACAGTCTAGTGGGAAGACCAACAGATAATCAGTGTGGTAAGTGCTGCGTAGAGACAGGCACAAATGCCAGCGGAGCCTGGAGGCAGAGCAGGGAGGCCCAGTCCAATGTCATCTCCCTTGGAAGGTCTTCTCTGACCTCTGTTGTCTATAATAGTCTGTTCATATCCCAACTTTATCACTTGTCACTTCATATTGCACCTATGTGCTTATAGGTGTGACTTCTCCCTGATGGGCTGTGAACTCTTCG
>NW_012151896.1:272052-272827 GCF_000956105.1 Propithecus coquereli
CACTGGCCTTTATATGCTCAGGTCTGGGAGGGTGTAGTTACTGCTCACCAACCTCAAGGCCCTTCACCCTACACCCTACACCCTTCCTGTCTGGGACCCTCTCTCTTTGCCCAGATATTGTACTTTGCTGTGTGAAAGACCCTATATTTCTATGGTACTCCACTCAGAGTACCTGAAGCTCAGAGGAAGCTTCTCAGAAGGTGACTGGTGATAACAGAGGGCAGAGGGGAAAGAGCTGCTTGGGGCCCAACACTCATTCTCCCTCACTTAGTGGTCCTAAAGTCCTTCCTTGCCTACAAATATGTCCATGAATCCCTCAAAGTCACTGTAAGAAAGCCACTCCCCTTCCATCCTCTCCATAACTGGATCATCATCCTCTCCGCTATCCTGCTGGAGGTGCTTCCAGCATTGGTGCAAGGACAACCCACAGGCATCCTGATTCTCTCCTACAGGCCAAGTGGCTGCCAAAGAACAGCTTTGGAGGGGCCATAGTCTGGGCCATTGACCTGGATGATTTCGCAGGCACTTTCTGTGGACAAGGCAAATACTCTCTCATGAATGCCCTCAAATCTGCATTTGGTGTCTCCACTCCCAGTAAGTAGTGATGACTTACCACCCAAGAGATAGAAAACTAGACATGGCTAAGGAAGAAGAAAAGACCAGAGCTCCTCTAACCCTGGCATCAAGGAAGGCCTCCTCCAGATCTTCCAGCTGCCCTTGCATGTCCTTGTGGAATTGGCATTTAGGACCCAGAAAGCAAGACCCAGGTGGCCTT
>NW_012151896.1:272952-291779 GCF_000956105.1 Propithecus coquereli
ATTGCACCTATGTGCTTATAGGTGTGACTTCTCCCTGATGGGCTGTGAACTCTTCGAGGGCAGGGACCCCATTTAGTTTTTCTTTTGCTCTCTAGCACGCAGTTCTAAATAGGGGTTTGTTGAAAGAAAAACAACAGATCTTCCTGGCTCCCGAGCTGTGCACCATCATCTGAGCTTCCAAGTAGCCATCTGGATGTCAAAATTAGCCACCTGCTCCAAAAGCATCACGCAGAAGCTTGTGTTGGGAAGGGATTTTTGGAGCAGAGGGAGCACTAGGCTCCAGCTCCCTTTCTCCACTTGCTGGCCAGGACTGCTCCTTCCCAGCCAAGGAAAGGATGACCCTGACACCCTCTGACCAAGGTCTCCATTCTTCTTTAGGGCTGGCCCTCCTGCTGTGGCTGGGTAAGTGTCCCTTGTGTGGGTGCGGGCTGCAGGGTATGGATTGGGAGACATTAGCCAGGGCAGGGCCCGTCTCTTACTTCCCTGGCATTCCAGGAACAGCAACCAAAATTGTTACTTGACCAACTAGAGCCAGTACCGCCTTGGGATTGCCCACTATGTGCCTGAGAATGTGAACCCCTGCCTCTGCACACACATCATCTCTGCCTGAACTGGGACAAGGCCTCTCTCTGAAGAGGGGTTCTGAGAGAGGCTAAATACACCCCAGTGGAGGACGTGGATCTCAGCCTTTCCAGCTCAAAGCCTGATTTCTTTAGTATAAAATCAGATCTCTCTTTCAGGGAAAACACATCAGCCAAGTCACAGAGACTGGAGTAGGATAGCATAGTGAAAGTTCATAGATTTACAGTGATCAATGTAACTTTGAGGACCAATGTTTGCTTTGATGTTCTTACGTCCTCTTCTTCCATGACTGATTTTTCTGATTACTAGATTCAATTGCACGCAGTTTGCAGGACTGGGAGCCATTTTTGTCTCTTTAATATATCCTTTCTTTTTTTTATTTTTCTGCTCTGGACACTATTTGTTCATTTTAAAGTTTAACTCTCACAGCATGACCAAATTCCTATCATTTTCAAGTTTTTGGGAAACAACTCACTGTTGTCTCCAGAGACCAACAACAGCTTTTGGACCAAAGGACTCTAAACTGAGCACTTCACATCTTTCTTAAGAGCTGTGACCTTGTCACATGCCCACTGGTTCCTCCAGGCTGAGTCCAGTGTCCTCTGTTTCACAGGAAATGTATGAGGCTTTTGAGCAAGAGGCCACCCAGAGCAACGAGCCCAGACTGCTGATTTCTGCTGCTGTGTCAGCTGGCAGAGGTACCATTGAGACTGCCTACCAGATCCTGAGATGTCTAAGTAAGTAAACCCCAGAGCCCACGTTCAGAGCTAAGTGACCCTGGGACCTTTGCCAGGTATTGGAAAACACCCAGATACCAGTGGCCAATGCTCAGGTACCCTGGATAGAGGGGGCTCTATCTCAAAGGGATAAAATCACCCTAATGCCTGGGGAAGAGTCAGGGGAAGGCAGCATGAACTGTGACCTTGTTTCTAAATCTATCTCCAAGGTTCTCTACAGTAAAAGGCTAGTTGGAGAAAGTTAGTTGAGTCTCAAGCTTCTACAACTCCTAAAGGTCTGAGGGCAGCCAGATATTGATTATGGGTTTGAGTGCCTTCTATATACTAGGTGCTCTTGAGAGAAAGGTGAGGGAGAATGGAATAAAGAATACTAATGCATTAGGGAATCCTTATGGCATAATTACAAACAACATGTTTGGTAGTGATTAGGAGCTTTAGGGGCAGTGGAATGGAGAAGTGTGATTTTCCTTGAGTCATTTCTGTTCTCTTGTGC
This sequence comes from Propithecus coquereli, assembly GCF_000956105.1. Taxonomy (NCBI): domain Eukaryota; kingdom Metazoa; phylum Chordata; class Mammalia; order Primates; family Indriidae; genus Propithecus; species Propithecus coquereli. The sequence continues at coordinate 274,765 of NW_012151896.1, forward strand.
CCTCCCCCAACCACATAAGGTACATGGACCTCATCAATGTGATGACCTGCGACCTAAGGGGCTCCTGGGAGGGCTTCACAGGAGAGGACAGCTCCCTGTTTGCAGGACCCAACAACCAGGGAGACTGCAAATACTTTAATGTAGTGAGTGAAGAAGTGGATTCAGGAAGCCGGCCCTAGCAGGTATCTTCAAAGGATATCATGGGATCCCTGGCCCAGGTCTGAAAGGAAGGCCAAGGAATCTTGAGGGGACAGCTCATGTTACCTCCCTGCCCCTGTGACTAATTGGTAAGATAAATAAGATATCGTAGGATAATGGTATCCATTGATCTTTCACAAAAAAGGAAGAAGAATAGTGGTTTGGGATAATCCCAAACATTGGAGAATTTTTAAAAGTATCTTTTCCATTTACGCTAGGAGCACATTTCATGATCTACCTTGTTCCCACTCTTCCTTGCCTCCCTTCACCCTCTTCCTATCCCACGAGGCTTATCTTCCTAATTTGTATGGCTTAGACAGCTGTAATAATGAGTCTGCTTAATAATTAGTAGGTGGGTAAATGGGCTAGATGTGATTTCAGTGAAGATTTCAACCAGGGATTTAAAAGTCTCCTGGATGAATGTCCATGCTCAAACAATTTTGAGCACCATAGTAAGCCAGTTGGGAAGACAAGTAGATGCATGGCTGAACTTCAGTCATGCCCCAAATGCTGAGTCCAGTGTGTGGAGAAGGAGGATAAGAGAGCATTTCATCCCTAGTTGACACTGGGCCCTGCTACCTAAGCAATGGACCTCTTGACCAAGGATGCCTCTAACTGCTAGTTCTAGAAGGGATGATGTTCCATCCTTTCTACGAGGTTGGTTTGTGGAAGGGGCTTGACTGGATGTCGTACCTGGAGATACAAGGGAATCGGGCAGAAAACATGGTCTCCAAGGCCTCTGGCCACACACGTGGCTGCTTCCTAAGGGCGTCTTCCTCACCTTACTTTCAGGATTATGTGACAAACTACTGGAAGGGCCATGGTGCCCCTGCTGAGAAGCTGATGGTGGGCTTTGGGGCATATGCCCACACCTTCACTCTCACTAATCCTGCCAACCACGGCCTGGATGCTCCCATCTCTGGCCCTGGGAATGCTGGGCCCTATACTCAGGAGGCTTGGACTCTTGCCTACTTTCAGGTAATTTCCTCAGAGGACCCAGAGGACCAGAGAGACCCACTCTCTCTGTTCCCAAGATTGAAGATATGTCCACAGAGAAAGTCTATACTCTGATATCTAATACAGGGTACCCTGTTGTTGACTGCTCTGAATATACGTGGTAGGAAGAGAAAGGTAGAATAAATGATTGATAAAACATATTACATTTTAACCTTTTAAAGCAAATGTGCATCTTTAATACTAGTACTAGCTGATACTTACTGAGTGCAAAGGGAAAGCCAAGCTATATTCTAAGTGATTTTCATACATTGTCTCATTTAACACTCACAACAAACAATAAAGTACCAGCACGCTCCTTGTCTTGCACAAGAGGACACTGAGACACAGAGGGGTTAAGTGATTTGCTTCCGGTCACAGAACTAGTAAGTGGCACAGCTAGGATTCAAACTTAAGTTGTCTAGTTCCAGAACCTCAGACATTAACCATTATGCTCTACTGTGCCCTTGTTAGTTCCTTGGAGGCAAAAACTCTTTCAAATAAGAGAAGCAGGCAAATGTGTTTCAAAGGGGAACTGGGGCACAAAGCACAAAGAAGCTGCCTTGTCCACTGTCGTGCAGGAGCTTATTGGCAGGCACAGGACTGGAATTAATGTCTCATCTCTCTAGCCAGTGTACTCTGCTGTCCTGTTGGACAGGAAAAGCAAGGCAGGAATCTAGGTGACACTGGAACCAGCTGCTCTTATTTCCAGTAAAGATGGGTGGGGTGGGGTGTGTAACCCAGGAAGGAGAGGGAGGGAGGACGGAGAAGAGGCCTGAGCAGAGCAGGGCCCATCTGAGTCATGCGTACTCGTGCTGTGCCTGCCCCAGGTCTGCTCCTTCCTGAAAGGAGGCACGGAGGTGTGGAATGCCCCCCAGGAGGGGCACTATGTCTATAGGGGAAACCAGTGGATTGGGTATGACAACACCAAGAGCTTGCCCTCAAGGTGAGGCCCTCCACACCCTTCCTTCTACATGACTGGGGAGAGGTAGGGGACTTGAGTTACAACCACAGGAGACACCTAAGGGAGGTGAGACAAGGTGAGGCAAGACCCAGGGAGGCCCTGAAGTTTCCAGGTGAGCCAGTGACCCAGCTGCAGAGCCTGGCAGTTGGAGCAGCCCCTTCAGCTCTTTTCAATTGCAGTTGGCTTCTTTCCTCCCCTCAGCTCCTGCGCTTTCTCCTCCATCCCACTTTCTGGAGACTCTCCTGTGGCCCCCTCCCAGGCTCTGCTCTTGTCCTGATGCAGCTCTTCAATTCATGCTTCCTGAGGCAGGCATTCTTCCCCACTCCAAGGACCATGGTGTGGACCACAGGGTCTCTTCCTCTCCTTTGCTTTCTCCCGCCTATAACAAGTTCATACAGGCTGAGTTAAACCAGGAGGTCAGAGTTCCTCCGGGTTGTGTGGCTTCTGCCCACTGGCCTTTATATGCTCAGGTCTGGGAGGGTGTAGTTACTGCTCACCAACCTCAAGGCCCTTCACCCTACACCCTACACCCTTCCTGTCTGGGACCCTCTCTCTTTGCCCAGATATTATACTTTGCTGTGTGAAAGACCCTATATCTCTATGGTACTCCACTCAGAGTACCTGAAGCTCAGAGGAAGCTTCTCAGAAGGTGATTGATGATAACAGAGGGCAGAGGGGAAAGAGCTGCTTGGGGCCCAACACTCATTCTCCCTGACTTAGTGGTCCTAAAGTCCTTTCTTGCCTACAAATATGTCCATGAATCCCTCAAAGTCACTGTAAGAAAGCCACTCCCCTTCCATCCTCTCCATGACTGGATCATCATCCTCTCCGCTATCCTGCTGGAGGTGCTTCCAGCATTGGTGCAAGGACAACCCACAAGCCTCCTGGTTCTCTCCTACAGGCCAAATGGCTGCCAAAGAACAGCTTTGGAGGGGCCATAGTCTGGGCCATTGACCTGGGTGACTTTGCAGGCACTTTCTGTGGACAAGGCAAATACTCTCTCATGAATGCCCTCAAAGCTGCACTTGGTGTCTCCACTCCCAGTAAGTAGTGATGACTTACCACCCAAGAGATAGAAAACTAGACATGGTTAAGGAAGAAGCACTTTCTGTGGACAAGGCAAATACTCTCTCACGAATGCCCTCAAAGCTGCACTTGGTGTCTCCACTCCCAGTAAGTAGTGATGACTTACCACCCAAGAGATAGAAAACTAGACATGGTTAAGGAAGAAGAAAAGACCAGAGCTCCTCTAACCCTGCCATCAAGGAAGGCCTCCTCCAGATCTTCCAGCTGCCCTTGCATGTCCTTGTGGAATTGGCATTTAGGACCCAGAAAGCAAGACCCAGGTGGCCTTCTAGGAGGCAGCTTGTGAGTGACAGCCCTGGTGAGAGACAGACGTCCTATCAATATTGTGGAGGGTTCTCCTCCACTCAGGGGAGCTTCAGTAAAGTGAACTGAATACGCTAGAGCCTGGGTAGGGGAACACCTTGTTCCCTGTTCTTACCTGCTCAGCTCCAGCCTTAATGACCTTTGTGGAGCAGAGAAGACAAGCAAGGGAGGGATTAAAAAGTTAGGGGACAAGGAAAGGGAAAGGAGAGGGAGAACCCTGAAGAGGTCCAGTTATACCTGCACCAAGGTGAAAAGCAGAGCTACAGCTGGTCTCAATGCAGTTTTGTCCCAGTCCCATGGGCAAGTCCAGGAATCAAGAGGGGCTGCGAAGCTGCAGGGAAGCTGGTGGTTGGACGGTTACTCTATGTCAGGCCAGCTGGTTCTTTTGGATTTCATGTAATCCTTATAGGCACTCTTGGTGAAAGGTGATATTAGTCTACATAAAAATAAAAATTAATAATTACGTCGCACTTACTATGTTATATACCACCCACATTGGAAAATACCTAATATTCTAAGAGCCAATACTATCATCCTATCATTTCAGGGAGGAAATTGAGACTCAGAGAAGTATTAATACCTGTTCATGGTCACATAGCTTATGATAGAGCCAGGCTGTGAACTTGGGTATCCTTGATTCAGGCTCAGAGCATTAACCACTGGTTTAGGCAGGATGTGCACTAAGAGGAACCCACAATGACCTTACAGACATGATCCTCGTCCTGGGAAAGGAAACCACTCCTGAACATATAGCGACCTTTTCCTTCTCTCTTCAGGTTGCAGAGTGCCTACCCCTACCCTGGGCACCAGCTTGGCCCCCATGGTCACTGCGGCGCCCACAGTGGCAGTGATAGCGGTTGTGGATTCTGTACTGGGAAGTCCAATGGTCTCTATCCCAGCCCCACCAACAAGTGCGCCTTCTACAACTGTGTGAATGGCCACACCTATAAGGAGGCTTGTCAGTCAGGCCTGGTCCTTGACACCAGCTGCTGTTGCTGTAACTGGGCTTAAGTCATCCACCTGTTGGGTCCCTTGGGGACTGTAGGCGAGAAGGATGATTAAAGGGAAGTTTTGCATCTGAGTGCCAAGTTTTCTGTTTTGATTTATTAATCTGCATGATGCTGACTCGCATGTAAACAACAACCCCCACCTTCCTATTGCCCCCCCTTGTCCATGTGCTCCCAGGATGTGCCCAGAGGTTGAGGCTGGGAGAGAAGGAGGGGCCGGTGGTTGGGACCTCTCTGAGCAGTTCTGTGGGAAGTTCACGTACTCTGGGCCCCTCCTGAAGCAGCAGGGGAGACGAAACAGGCTCTAGGGGCAACAGGGATTAAACCCTTTCTCTTTCCCACAAATATGCCTCCAAAGGGTCCTACAGAAGGACCTAGAAGAGTGGCTGGACTCAGAACACTTAATTTATGGCATCATCTCCTTCAGGAACTCTTTCTTCACCAACTTTACTCACGTCCCTACTCTATGGCAAACAGTCCTAAGCAAGGACTGTTCCTTGTTGTTTTAAGGACAGACCATGATGGGCCACCTGCAGGATCGTCTGCACACACACGCGTAGGAAAAAAAGACTATCACCAATGATTTCAAGATTACCTCACTTGAAGCTCTGACTCGAGGGTGGGGCAAGGGCAATATAGGTAACCTAAACATTTGTACTCCCATAATATGCTGAAATAAAAAAGAAAAAAAAAGATTACCTCACTTTAAAAAAAATTAGTTCATTATAATCTTTATTGCCACACCACATCCCAAGGTACCCTTCAGTTCCCTTAGGGAAGGCAACAAGAGAGCTAAATGAAAAGCCATGTTACAGCAGGGATTAGAGGTCCTCCTTCTCCTACCACCTCCAGAGCTTGGCCTCTGCCCTTCCTCAAACCAGTGACTATGCCAAAGAAGATGAGGAAGAATGCGGTTCACCACCTCTTTGTTCAGCCATGCTAACCAGTTTATTGGGAGTTGGAGAATATGTAGATTATACCCTTTTGACAAAACTGGCATCATCAGTAAACAGAATCTCTGGAAGTTTATCCCATCCCTCCCATCTGGCAAGCTGGAGTATGAGCAGGATGTCTGTACATCTCTGTTTTTTTGGGATAGTCCCGATTAGCCATTGTTCCAGTTCCCATTCATTTAGCAATTGCGCAGGTTTAAAAATTTTATTATAAAATATTTTTATTACTATGGTATTAAAGTTATATGGAATGAATTTGATACATCTCCACTTTCTACTTTCTGACATCATCTGTAAACAGAATTCTTTAATATGTGGTTAAATCTGAACATTTACTAGTGATAACCTCTCTTTTTCCCTGGCCATTTTCTGACAAAGTTTAAATTATAGCCCTCCTTTCAATGACCACTTGCTGAGTGCTCGCTAATAAACTGACATGTGCTTGGATGGAAGTGGCTAGGGATAGCTATCTCCTTTGGTTCCCAGGACTGCTGGGGGAGGTACTGATAATGCTGGTGGACCAGCCAGTTGTGCCATGGCCTGTGAGATGCACAAAGCCATCAGACCACCAGTTGGTGGGATCAGTGAGAAATTATAGGTTAGGAGTATGTGGAATACAAATAGGGAAATAGAAGCCAAGCCATCATACCATTGAGCTTGTAGAGAGTAGTGTGAATGCTCTTGCTATGAGAGTTTTGTCATTTATTGTGTAGTATAGATCTACAACCAATTATTTTATTGTTTGGCAGCACTTTTGGTTGTGCAAATAAGTGCTTTTGTCAGCAATAAGCTAAAAAACTTAAATGCCTATATAATGAAAAATTAAGTAATGAATTTCCATTTTCTAAGAAAGTTGATGATGAATATATTAACATAACTTGCATATGATGTTGGTTAACATTTACCATCTACCACAGGGCTGTTAGATATGGCATAAAACCAAAAGACATAAATCTGCTGAACAAACATAAGCATCTACTTCAAAAATAGTAATTATTTTAAGAGGATTTTGCATAAAGATGATGATTTCAAAAAGGTAGGTGCCAAAAGTGCTTTTTCTATCACTAGGTCTATTGCCTGAATGTTTGTGTCTCCTTAAAATTCATTGAAATTTTGACCCCTAAGATGATGGTATTGGAAGTGAGGCCTTTGGGAGGTGACTGGGATTAGGGCTCTTATAAAAGTGACCCCAGAGAAGCTAGGTAGCTCCTTCTACTGTGTGAGGACACAGCTAGAAGTTACCATCTATAAACCAGAAAATGGGCCCTCACCAGATACTGAATCACTCCAATCCTTGATCTTGGATTCCAGCCTCCAAAGTGGGAAATAAATTTCTGTTTTTCACAATTTACCCAGTTTACAGTATTATGTTATAGCAGCCCAAATAGTCTAAGACACTTAGTAAAGCATAAATTTTCATTTAGGTGACCAAATGACTGATGATCCAAATTAATTTTTCTCTTCTATTCCAGGTTGTGTGTGTGTGTGTGTGTGTGTGTACATGTACAAAAGTGAAGCTCTATTTGCAGAACAACTTCACAAGCTTTTAAATAATACCAAATTTATATCAATGTCATCATATACTTCGAACAGAAAATCAGGTAAATTAATTCTAATAATGGCTAGGTGGTTGGATTCTTTTACCAGCCAGTTTATGAACTCAAACTAAAGCTTTTTGGTGGTTAATTTTGTTAAAGGATAAACATCTGACGTTATCATAAATGCTATTGTAAATTCAGTTTAAAAATTCAACAGTGAAAATTAATAATTTTTATAATGATAACATGAACTCAAATATTGATGGAGCACATTGTAAAAATAATATTCTTTCTAAATGTCTTAGTCCCTTTGTGCTGCTATAACAGAATATTACAGACTGGGTAATTTATTAAGAAGGAAAATTTATTTCTCACGGTTCTGGAGGCTAAGAAGTCTAAAATCAAGGCAATAGCGTTTGGTGTCTGGTAAGGTCCTTCTTGCCACGTTCCTCATATGGCAAAAGGCAGAGAGGCAAGCTAGCTGAACTGCTGAATGAAGCCTCTTTTAAAAGGGCCTTAATGTCATTCATGAGGGAGAAATCCTTATGGCGTAATCACCTCTTAAAGGCCCCACCTCTTAATACTTTCACATTGGCAACACCTGAATTTTGGAGGGGACACATGCAAACCATAGCAATGTGAAATATCTGACATTATTTTAAATGCTATTATAAATTCAGTTAAAAAGTTCAGCATTGAAAATTACTTATTTTGTGGTGATAATGGAGAATTCAAATATTGATAAAGTATAACTTTATGCAAAACCATAAAACAGTATTCTTTCCAATTTAAAAACAAAACCTATAGGGCAGCAATGTCCTAGGAATTGGTTGTAGGCCATAAATCACTCATTTACGTGTACCCACAAAACAATGATATTTTATCATTCAAAATAAAAGTTAGGTCAGGCACAGTGGCTCATGGCCATAATCCCAGCTCTTTGGGAGGCTGAGGTGGGAGAATCACTTGATGCCAGGAGTTCGAGATCAGCCCAAGCAACATAGCAAGACTGAATCTGTACAAAATATTTTTTAAAAATTAGCTGGGCATGGTGGTGTGTACCTGTAGGTCTAGCTACTTGGGGAGCTGAGGCTGGAGGATTGCTTGAGCCCAGGAGTTGGAGAGTACAGTGAGCTATGATCAAGCCACTACATTCCAGCCTGGGTGACAGAGCAAGACACTGTCTCAAAAAAAAAAAAAATCCAGCAAATGAAATTCCAAAATGCTTTAACTTTCGAAATTTTAGGAAGTTAATATTATTGAAAAAAGAATGTTGCAAATAGTAAGACTTTGAAAGGGGTGAACAAATTAAATGAGAAGTGTTCAAATGCTATATAATATATAAATTCTACAATTGTATTTTGAAATATTTCAATTTGTGGGAAGAATCTCTTGGATAAATTACTTTATGAACTATTTTTAATTAGAAATGTTTATTGCTATATTAGATTGGAAAGAAACCAAAGAGGCCTATGAGCTTGCAACGTTTAAATTTGGTGAAACGTTCACCACTTTGGGTGGACACTGTAAAAATTAAATAAATAAATAAATGTGGTGAAACATTTAAAAGAATCATAGAGATAACTTACTTGACAAATTTTGTCTTGTAAAGAAAGATATCTGTCAAAGAAAGGTGCTCTGGATAGAGGCAAAAAGAGCACCTATAAAATATTTGAGCTGAGATATTTAAACATTTTAATAGAAAAAATTAGAATTGAGAATATCTCCCATTTAACAGAATTTGCTCTGAGCATCTGTAGAGGAAATTTTTCTGAATTAATATTTCTCGATTAAAAGTTTCCTGGTCCATAAAGAAAACCAACAGAAGATGTTATAGGCTGAATTGTGTCCCTCCAAAATTCATATGTTATAGTGTTAGCTCCCACTACCACAGAATGTGACTGTATTTGGAGATAGAGCTTTTAAAGAGTTTACTAAGGTAAAACGGGGTCATTTGGGTGGGCTTAATCCAATATGATTAGTGTCCTCGTAAGAAGAGGAGATTAGGACACAGACACACACAGAGGGAAGACCATATGAAGACACATGGAGAAGATGGCCATCTACAAGCCAAGGAGAGAGGTTTTCAGAAGAAACCAATTCTAAACTGGGACTTCTACCCTTCAGAACTGTGAGGAAATTAATTTCTGTTGTTTAAGCCACCCAGTCTGCAGTACTTTGTTATGGCAACCCTAGCAAACTAACACAAGAGGCATTGGCATTTTTAAATTGATTAACCATTAAAATTAACTTTGAAAAAGATTGTAGGCAATATTATGAAAAGAAGTGTAAATAATAAAACCATATTGAAAAAACCTCTCTATTCTTCAGAAAAATGCCAGTGTCACAGTATCAGAAATAGAACCAAGAAAATGATTGAAGTTTGTGAATATGTAGCAAGAATAATTATTTAGAATTTTACATTTTTATTTACTATACAGATATTTATGTTTACATTTTAGAAAAATATATTTTTGAAAATAGCTTTAATAGAACTATTTTATAAGTCCATTAGTATAACAAAGCATCATTTAATCAAAAATAAGTATTTCAAAAATTAACATAATTTTAATGCCCCCTTACACCCTCAAATATGTCTGGGTCTGTATGATGAGTCATGAGAAGGGACTCAGAATTGTCGATCAGACATTCCGTTACACATTGAATGTTCTCATAAACATTCCGCAGAAAAGAAGAACCTATATTTGCACAAAGTGCTCATGTAGCCATTTTGTGAACTAATGACAAAAAAGAATGTAAACTTAATCTCTTGTGGATTCAACATACTTTGCGTATATTTTACAACCATTAGAGTGTGTCTGGCCCAGAGTTCCCCTGACTCCTCTGTGACCCTTGTGGCTTACACTCGAGCTGTCTGTACCCTGTCTGGATCGCTGTCTTAATCCTGAGAATCCCCACACCCTGATGGTTCTTTATCTTACTGCCCTGGCTAGTCCGGGAGGAAGACCAGCTGGGGTCTTCCTTGCTATCCCCCCAGTCCTCTCTCCAAGTTCCTTCCTGCTGCTTTACCGATTTAAAAGACACTTAGCACTCCGTGAACAGGCCCTGTCCGTAAACATCTGTAAACATCACTTCACTAAATCTTCATAAGGACCCCACGCGGTAGTCATGGTTATTACATGGTCACTTTACAGACCAGGAAACTGACAGATGCTAAGAGACCAGACGAAGGTCAAACAGCTTGAAAACGCATCTCAAAGCTGGCTGTCTGGCTCTGGTGTCCAGGACTTTAACTCAACCTCTGTGCTGCCCTTTGGCCCAACTGCAAGTGAAAGCCACGCTTCATTCCCAGCCTAGGCGCCAGCCTTCAGATCTCAGGACAGAGGGGAAAGCTGAGTGGGGCAGGTCAAGTGGCACCAGCCAAAGTTTTAGGACCCCTCTGTGACTTCAATGTACTCCATCCAAGGACTTGGAGCCATTTTGCTGCCTCTGGCTGTCTGGTCTCCCCCACCCTTGTCCTCTCCACAGGGGCCTGGTAGGTGGCCGGAAAGGCGCCAGCATCGCCCACGTCCTCTGCTGCCCCTACTCCTAACAAGAGACGTCCAAGTGGAGGAGCGCTGAGCTTAGGTGACCGCGCTGAGGCGCCGAAGTCTCCACTTAGGGAGAGGAAGGGGCACAGCCTCCCCTTTGCTGGAGCTGAGGGACCCGACAGGGGCAACAGGGTAGGGTGGGCCTAGGGAGGAGACCCTCATCCCTGTCCCTGGATGGAGGGATGCACACTCTGGAAGCAATTGACGGTCAAACAACGCTCAGCACGTTGGAGGTGTCGGCGATCAATGCCTCCTGCAATTCACATTTCTCGTAGCTGCCTGAGCCCTTCATCCACCCACTGGCTGGGTGATCCATCACTAAAGGTTGTCAAAGTTTTTCAAAAATTCTGTAGAAGCATCCAACATTCCTGAGGTGGCTTGAACTGCCAAGACAGACAAATGCTGGCCAGAATCCAAGGGAATACTGCGTAGGATCCCTCAGGGCAAGGAGGTGGCTGGAGGGAGCCCCCGCCTGCCCCAGGAAACTCACCAGGGAAGTGCAGACCTGGCTGGCCCTGGGGACCCATGGCTCTGAGGATTCCAAAGGCCACTTGCTGCTGAGGTTCCCTCCCTGACAGCCAACATAGGCCACCACTGCTGGCCAGGGCAGGAGCTGGGCAACCGCCACCATCTCCAGCAACAGGTGGCAAATGAGCGACACCCAGGGTCTTTAAACCTACTGGCTGAGAAGCTGTAGGTGCTCAGATTGGAGGTGGGCAAGTCTGTGGGACCAGGCGCCCAGACGTTGCCCACTGTTCCTCCCACTGACACTCACTTGCTCCGCTGTTGTTCTGTCTCCAGTTCCTCACTCCATCACTCCATTTTCTAAAAAATCGCTGTTAATCATTTGGGCCTGACAGGTGGCTGTCCCATTAGCTGCAGCAGCATTTCACAAAATGTGCTCTGAATAACAGCGGCTTTTTGCAAGCTAGTGCCAAACTAAATACATTTTGAGAAATACTATCCTATCTTCATGTCATGTATGGGCCACAAATTTGGCTCTATATTTCTGGTAGCCAAATGAAAAATGAGAAATAAAAGTACACAATTTATAATGTCTAGAAAATCGAAACAAACCAACAAGTACAAATATTTTAGATTCTAAGACCAGAATATAGTTCCCTGCAGGATTTTTATAAACAAAACACTGTGCAATGTGAGGATCGACATCCTTAAAGTAAACAAAAAGGCCTATTTTTACATACGATGCTCCCTGTAGCATCCCTCCAAAGAAAGGGAGGGCTTCAGTCCAAAATGCCATCAATCGAAGCAAACCTATGAGGAGCTTATGTAAAAGGCAGGTTTTAACTCTCTGCTTGTCTCTCTAGAGCTGTGCTGTCCAATTTGGTAGCCACTAGCCACAGTTGGCTACTAAGCACTTGAAGTGTGGCTCGTTCAAACTAAGATGTATTATATGTGTGAAATACACACCAGATTTTGAAGGCTTAGTAGAGGGGGAAAAAAGTAAAATATCTCAATGATTTTTATACTGATCACATATTGAAATAGTATTTTTAGATAGATTAAATAAAATATATTTTTTAATTAATTTGACTTGTTTCTTTTTACTTTTCTAAATATGCCTACTGAAAAATGTAGAATTACCTATGTGGCTCCTGTTATATTTCTATTGGACAGAGCTGTAATGTTTCTTGAACTATAAGATATCAATAAATATACCATACATGGCAAAAGAGTTCCAAAGTTTAATAATTTGTGAAACATTGCCTACTATAGCCCCTTCTTGTTATACTCTGGAGGGTGGTAATGCGAGATCCTTAAAAAAACTTCTATGGATTAAACACATTTGGGAAATGGCAGGTTAAGCCTAGAGGACTTCTCAGGGCTCTCAATACAACACGAATTGCGATTTTCCAAGTGAGGCATCTCATATGCAGCATTTCTCCAACACATTCAGAAAACCCTTTCATCATGAACACAACACCCATGAACACAATTCTGAAGGACAGTTTAGGGAACTGGCCTATAGACTAAAGCTCACAGGCCTTACCCTGGTTCATAAGTCTTGTCATGTAGCCCAAGGCTTGGATTGCAAATATTTTTCTCTTGCTTTTCACTCCAACCAATATCCAGACCAGTTTTTTCACCAGATTTCAAGGTCTCACCCCAGACATAATGAATCACTTCATATGAATTGCTTCATAATGAGATCACTCTTTTTTTGTTAGTTGACTTGCTGTGTAACAAACCACCCCAAAATCTAATGGCTTAAAACAGCAACAATTTCATATGCTACTATATGGATAAAACTTGAGGACATCATCCTGAGAGAAATAAGCCAGCCATGAAAGAACAAATAGTGTATGATTCTACTTTCATGAGATATCTAGAGTAGTCAAAATGATGGAAACAAAGAATGCTGGTTGCCAGGGGATGCAGGGAGGGGAAAATGGGGAGTTGTTCCATGGGTACAGAGTTTCAGTTTTGCAAGATGAAAAAGTTCTTGAGATGTGTTACACAACAATGTGAGTATAGTTAACACTACTGAACCGTACACTTAAAAATGGGTAAGAGGGTAAATTTTATATTATGTGTTTTTTAACCACAGTTTAAGAAAATTAAAATTAAAACCAAAACAACAACAATTTATTTAGCTCACAATTGTGTGGGCCAGCAGTTTGGGCTGGGTTGAGCAAGGGCACTTCTGGTCTTGGCTGCACTCACTCCTGCATCTGCGGTCAGCTGGCAGTCAACTACCTGGCTGCTTTTGGGGGTTGCCTGGCTGTCAGCTAGGGTCGTTGGGAGTGGCTGGCCACATGTTTCTCATTTTCCCTCAGGCTAGCTCTGGTCACATGGCAGTCTCAGCTTTCCAAGAGTGTGAGAGCAAAAGCTGCCTGGCCTCTTCAGAACTTGGCCCAGAACAGCAGTCCCCAACATTTTTGGCACCAGGGACCAGTTTCATGGAAGACAATTTTTTCACAGACTGGCGAGGGGTGAGGGATGGTTTCGGACAAATTCTCACAAGGAGCACGCAACCTAGATCCGTCGCAGGTGCAGTTTGCAGCAGGGTTCATGCTCCTGTGAGAATCTAATGCTGCCGCTGATCTGACAAGAGGTAGAGCTCGGGCGGTGATGCGAGAGCTGGGGAGCTGTGGCTGTAAATACAGATGAAGCTTCGCTCTCTCACCCGCGACTCATCTCCTGCTCTGCGGCCCTGTTCCTAACAGTCCCAGGGGTTGGGAACCGCAGGCCCAGAATTCACACAATGTTACTCTAGCCCACGCTCTATTTGTCAAAACAAATAACAAGGCCAGTCCAGAATGAAGGGTTAGGCACAGCAACTCCACCTCCTGATGCAAGAGGCTAAAAAGCACTGTGGCCATTTGCACAATCATCCAGGCTTATTCTGCAATCCCATTTCCCAGAATGATACATTATTAGCTGTTTCTTGTATTCTATATATTCAGAAGCACACCTCACTTTCTTTCACTGTCTCAGACACCTTTCCATCCCATCAGCACCACAGTTGTATTTGATTCATTTTAGTGGTGAATTTTTGCATAATCACTTTGCTGGGCTTGCCTCACGCCCCTGACTCTCCATTGTCTTTACTGCACCTCAGTGCTAAATGCTAAATATTCTAAAAACAATATTCTAAAAACAATCTTCTCCAAAAATATCTTCTTGATTCTCTCCCTCTGCCTTTAACCATTTCCTTTGGAATCCTTAAATCCAGATGTGTGGCTGTCCCCTCCTCAACCTGGATTCCTTTTTACTTGCTGTGCTAGTTACTCTGAGCTAACTTTCCTGGTAGCATTTAATTCACCATATCACAAGTTTCTATTTGTTTATCTGTCTGCACCAGTGATGGTAAGCCCGTGTCCTGTTTACTTATATAGCCAATCACCTACCTGACACAATACAGGCATTCATTAGATAATTATTAAATAGATGAATGGACATAAATGAATAGTTTGATATAGGTGCATTCCCATGGTGTTTACTGCAAGCTACAGCATCTGACTACAAGATTATAGGGAATGGGGACTGCACCTCCTCCCTTTCTTTCTTCTAACTGGTGACTCATTTTTTACCAGAAGGATGCCTTCTTTTAATACCTCCCACCTGATTTCTCATGTGAATCGACATTCGAGTACCACCTGCTAGACTCTATCTCTTCATTAGAGCATTTCTCCTCTGGGCTACCACTCTCTGACTCATTTATTTTACTTTTAAGTGCAAGGAAGGCTTTAAGTATTCTGAAACACAGCTAGAGAGACACAGCAAAAACCAGTGGTGATTTGGAGGCCTGGAGTAAAGGATGAGAGAGACCACTTACCTTTCCTACAGATGTAGCCAGTGTACACAGCGCCTCGGTGCCTCTCTCTTATGGCTATGAGCTTTACAGCAGTCCTTCTCAAGCTGCAAGAAGGCTCAACTAAAATCTATCCAGCAATTCTTAGCACTTGTGCTAAGGTCGATCGCATGTCTAGACAACCTTCTGCAAGGTCTGACTTTAAAGATATCAGAAGATCCCTCCCCTAGAAGATGCTCTTGTACCAGCCTGGTTTTTTATCTATAAAATACAACAGTTATTCCTACTAAAATTAATTCATTTGGTGCTCAAGAAATGTTTATTCAGGGGGTCTATTTTGCATAGGAAGTAGATTTTAGGGTGCAATGTGGAAATCAACATGGGTTTGACTGATATTCTTTTTTCTCCTTTTTTGACTTGTATTCTTAAGGAGACACGTGCAAATATTCTATAATGATTATTATTTGTGCAGTGCTTATTATGCACTTGATTCTTTATAAATGTTTGTTTAATGCTTAAAACTTCCCTGAAAAGTAGGCATTTGTATCCCACTTTCAAAAATTAGAAAACTGAGATTGAGGAACTTTCTCAATTTCCCACACCTAATAAGTGGTGGGAAGGATTTGAACCTAAATGGTAACATGAATTTGAACTTCAATTTGTGTGGCCCTTTCCACTGCTTCCACATTTCTTCCCTACAAATGCTCCGTAAGAAGAAGCATAAGTTATCTGGATGGCACAAACAAGGTGCCAGAGAAGCAGAGGTGAGGAAGGTGGTCACTTTCAGCTGTGATGATTGGGGAAGGTGCTCTGGAGAAAAGCATTTGAGCTGAGCTTTTCAAGATAGTGGTGGGAGGTGAGTACAGAGGACAATATTCTGTATTCTAGACACAGGGAATGGCCTCAGCAAAAGGGCAGAGATGAGACCATTTTTGAGCCTGGAGAACAGTGTAAGATTTAAACTGAGAGGCTAGCAGGAGTCAAGGCTGGAAAGGTAAATTGAGGCAAGATTTTGGAGTCTTGATGACAGGTGAAGGAGAAAGGACTTTATGAGGCAAAAGGAAGCCATCAAACCCCACCCCTTACCCCCAGGTACTTGGGGCTATTTGTAGAATAGACTTAGAAGGAAAGAAAGATGCTACAGTAAGCTGTCACAAGTGATGAGCTCTGAGAGCAGTGGTGGTGGGGAGCGGAATGCAGGGTTCTGAGGAGAGGGGCAACTCTGGGACCAACAAGAGGAGCACTGTAGATGTCATGACCAAGGGGTTCTGGAAAGCAGAGGAAGAGGATGAGTCAAAACACTGCTGTGGTGAGAGCCTCAGTGATCAGGAGAGCTTTGGAACCGTTCACAGAAATATAGCAACAGGAAGAGGTGCTGGCCTAGGGGAAAGAACCCCTGGGAAATTGTCACCCATTAGGCTCAGGGTCTGACGGCCACGTAGTTATGCTGGAGGGCCCGAGGCAGGCTGGACCCAGGGAAGTAGCACAGAGGAAATGAGCCTCCCCAGCAGACAGGAACCAAGTGAAGGCCACTTCAGGGGTAGAGGGCTAGGGAAGAAAAGAAAGAATAGGATTAGGAAAATTAATAGGAGGAAAGGGGATAATGAATTTGGGGACAAAAAGAGTAGGCTACGGCCCTTTATGCCTTTGCTTAAGGCGGGACATTTGTTCTTACCGCAAAGAATGAATGAATGCAAAGTTAGTGCTTCTGTCTGACAAAGAGTGTATGAAATAGCCAATTAGTCGCTTCACTATCCAAACAGAGAATATAGCCCACTGTACATAAACCATTTTGAATTGTGTAAGCTACTTTATAATGGGGCTTATTATTACAGTTCTTGGGGTTGAGCTCAATCTTTTCTTCTTATAAAATGAAATAAAGATAGTATTGTTTCTTGATCATTAATGGGTTCTTCCCAGATATAAAACCATCCTCATATAGCCATCTAATCTTTGACAAAGCAGACAAAAACATACACTGGGGAAAAGAATCCCTATTCAATAAATGGTGCTGGAAAAACTGGATAGCCACATGTAGAAGACTGAACCAGGATCCACACCTTTCACCTCTCACAAAAATCAACTCACGCTGAGTAACAGATTTAAACCTAAGGAGTGAAATTATTAGAATTCTAGAGGAAGATGT
>NW_012151896.1:292614-300035 GCF_000956105.1 Propithecus coquereli
GTATCCCAAGAATGGAAAAACAAGCACCACATGTACTCACCATCAAATTGGTATTAACTAATCAACACATAAGTGTATATATAAGAATAACATCTATTGGATGTTGGGCAGGGGGGAGGGACAGGGGGAAGGAGGAGACGGGTATATGCGTACACAAAGAGTGCGATGCGCAGCATCTGAGGGATGGACGCACTTGAAACTTGGACTTGAGGGGGAGGGGAGGCAAGGGCAACATATGTAACCTAAACTTCTGTGCCCCCATAATATCCTGAAATAAAAAAAAATGGGTTCTTAAATTCATCTGAGCTTTGTGAGCACTGCCAATATCAACACCTACTTTAGAGGCAGCCATGATAAAGGAAAATCTGATAAAGCACAGGAGAGGACAAAGAGGCAGGCTGGATGAGGGAGGCTCTAACACTGAGGCAAGATGACCAAGCTCACCCTCCTCACTGTTAAGGGGCCACTTCAACTCTGCCTGTGAGCGACTCTCTCCCTCTTGTTTTTCTGCCCCTTTAAAACTTTTTTTAGCCTTCAAATTTAAACCAAATTGCCTGAGATGATTGCTTTTGGCAAAAGCACTGCGATGTACTGAACATGGGGCAGCCTGGTGATAGGTCTCCCACTCCCTGCTGTCTCCTCCACTTTGCCAAGCCCCACAGGCTCATAGCACTTTAATGATCTTTTTTTTTTCCAAAAAATATTACAGGGGTACAAATGTTTTTGGTTACATGTCCCAATTTTGTTCCGCTTGAGTCAGGGTTATAAGTGTACCCATCACCCAGAGAGTGTTCATTGTACCCGTTAGGTAGATTTTCACCCATTCCCTCATCCCCCCTTCATTCTGCTTGATTTCCACTGAGTTTTATTTCCCTCTATGCACATGTGTGCTCATCAGTTAGTTCTAATTTAATAGTGAATACATATGGTGTTTGTTTTTCCATTCTTTAGATACTTAGGATAATAGTCTCCAGTTCCATCCAATTTGTTGCAAAAGACATTAAGCCATCCTTCTTCATGGCTGCATAGTATTTCATAGTTTACATATACCACATTTTGTTAATCCACTCATGTATCGATGGGCACTTGGGTTGATTCCACAACTTTGCAATGGTGAATTGTGCTGCAATAAACCTTCAAGTGCAGGTGTCTTTTTGATAAAAATGACTTCTTTTCCTTTGGATAAATACCCAGTAGTTAGATTGCTATATTGAATGGCAGGTCTACTTTTAGTTCTTTGAGGAATCTCCATACATTTTCTATAGAGGTTGTGCTAATTTGCAGTCCCACCAACAGTGTACAAGTGTTCCTTTCTCTCTGCATCCATACCAGCATCTATTGTCTCTGGACTTTTTAATAAAAGACATTCTAACTGGGGTAAAGTGATATAACATTGTGGTTTTAATTTGCATTTCCCTGGCAATATACATTGGTGAAAGGAAGCCCTATTCAATAAGTGGTACTGGGAAAATTAGATGGCCACATGTAGAAGGATAGAACAGGATCCATATCTCTCGCCACTAACAAAAATTAATTAAAGATGGATAAAAGACTTAAATAAATATAAGGCATGAAACCATAAGAATTCTAGAAGAAAATTGTCGGAAAAACTCTTCTAGATATTGGCCTAAGCAAAGAATTTATGAAGAATATCCTAATGGCAATCACAGCAACAACAAAAACAAATAAATGGAACTTGATTAAATTAAAAAGCTTCTGCACAGCTAAAGAAATAATCAACAGAGCAAATAGACAACCTACAGAATGGGAGAAAATATTTGCGAGCTATACATCCAATAAAAGGCAAATAACCAGAGTATACAAAGAAGTCAACCAAATCAGCAAGAAAAAAAATAAAACAACCCCATTAAAAAGTGGGCAAAAGATATGAACAGAAGCTTTTCAAAAGATTCTGGTTATTATATTAGCCCTTTATAGGATGTGTAATTTGCAAATATTTTTTCCTATTCTGTAGGTTCTCTATTTTCTTTGTTGATTATTTCCTTAGCTATGCAGAAGCTTCTTAATTTAATCAAGTCCCATTTACTTATTTTGCTTGTTGCTGTAATAGCCTTTGGGGTCTTAGTCAAAAATTTTTTTGATTTTCAGGTGATTTTTCACTGGTGGGTATCTATTGTGCTGATTCGTGTATAATGCAGTTCTGACTATTTCCTGCAGGGCAGGTCTGGTCATGACAAATTCCCTCAATGTTTGCTTGTCTGGAAAAAACTTTATTTCTCCATCAATTGTGAAATTTAGTTTTGCAGGATACAAAATTCTAGGCTGGTAGTTTTTCTGTATAAAAAGATTGAAGATGGGGCCCCAATCTCTTCTGGCTTGCAAGGTCTCCACTGAGAATTCTGCAGTTAGCCTCAGGGATCCTCTTTTGTAGGTTAGTTGTTGCTTTTGTCTTGCTGCTTTTAGAATTTTCTCCTTCATTTTGACTTTGGGCAGGTTGATTACTATGCATCTTGGAGATGTCCTATTTGCTATGAATCTTCCTAGCGTTCGATGACCATCTTGTATCTGTATGTCAGAATCTCTGGTGTTATCAGGGAAGTTTTCCTCAATAATTCCCTTGAAAAGATTTTCCGTGCTTTTAGCTCTTTCTTCTTCTCCATCAGACATATTTATAATTTGTATTTTAGTTTGCTTCACATAGTCCTATATCTCTCTAAGTGATTGCTCAGTCTTTTTTATTTTATTTTCTGCCTCTTTGAATGACTGAGTTAGCTTGAGAGCCATGTCTTCAAGATCTGAGATTCTTTTTCCTTGGTTTAGTCTGTTGTTGAAGGTTTCTGCAGTTTTAAAATTCTCTAAATGACGCTTTCATTTCTTTAAGTTCTATTATATCCTTTTTTATGTTGTCTAGCTCGTTAGTGACTTTTTCATTAATTTCCTGAAATATTTTTTGGCTTCTTTTTATTGGTTTACAACTTTCTCTTTAATTCCATTCATCTGATTTGTCATCCTCATTCTCTATTACATTTCTGTCATCCTGGCAATATCTTTGTGGTTATATTCAGTACTGTAACTCCATTGTAATCCCTTCAGTGTGTCAAACTGTTCTGTTTTTTCATATAGCCAGAGTTCTTTTGCTGGTTTCTTTTCATCTGAATCTTCTTTTCTTGACTCAGTACTAATAGATTTGTGGGGAACCTATTCTCCTTTGCTGAGAACTCTCCCACTTAATTAGAAGTAGGGGAAGTTCCTAGATGGTGCTATTTTCCTACTCTGAAATATTGACCCATCAGGGGAAGGGCATGGAAATTAAAAGCCTATAGTGCAGCTGTTCTGTTTTGTCCCATTTACCTGTGATTGCCACAGTTGAAGCCAGTGCTGGATGATCTTTGGTCAGGGTGATGGGTTGTTGCCAAGATCTGTGTAGGAAGTTCGAGTTGGAGACTGGGTGAGAACCTCTTCACAGAGGCTGGCATCGTGGGGGTTGCTCTGCCCAGGGTCTTCCCACAGAGGTGAGAGTGGCATCTGGGTGAGGCTATCTAGGTAGTGGTTGTGGGTACCCAAGCTGTGGGTGTTTGCTAGAATTAGTTCCAGGTATAATGGTGCCTGAAGTCTGTGGGGGTCCTTGAAGGGGTATTGGACCTTTAGGCAGTTCTGCTGGCTCAGCGGCAGTGGTGGAGACTCAGGGGTTGCGTCTTGGGGCTCACGTGCGGTGCTGGAATCTCAGGGGCAGTGTCCCAGGCCTGTTGGAGGATCTGGAGCCACAGAAGCAGAGCCTTGGGCTTGGGCATGAGAGCCTCAGGTCTATACCTTGGGTCCGTGGAGTCAGGGTTGCACAGTCAATAGGCTGTTCCCAACTTGGGTATGGGGGCAGGACCATGCAGATCACAGATATTTAACTGTCTTGGGGACCACAGATGCCAAGTTGCATGGGTGGATGTTGATTCCAGTGCCCCCGGGACTGTGGAATTCTCTCTCTCCCAGGTCCCGCTGAGGCAGTTGTCCATAGCTTCCCAGATTGAGCCCGTAGTGCCTGAGGCAACTACTCTGCTCAGATCCCACCACGCTGAGATGGGATCACAGAGTCACAGAGCATGGCATAGGGGAGCATCCACTCTCTCTGTTCCTTCCTCAGCCCAGTGGGGGCAATGGGTAGGCTACTGCTGCAAAGCTGAGTCTCATGTAGACCTGGCACCATGCACCTGAAAGCTCAGGATGGCATCAGCTGCAGAAACCAGGGATTGGCAGCCTCCAGATCCTTACTGTCCCTGTTCTCTGGTGTGATAACTCTGCACAGACTCTAGGTAGCTCCCCCGTCAGTCCAGACAGAGGTCTGTGGTGGTGGAGGGAGCCCCCTCACAACTCATGCCACAATGCCTGTGGGGTGAGCATGGCACCCCAGTGCTCTATCCTTCTAATCTTCCCTATGTGTAGATGCCTCACCACAGATCCCTTCGATCTTGTCAAATGAATTGCCCATCACCTTCTCCTTAACTCTGAGTACCCAACATCACTTCTCTGGGGTTTCACAATGTTCCTTACGAGAAGAGCTATCCATAGGTAGGCATCTGCCTGCAACTTACAATCCTTGCCTTGAGAGTGGAGTGCTCACAGGCTGCTTCTAGTCTGCCATATTCTCACCTCTTGTTTTTTTTTTAATTTAATATGCATTTTATTAGCAAAATTTTAAAGTCTACAAAGCCAATGAAATAAACAAAAAAATATCATTGGGTATAGATTATTAGATAATTCTAAAGTTAAGTCTATAACGTTTTGCATTGCACTAAAATATTTTCATGTAAATTTGATGTAATAATTATTGAACAGGTACTAATAGCCATAGCATGGGAGGACAATTAGCAGTTACTGGAGCTTTTATTGTGTGAACTAAGTATAACTAGTACCTGAAAATATTGACTAAATCAGAGTCATTGCAAACATATCCAAGCCTTATGAAATTTAAACATAGCAGTGATAAATTTTCATTTATTAATGGGGACTATTCTAGTAGTTCCCATCGTGGGGTTCACATACTGACCACAGCCTATAAGAATCCTCAAATGACCTATAGGACAGCTTGACCTTATTAATGATTCCGATATGAAAGCCCATATTTTATTTTAGATTCTTGTACAAATTAGTAGTTAACCAAGAAGATTTTTGCCCTCACCAAAGTCCCATTAAATTACCCCCAGTATTTTTATTAATTCTGATGAATTTTTAAAAACGATATATAGAAATGGTTGAAGAATAGGTGGGTGTGGCGATTAAATATTTAGAGTAGACAATACAACAGGATCCAATTAATGAATATATTAGCCATTCTTCACCTCTTGTTTGATTGCTGTAAGCTATCTCTGTATTGAGAATCAGCCACAGGTGTAAACTTAAGGTCTTCTGAGGTCTTTTCTGAGTCTTTCCTCAGGCATATGCAGTCACTTTCTAATTTTCCCTGCATATGCAGTTATTTTTTAATATCCTCATCTTTGATATTTGGCTTCCAAATGTGGAAAAGAGATTAATGAAAGGAAGGGGATGATGGTGTCAGCCCTTTAAATCCCCTGGATATTACTTGAGCCAGAGTTGGAGAGACCTGCAATACCTGGGAAAGTGCAACAACAATGGCCACCTGCCCCTTTGTCTGATCCTCTGTTATCAGAAGCAGCAGTTAGTGATAAGAGCACAGATCTCTGTTATTTGTAAGACACAGTCCTTTTTGCCCACCCTGGCTCCTGCAAGCTATGTGCAAGCTGCTCCTGGAACACATGCACAGCTGCCTACCCTTGTTGCTGAGTGGTGGCAGATAGGTACCTGCTACTGTTCCAAGAGCTGAAATTGACTGAAATTTACCTCCCAAGCCTTCCCCTGGAAGTTTCAAGCCTTTAACAGACTCCAGAGTTGCAAAATAGTTACATTAGACAGATTCTGCCAGTGAAATTTTTGTCTGGGTAGGGAGATAGATTCCTGGTACTTCCTAACTCTGCCATCTTCTCAGAAGTCTCTCCTCATTTTCCTTTTATATGGTGTTCTTTAAGCTATGCCTGTTCGGAATGCAGAAAGAAAACTGCCATTATTCCCAGATAACATGAGAAATTTAAAAATACACAGAAAATTATTTAAACTAATAAGCATGCTGGAAATAAAGTTTTTATGTAAAAATTAATTGCATTTCTATAGACATGTAATAAACAGCAAATTCACTTTAAAATGATATCATTTATAATAGAGATGAAATACGTAAGAGATCTTGCTATAGAGTTTTTTTAAAATATGTGAAAGATTGTTATGGAGAAATTTATATAACTTTATTAACGGACATTTTAAAAGATGTAAATAACTAGAGAGGCAACCCACTTTCATGGATAGAAAGGCTTAAAACCATGAAGATCTCAATTCTCTCCAAGGTTATTCCATGCAATTCCAATCAAAATTCCAGTGGGATTTCTCATGAAATTTGACAAGTGAATTATAAAATATTGGAGGCATAAAGAGCCAAGATGACTAAAATATTCCTGAGGATGAAATGCAATATGTGTATTGATGTGTGGGATACCATTGATACCAACCAGGTTCATTCTGTCAGCATGCACAGTGAATCAATCACCACGACCATGGGTTTTGCAAAAGACAAAGATTTATTCACAAGGCAGCCCAGTGAGGAGGTGAGAGAACGGCTCTCAAATCCACCTCCCTGAAGATAAGGTTTAGGGATATTTATGGGTTAGGGAAGCAGGGTGGTCTAAGGCATGGGGAAATGTGAATGGTAGCAGGGGAAAATGAAGTAACAGGTTCTGTGCAAGTGTACAGGGTTCACGGCATTTCATAGGACACATATTCAGAAAAATGGTGGTATTAGCATGATCTGAGAGTGGAGTTTTTGGCCCTCTGACTTCAAAAGGCCACTTCTTGGGCATTTGCACAGGCCCAGTTGAAGAGTCAGTGGTCTCAACCAGTTTGAACTGAGAAGGAGATGTCCCAAGTTCCTGAAAAACAACTTAAGCAACTATTAATATTACCATGGTGACATATAAATGCTATCGGTAAGGAAACCAGCAAAGGTTAAGTTACAGCATTCAGCAGCATGGCCTTCAGCTTCATGGAAAAAAAATAACATAAAGCAAGGCACCAAAAGCAAACAGGGCAGGCTAAATTTGGAGGATCTAATCAGATTAACCCCTCAATTTCACCATTACATTTGATAGGTCTGAGGTATGATAGAAATAATATTTCAAATTAGTGGGGAAAAGATGGATTATTAATAAATGATGCTGGAACAACTGGTTACCCATATGGAGAAAATGAAATTAGATCAAGTCTATATACTATACACAAAAATAAATTTGATAGATTAAGAATTTAAATATAGGCTAGGCGCAGTGGCTCACGCCTGTAATCCTAGCACTCTGGGAGGCCGAGGCGGGTGGATTGTTTGAGCTCAGGAGTTCAAAACCAGCCTGAGC
>NW_012151896.1:300085-306893 GCF_000956105.1 Propithecus coquereli
CCCACGGCCCTCGAGGACAGACTCCACCCTTGAAGGAAGGGAGAAAGGAGAAAAGTCGCTTTCCCCATATGACTAGCTTGAATCTGTGTGACTTGTATCTAAGCAAAAGGGGACAGTTTGTTGACTTGGTACAGCTGATTGATTTTGATCATCTGATAAGACCATAACACAAAGGCTTGCCCTTGGTGCCCAGGCTGTAGTCATCTTAGGGGCTTGTGATCTGGGAAGGAAATCATCCAGAGTCCTTAGCAATTGCACAAACTGACACACCCATCAGGAACTGCTCTGCAAGAGTGGTGAAAGAGCCCTGAATAACATATTAGCAGCTCTCTCCTAGCTGCAAATCAAGCAACCTCTGAAGTATACTCTCTTAGGCTCGCCAATTCCTGTTGCTCTTCTCACCCCATCTAAACTGGTAACAGGGCTCAAGTAACCCTCGGGAGTGGCATGACATTCCCCAAAGACTGAAATATAATGTGAACGTTTAAAATTTCAGAAGAAAATATAAAGAATATTTTCATCCTCAGAGTAGGGAAAAATTTTTTAAATCACATACCAAAACAAAGCAAACCATAAAGAAAAAGTAGCATGCATTTGACTACATTAAAATTAAGAATTTATTTTCATCATGGGATACCATAAAGAGAGTGAAAGACAAGCCATAAAGTGTGAGAAGATGTGTTCAATGCCCACAGCTGACAAAAAATTAGAATCCAGAATATATAATGTCCATAAAAATTAATAAATTTATGGACAGCCCAACAGAAAAATGGGCAAAAGATACTAGCAGGCATTTCGTAGAAAAGGAAACAAAAATTTGCCAATAAATGTCAAAAAATGCTCAACTGCATCAGTAATCTGACTGATATAAACTAAAACTATCCATCACAATGACCTAAAATTTGACATCTATAACAAGTTTTGGCAAAGATGTGTAGTAGTAGGAATTCTCATACATTGATGTTGGTGGTG
The DNA here is from genome assembly GCF_000956105.1 of Propithecus coquereli. Classification (NCBI taxonomy): domain Eukaryota; kingdom Metazoa; phylum Chordata; class Mammalia; order Primates; family Indriidae; genus Propithecus; species Propithecus coquereli. The sequence continues at coordinate 301,058 of NW_012151896.1, forward strand.
TAAATTGCTGTAACTACTTTAGAAAAAGAGAGGGAGAAAAATTGGCAGATTAGGGGTCACCTCCTTGCTCTCTGCTCCCAGAGTAGGAGGTGAAGAACGCGGACAATCACACACGAGTGAATCCCTCTCCCACAGGATCAGCTTCGTGATCTGCAGAGAAGCAGCGAGGGACGAGCAGCGCTGGGAATAAAAAGGTGAACCGGAGAATCGACCGCAAAATCCATAGAGTGTGGGATATACAGTGGGGAGTGGAGCCTGGGACAGCCGCACCCGTCAGCCGGCTTCCCCGGGCAATGTGATCTGACCCACAGGAGGACGACTCTTCCTGCACCGACCCCCACACCCACGCAGGCAGCGAAGCGCCTGACGTCAGTACGAAGCGGGAGCACGGCCGACATGCTGTGTGGGGACAGGAGCGGGAAACGTTTTGAACTCCCCTGTGCGCTGTGCTGGGTCTGCTTTGGGCGGGGGAGGACTGGTCCAAGCGGACATTTCCCGGTTCGGACACTTCCCGATCCCACAGGCGAGAGCACAGGCTTCTCGCCTCAGGAGACCGCCAGGACCGGATCGGGGAGGCGAACACCATGAAGGAGGCTCCGCCCTCGGAAACGGGAGAAGATTTGGCCGGCGCAGGGCGGGACAGAGTACGGATCCCTACTACTGATCGGTCGCGCGCGTCACGGTGTCGGGGAAGCAGTGTGTTCGTGGGCTCGGCGGGCGGCTCTCGGAGACAGCGGTGGCAAACCCAGCTCCGGATGCCGCCCGCGCAGTCGCCTCCAGCGCCGACTATCGGTGGGCGGGCCGCCACCACTGGGGAGTCCACAGCCTAAAATTACCGGGGCCTGTTGCCCAGGAAACGGTCTGAGGCCTCGCCCCTGCCTCTGCCCGGCAGCGCTGGTCCCGCCCTTCCGGGAGGAGGAGAGTAAGGAGAGAAGCCACTTTCTCTGCCAACCCTGCGGACAGTCTTCCCGAGCGGGCGGCTCAAGCTCCGCCTTTGAAAGGGCGGAAAAGGGAGAGAGGTCGCTTTCTGGGCTGAGTTGCCAGGTGGTCTCGGGCAGCTCCCGCTCCACCCAGCCGCCGGTGCTTCGCGCCAAAAAGACGGAGTACTGAAGGAGGCCGCTGTTGAGCCCTTACCCGGAGCGACATAACCGCCCCACTCCCAGGCCACTTGCCCCCCTGCACCTCCCCCATGACGCTTCGTGCCAAAGCAGCTGACTCTGCCCCTAGGTGGAGTAGTAAAAGGGGTCGCTTTTTTTTTTTTCTTTTCTTTTTCTTCTGAAACTGGCGACCGCTGCTGCCCCTTTATTGTATCTCCGTGGCTGGGCTACTTTGCACCAAGGAGACAGCTCACACCCCTAAGAGTGTGTAGTAACCAAGGAGGCCGCTTTTCAAGCTGAGACACGTGATCACCTCTTTGCTGTGACTTGGTAGCCGCTACCACCCGCCAAACGGACAGACTCCACAACGGGAAGGGCCGAGTAGCGAAGGAGGCTGTTTTCCCAGCTGGGACCAGCAGCTGCCTCTTCGCTGTGGCTTGGAAGCCGATGCCTCCCGCCAAAGAAACAGTCTCCCACCCCTGGAAGTGCAGCGTGACAAGGAAAGCTTCTTTCTGGGCTGAGACCCGCAGGGGTTATGGACGGCCCTTGGCTGCGATCAGGCCACTGGTATTTTGTACCAAAGGGACTGACCCCATATCTGCAGGGGAGGAGTAGCGGGGTGGGCTGCTTTCTGGTTCGGGTCCCTCAGTGGGCTTGGGTAGGGCTTCTCCAGCAGCCCCGAGGTGTGCGCTTGCTACCAACTAGACAAACCCTGCCCTTGGAGGGGTGGAATAAGGAGGGTCGCCACTTCCTGAGCTGAGACGCCTGGTAGCCCCAGGAAGTGCCCTTCCCCAAGTCTGGTAGGTTATCTCCCCTCTGGCAGGGCAAAACCCACCCTCGGAGGAGGGGAGAAAAGAGAGATGTTTTCTGGGTGGAGTCTTGCGGCAGTCTCAGCCAACGCCCCCCCCACGGCCCTCGAGGACAGACTCCACCCTTGAAGGAAGGGAGAAAGGAGAAAAGTCGCTTTCCCCATATGACTAGCTTGAATCTGTGTGACTTGTATCTAAGCAAAAGGGGACAGTTTGTTGACTTGGTACAGCTGATTGATTTTGATCATCTGATAAGACCATAACACAAAGGCTTGCCCTTGGTGCCCAGGCTGTAGTCATCTTAGGGGCTTGTGATCTGGGAAGGAAATCATCCAGAGTCCTTAGCAATTGCACAAACTGACACACCCATCAGGAACTGCTCTGCAAGAGTGGTGAAAGAGCCCTGAATAACATATTAGCAGCTCTCTCCTAGCTGCAAATCAAGCAACCTCTGAAGTATACTCTCTTAGGCTCGCCAATTCCTGTTGCTCTTCTCACCCCATCTAAACTGGTAACAGGGCTCAAGTAACCCTCGGGAGTGGCATGACATTCCCCAAAGACTGAGGCACCTGTATGTCCCATTTGGGGGTTTAGAGCTCAATACAAAAGTTTTGGAATACCTTGATAACCGACTCCTCCATGCAAAAGACAAGCAACAAAAGAGAGAGTAACCTCATATCTCAACACAGGGCTTTCCATCTCAAACAAGTGGTTGATAGCGGAGTCACACACACAAAAGTGATCCAACTTCTGGGAATGTGAGCAAGGGAAAGAAACTCACTAATCTCCGTAAGCAGAAGGTGAGGACAACAGGCCAGAGATAACCCAACAGGCTAAAACTCCACTAAGACAAGACCAAAGCACATCTCAGCTCTGCCAAGGAACGTCCCTTCAGAGTCCCAAAATTAAGTCCATAAACCAGTCCCAGCACCCCCAGTCCGTGACAAAGTAGCCTGATGAGAAAGAATCAGTGAAAGAACACAGGAAACATGAAAGATCAGAGAGAAAAGTCACCTTCAAAAGAAAATATTAGATCTCCATCAATTGATATTGTGAACTAAAATAAAATTTTAAGGCTCACCCCTCCACCAGCTGACTAAATGGATCCCCTTGTGGCCAAAGGAATATCCTAAAACTAAATTGCCTGCCAGGAGGAAGGAGGTCAGACATGCCTCATCATGGCCCCCTTCCTTCTTGGGGACATCCTTTGTAACCCATTAACAGGCCTAAGGGTATGCCAAACAAACCTGCAGGTCCTCAATTTACACAACAATCTATGTCCAGTGCCTTATCTCTGAGAAAGAGCTCCTTATGTTGAAACATTCCAAGCCTTTAGACAAAGCTTCATGTCTTTAACCAATTACAAGCCAAAGAGTCTTTAAACCCATCTATAACCTGTAAGCCCCCGCTTTGAGATGGCCCACCTTTTCAGGCAAAACCAATGTATGTCTCCCACGTATTGATTTATGACTTTACCTCTAACCCCTGTCTTCCTGAAATGTATAAAACCAAACTGTAACCCAACCTCTGCGAGTCCACTGCTCAAGGCCTCTGGGCGTGGCTCTGGGTCATGGTCCTCAAATTTGGCTCAGAGTAAATCTCTTTAAAATTATTTTACAGAATTTGGTCTTTTTCTGTTGACAATACCAACATACAGAGGAAGAATTCTGAATATGGATTGAATATGGATTGTAAGGAAACTCAATGGAATTGAAGAGAAAATAGAATCCCAACATAAAGAAACCACAAGAACAATCCAAGAAACGAATGAAAAATTCTCCAAAGAAATTGAAATACTATGGAAAAACCAAACAGAAATCTTGTCAATGAAGGAGGAATTTAAGGAACTTCAGAACATAGTGGAAAGCCTCAAGAATAGAAAGGATCATGCAGAGGAAAGAATCTCAGAGCTTGAAGATAATGCCTATGTGCTGAACAAATCAGATGAAGGAAAAGAACTCAGAAACAAGAGACAAGACCAAAACTTACAAGAAATATGGGATATGTAAAGAAACCGAATCTTAGGATCATAGGTCTTCTAGAGGGAGAACAAGAAGATGCACAAGGGCTGAAAAACTTATTTCATGGAATACTGGAGGAAAATATGCCAGGCCTGGCCAGAAATCTTGATATCCAGATATACAAAGCACACAGAACTCCTGGGAGACCCAATGTGAAAAGGCAATCACCACGTCATGTAGTTATTAGGCTGACCAAAGTAAACATGAAAGAAGCAATTCTCCGAGCAGTGAGATGAAAGCAACAAATAAACTACAGAGGAAAGCCTATCAGACTAAATGCTGATTTCTCAACTGAAACCTTACAAGCCAGAAGGGATTGGGTCCCTATTCTTAATCTACTAAAACAGAATAATGCCCAACCTAGAATTCTTTATCCAGCAAAATTAAGTTTCATCTATGAGGGAATAATAAAGACCTTCCCAGACAAGCAATCACTGATGGAATTTGCAAAGACCAGACCAGCCCTAGAGGAAGTACTCAAACCTGCATTACACACTGAACAGTGCAATAGACACTCTTCAAAGTAAAATCATTCAAGAGTTAAAGCCTAGAACGTGGACTTCATGATGGCTCAAGGAGCAAAACAAAACGACAGGATTTCACCCAACAATATGAATGGAAATCTACCTCAAATCTCAATCCTCTCAATAAATGTGAATGACTTAAACTGTCCTCTGAAGAGACACAGACTGGCAAAGTGGATAAAAATCCACAAGCCTAGTATCTGCTGTCTGCAGGAAACACATCTAACCCACAAAGATGCCTTCAGGCTAAAGGTCAAGGGATGGAAAACTATCAGCCAGGCAAATGGAAGTCAAAAGAAAGCAGGGGTAGCTATACTAGTTTCAGATAACATAAGCTTTAAAATAGCAAAAGTAAAAAAGCACAAAGACGGCCACTATATAATGGTGAAAGGGAAGATGCAACAAGAAGAATTAAAAATTCTTAATATTTATTCACCCAATGCAGGAGCACTCAGTTACATAAAGCAAACCTTGTCTGATCTAAATAGCATGATAAACAACAATGCCATAGTAGCAGGGGAATTCAACACTCCACTGAATGAACTGGACAGGTCTTTCAAACAGAAAATAAGCAAAGAAATAATGGACTTAAACAGAGCTCTAGAACAAAAGGGTCTGACAGATCTCTACAAAACATTCCACCCAAATAAATCTGAATTTACATTCTTCCCATCAGCCCATGGAACTTTCTCCAAAATTGACCACATACTAGGCCACAAATCAGACCTCAACAAATTCAGAAAAATAGAAATTATACTGCGTACTTTCTCGGACCATAGAGGTATAAAATTAGAGTTCAATTCCAACAGAAATACTCACCACCTCACAAAGTCATGGAAATTAAACAATCTATTGTTGACTAACTATTTGGTCAAGGAGGAAATACAAAGGGAAATCAAGAACTTCTTCACACTAAATGATAACGGAGAAACAAGCTATCAAAACCTGTGGGATACAGCAAAAGCATTCCTGAGAGGAAAACTAATAGCAATAAATGCTCACATCCAATAAACAGAAAGTTTAGAAATCGACAACCTAATAAATAGACTCAAGGAATTGGAAAAGGAATAGCAAACCAGTCCCAATCCTAGTAGAAGAAAAGAAATAACTAAGATCAAAGCACAACTAAACAAAATTGAGAACAAGAAAATCATACGGAAGATCAACAAAACCAAAAGCGGGTTTTTTGAAAAAATAAAAAAAATTGACAGCCCTCTTGCTAGATTGACTAGAATCCAAAGGGAAAGGACACTAATAAACTCAATCAAAAATGAAAAAGGAGAGGTCACAACAGACACCACGGAAATACAAAACATTATTTTTGATTACTATAAAAACCTATATGCCCAAAAACTACACAATGAGGAGGAAATGGACAAATTCCT
>NW_012151896.1:308999-323140 GCF_000956105.1 Propithecus coquereli
AAGAGCGAGACCCCGTCTCTACTAAAAATAGAAAGAAATTAATCGGACAACTAAAAATATATAGAAAAAAATTAGCCGGGCATGGTGGCACATGCCTGTAGTCCCAGCTACTCGGGAGGCTGAGGCAGAAGGATTGCTTGAGTCCAGGAGTTTGAGGTTGCTGTGAGCTAGGCTGACGCCACGGCACTTACTCCAGCCTGGGCAAAAGAGTGAGACTCTGTCTCAAGGAAAAAAAAAAAAAAAAGCTTTTGCATGGCCAAGGAAACTATCATTAGAGTGAATAGACAGCCTATAGAATGGGAGAAAATATTTGCTTTCTACACATCTAATAAATGGCTGATAACTAGAGTCTATCTAGAACTTAAAAAAATCAAGAAAAAAATCAAACAACCCCATCAACAAATGGGGTAATATTTTTCTTTAAACATATCTCTAAACTGTGTATGGTAGATTTTACAATAAAGTTTAAAGAGACTAAAAATAATACTGGCTTATTGAAAAAAATTAATAATATGAAAGGATACACAATGCTGATGATTTTAAACCTTTGGCAGTAATTCTCTTCAATACCCAAGTGCTCAAATGGGAGCCAAGTTTACTGGGGCGCACCTGCAGCTCTTAAGGAGATATTAAGAAGGGATGTTTAACCTGCAGGTCAGATCATTTATTCAGAATTTGAGGCCAGAAGTTAGAGAACCTGCCTCTGACATGACAGAAATCAAGTCTGTCTTAGGGGAGGGGAGTGGAAGAAAGGCTTAGGATAAATAAACTCCAGTTTATTTTACATACATGTATAGCAGGAATCAAAGTCCTGGGAAAAGTAGTATGGTTATGTGGCATCAGACCCTTGATTAGGGAAAAGGCAGAGCTCCTGGATTTACATTTCCACCAGGACAGGTCACGAAATGAAATTCAAAAGGAATGAAGAGTGAAAGCTGAGTGACTAAAATGCAGTGAATGTTCATCAGAGGACTGTACTTCATTATTTCATTTAACCTCTGAAGAGGATTATTACTATCACACCAATTTTGCAGATGAGGAAATTGATCAGCTGTGAAGCACCAGATCCAGGATTCAGTGCCAAGACTAGCTGCCTCCAGAATGGAAATTTACTAATATTTACACTGCAGTGCCTCCCTGTGTTAAGTGGGCCAGTTTGTGGTCTAGGTTGAACTGGGTGAGGCATTTTCCAGAGGTAGTTGGGAGAATACAGTTGGGCCAAGGAGCCAGAACTATGTCCAATCAAAGTCAAGGATTTGCAAAAACAAACAGAAAGGCCAGTAGCTCCGGGTTTATCCTAGTCAGCACTATCAGGTCTAGCTACCATTTATATTTGGTGAGGTATTTTCTATTGAATTTGTCATCCTTGATTCTGGATAGTGTTCTAGAACCTCTTATACTTTCCTGGATTGAACTTAAGCCCATTATCCAAAGTGAGGTATCACAAGATCAGAAGAATGGGCTCCACTTGTACTCGCCATCAAATTGGTACTAACTGATGAACACTAGGGTGTTCACACGGTAATAATACTCTCCAGGGATTAGGGGGATGGGGGGTAAACCCTCAACTAAAGGACATGGAGAACATTGTAGAGGGGAAGAGCATGCCTCTAACCCTCGCTTGGGTGGGACAAAGACATAAAATGTAACCATAATGTTTGTACCCTCATAATACCCTGAAATAAAAAAAAAGAACAATTAAAAAAAGAAAAAACTAGCTAGCTAAATATTAAATTAATATGCATAAGCTGTTTTACCCAGCAAATCCATTCCTAGGTGTAAACAGTGAAAAAACTCTTGCAAATGTGCACCAAGGAACATGTACAGGAATGCTTATAGCAGCATGTAGGGGAAAAAAAATAAACCACATGTTCTTCTATGTAGAAAGCATAAGTCAACCACAGCATATTTGTATAATGGAATACCATAGAGCTATGAAAATAGATGAACAGCTGCTATTTTTAACAATTGGATGAATCTCAGAAACTTAATGCTGAGCTAAGAATGCAAGAAATAGGAGAATACATATGATATTTCATTTATATAAAGTCAAAGCTGATGAATATATTAAAACAAATATAATAAAGTGGTCATAATAATTTAATACAAAACCAGTGAATGTACTATTTAGAGACACAGACATATAAGTTACAATTACAAGTAAAGCAAGGAAATAGTACAAAATTCAGGACAGAGCTTACTCAAGAGGAGTGAAGAACATTTAACTGGAGAAGAGTACATAGGGAAATATTCAAAGATAATATTATCTTTTTTAAGCTAGATGACAGATCACTACTAGTTGCTCTAAAGCTGGAATTTAAAAGTTTTTTAAGCTTAAGAACGTTTTCCAAATGAAACTTGAAGCTCAATTTGTAAAACAATCAGCCCAGAAGTACCCTGGTAGAAGCCAGAGAGAGGCATCTGGAGTCTCACCTCACAGTACCTAGTTCTTCTCGCCTCTCATAAGAGCTCCTGAAAAGTGGTTCTGAAAAAACTCCTAAGGCTCCAGGAGACACTGAATTCCCTGCTGTAGAGGATGCCTTATCTGTTGCAAGGCTGCACTCCCGCCAGCTCAGGGAGGTGAAGCATGACTGGATGTATAGTCACTGAGCAGCATGAACATGGGGTAATCTCAGTAAGTTTACCTTCCTTAGTAGGCTTCAGATTCTGCTGCATTCAGTAACGTTTATTTCTGACATGGAAGGTGGAAGAAGAGGCATCATGACCATTTTTGACAAAGGGGAAAAAAAGGTAAATCTATTGTTGTATTCACTGAAAAGCCTTTGGCATAACCACTAAGTTTCACTCAAGCTGTAACAATCTCTGGCAAATAGGAAGGCACCCAAGGCTTCAGAATGAGATTCTACAGGGTACAGACAATTGGTTCAAAGTACGTATTTTTACTTTCTATCTAGGTCTGGCCCTTCTGCTGAATGCTCAGTTGGGTAAGTCATGGGCTCAATATTTTATCATTGACATAATCTTTTCCTAACAGAGACCTCAGTGCCTATAAATTATTCATAACTCAATTATCTGCTTAATATATTATATGTGATTTTTTAAATATTCCATTGTTACTTTTTTAAAGAAAATATTTCAAGAGATAAACCATACTAGGGAAGGAGAGCTATTGTTTACTTCCACAGACAGATGTGTTGTATTTGGGGGGAATCTACTGTATTGGATTGGCTGTCACTGCTATCCTCCTCAGCGTGACCACCTGTGAGTTACTGGGCTTCATGTTACTACTGGGTATCTTTTCTAAGAAGGCTCTTAGCCTTATTCAAGATCCCAAAATGAGTTTGTCAAAGTTAAAAATAACCAACTCCAAGTCAGTGGAGTTGCATCTGAGAATTTTGGGAATCATTTGCAAAAGCGTTCATCCCAACCACCTTCACACAGACATCAGGCCTCTGACACACAGGGAGGCAAACAGAGGAACGGTCAAAACTCACAGCACATTTCAGTGGATGCTAAATCAGGCCATCGTCCTTTCTCCTTACTACCCACAGGTTCTGCCTATCAGCTGACAAGCTACTTCACCAACTGGGCCCCAGTACCGGCCAGGCCGGGAGTGCTTCGAGCCTGACAACATCGATTCCTGCCTGTGCACTCATCTTGATCTATGCCTTTGCTGGAATGAAGAACAATGAGATCACCACCATTTAATGGGATGACATGACTCTCTACCAAGCTTTCAATGGCCTGAAAAACAAGTAAGAGGAGGGGAGAGATATTTAATTTGGTATCGCCTAGGTCAGTACTTTCCAGACATTAATGCTTCTTAAAATGTAGTTCAGAATCAGTGGACCTGAGGTGGCAAGCAAAACTCTGCATTTTGTTTTCCTTTTTTAAGTGACAAAATTGTTCATATCTATTGGTACAACGTGATGTTCTGAAATATGTACACATTGTAGAATGGCTCAGTTGAGCTATTAATGTATGCATTACCACACATAGGTGACTTTTTTTTTTTTGTAGAGATAACCCTTAAAATCCACTCTCTAGCAATTTTCAAATAAATACATTCTTATTAACTATAGTCACCATGGTGTACAATAGATCTATTAAACTTACTCCTCCTAACTGGAATTTTGTATACTTCCACCACCATCTCTCCAAGCCCCCAACCCCAGCATGCCTCCAGCCCCGGCCACCACCACTTTCTACATCCATGAATTCAACTTTTCTAGATTCCACTTATAAATAAGTCTTTCTGTGCCTGGTTTATTTCACTTAACATAATGGCCTCCAAATTCATCCATGTCATCCAAAGGATATAATTTTCTTCTTTTTTAAGGCAGAATAGTATTCCATTGTGTATATATATACCACATTTTCTTTATCCATTCATCTGTTGATGGATACTCAGGTAGATCTCCTATCTTGGCTATTGTGAATAATGCTGTAATGAACATGGGAGTGTAGATATCTCTTCAATGTACTGATATCATTTCCTTTGGATATAAACCCAGTAGTGGAATTACTAGAGCATATGGTAGTTCTATTTTTAATTTTTTGAGGAACCTCCATTCTGTTTTCCATTATGGCTATACTAATTTACCTTCCTATCAACACTGTGCAAGTGTTCCTTTTTCTCTGCACCCTCTTTAACATTTGTTACCTTTTGTCTTTTTGATAATAGTCATTATAACTGGAGTGAGGTGATGTCTCATGGTGCTTTTGATTTGCATTTCTCTGATAATTAGTGATGTTGAGCATTTTACCATATACCTGTCGACCATTTGTGTGTCTTCTTTTGAGAAATGTCTATTGAGGTCCTTTGCCCATTTTTTAAGCAGGTTATTTGTTTTATCACTACCGAGTTGATTTTGTGATATATTTTGCATATTAACTCCTAATTAGATGATGGTTTACAAACATTTTATCCCATTCCATGGGTTGTCACTTCACTCCGTTGTTTCCTTGGTCGTGCAGCTGTTTAGTTTGAGGTAATCCCAGTTGTCTATTTTTTCCTTTGTTGCTGTGCTTTCAGAGTCATAGCCAAAAAAATCCTCACCCAGACCAAAGTCATGGAGCTTTTCTCTATGTTTTCTTCTAGTAACTTTACAGTTTCAGGTATTCCATTTAGGTCTTTAATCCATTTTGAGTTGATTTTTGTATATTGTAGAAGACGAGGGTCTAATTCTTTTGCTTGTGGATAGGACTCTGCATTTCCAACAAGCTCCCCCCAGATTATGCTAATGAATCTGATACAGGAGCCACACTTTAAGTATAATTGCAAGGATACAGATAATATAGCACATTGTCTGGTCTAGAAAATATTCAAAAAATATTGGTCCTGTATCTTTCTTTCTCTTTTTCTATGACTTAGGAAACTGCAAGCCATCTTAATTACATGCATCAGGGAGCAGGAGGTGGAAGATACTAAAAATTAGGATCATTGAGCCCGAGAATCAGACAGGTTTCCTGTATCTTAACAGAGTTCTTTTTTGTGTAAAAACAAACAAAAAACCTGGTATCTTTTAATTAACGAATTTGTTCAGTTTAGTCATATCTAGGATAAGGGAGGCTACAGATGATTGTTAACATCAGTAATGACACTACCACGAATGCAGTTACTAGAATTTAAGTTATGATACCTAAAAGGAGGTATCTCCTTTAGAGCAGTGTTTCTTGAGGTGCAGCCCATTGACTGCTTGTAACAAAATCATATGGGGAACTTGATAAAAATGGCCATCTGCATTCTGATCCAACTGAATCAGAATCTCTGGGGAAGGGGTGGTAAACCTGTAATTTTAATGTTGTCCTCTCACAACCCTTGCATTTAATTCTTATGTAAATGGATGTTTGAGAGCCTCTATTCCAGAGAACGTGTGTAATTCCTAGCCAATTAATTTACGTTAATTGTCATGGAGGCTGAGAAAGTAATTATGCTTGAGCAACATTTACCATTTTATCAGATAGAACAGAAAATGAGAAATTATGATTTTAAGTCACATGTATCAAAAATATCACAAATACATTCTTTGTTAGAAAAAAAAGCTCTATAATTTAGATTTCTCTAAGAAACACTGAATGCATCAATGATGAGAACAAGACAAAGAATTTTTATAAAGAAAGTTTTCAGTAGTAGAAGAAAATTATTCTGTAAAATATCCTATCAAGGCAGCACCAAAGTCAATAACCAAGCCCAATACTAGAGCAATGTTATTTTCAATAGTGGGAATTATGGATTTTGCAATTTCTCTCTTTTTTTTTTTTATCCTTTGCTTTACAGGAACAGCCAGCTGAAAACTCTCCTAGCCATTGGAGGCTGGAACTTTGGCACTGCCCCGTAAGTCTTCTATGGCAAGCCTGTTGTTCATTTGCTGTTGAAAGAAAGTTAGCCCAGTGTGATCACTGTCTCTTGCGACTTCAAAATCTAAGACAGGGAATTAAGGAGGTGCGTTAAAAAAATATGCTAATTAAATAAATTATTACAACAGAGCCTCAATATTAAATAGAACACAAATTATTTCATACATTTAAATTTAGTTGGATATTCTGGGACCCTATCCATGAAGGTTTAGTTACTGAGATTCCAAAACAACCTGTTCTTAAAGTATTTCAGGAGTACAAACTTTTCAGAGGGTGTTACAGAGCTTCTGTCTATTTACCTTCCAGGAATAGGAAAGAAAAAGTCATACAAATAAAAAGGAAGACTTTTTTGAGGGTACAGGAACTTGGGGGACTATTTGAAGGGAGAACACAGTGAGCTGAGTTAGCCAGGTGTTCAAAGCAACGAGGGTACCTTGAGAGAAAGATCAGAGTTGGAGGGATAACAAAATAAAGGGAACATTGAGATACCATGGCTGGGAAGACTAGTGATTACAAAGAAAGGATAGGAGAAAACCAGGAACATGCTTTAATCTGGGCTGTGGGTTCCGGTGAAGGGCTCTGAGGCAGGAATTGAACGTTTGACATTATTCCAAGGTGCTGAGACCACTGAGGCCTCACCCTGCCTTCTTTGGGTCTCCCTCAGTTTCACTGCCATAGTTTCCACTCCTGAGAACCGCCAGACTTTCATTGCCTCGGTCGTCAAATTCCTGCGCCAGTATGAATTTGATGGGCTGGACTTTGACTGGTAATACCCTGGCTCTCGTGGGAGCACTTCTCAGGACAAACATCTCTTCACTCTCCTGGTGCAGGTAAGGAAGGAAGGAACAGTCTTTTTAACCCAAGAAGATTCAAAGCCTTTATTTCCCTGGAGAATCATGTGGTTCTAGAGTAAAACAAAACTCAAATTTATAATTATAGAATCTTAGCAATGCAAAGATTCTTAGACATCATGCATTGATTCAACAAACATTTAATAACAACAACAGGTGTGCTATGTGTCAGGCACTGCTCTATATGCTGTTTTAAAAACCATTACTCATTTCATCTTCACATTTACTCTATGAAATAGGTACTGTAAGTATGATCATCTTTATTTTACAGATAAGGAAACTAAGGTATAGAGAGGGTTTAAGTAACCTGCTCAAGATCACACAACTGGAATATGTCATAACTACCCATGCAGTCTGGCTAGAGTCCATTGCTCCTATTAATAACAGTTACTCAAGACTGCCCATTAGTACTGAGCACATACATACTCTGTGTCAGACATTGGGTTAGCCATCAGGCTAAAGATAGGAATAAGACACAGTCCTTGGCTTTACAGAACATATAATCTGACGTGAGAGATTCAAAAATAACAAACAATTATAGTCTGTTTTGATAAATGCCATGATAGAGGTCTGCAGAGTACAAAACTAACACAGAAAAGGCTACCTAATTCAGCTCTGTGGCAGGATCAGAAAGAGTTCTCTAGAGAAAATGATGCTTGAGGTTACTCTTGATAGAAGCTGGTGTTAACTAATTGAGGATGGGAATGGCACAAATGAAGACATGCGTGAGCAACTAGGTGAGAGATGGATTGTGGAGCCGTATGGGACTTTTACATGATGCTAAGGAATTTGGACTTTACCTTCAAGGCAATGGGAAACTTTGAAGGATTTAAATAGTGGGGAGTTGGCTTTGACCATGAGGATAGCTTAGAAGGAGGAGGGAGGAATAGGGTTAGGAGATTATTGCAGTAAATCAAGCAAGAGATGAACAGGGCCAACAAAGGCTCTAACACTGAGTAAAGAAGGGGATGCATCCAAGGGATATCAAGAGGATAGAATCATTAGAATTTGGAGATCAACTAGAAGTGGAAAAGACAAAAGACTCTAAGTTTTCTGACTTTCAGGACTGGTTTGATTGTGGTGCTATTAAGTGAGATGGCAAATACAGGAAGAAGTATAGTTTTGAAATAAAAAGGACTGATTAATTTACCTTTGAACATCAGGAGGGTGAGGTATCTGTACTATACCCTAAAGGAATGCTCAGTAGACATTGGATGAATATCAATCTGGAGTTTAAGACAAAGAACTTGGTTTGATATATTGTATTGAGGCAATCAGCATGGGTGGATGATTAAGAGATCAAAATGGAAAAGTAAATGGAATGAAAAAAGCTAAGGACTAGGATGGTTTTTAGATTTACTCTCTTCCCAGACAGAGATTCTTTTCTATACCATTCCATATACCAGATTGTCAGCCAGACTCTGAATAGTTTCAGTGTCAAGTAACTTGCTAGGTAAAAAGTCAATTTACTGTTTTTGTTGAACAGCTCTAATAATCAGAAAGAACATCTCTATTCTTAGGTAAAACATGCCTCTAGTCATAATTTATAACTTCTCGTCATTGGTTCTAGCTCTTCCCATTGAAGCAACAAAGAATAAAACTGCACCATTTGTAATATATGGGTTCAATATTTGTAGACAGCTATAATGACCTGCCTGTAATTTCTCTTCTCCAGTTATGTATCCCAGTTCCAACCATAAGAACTAAACACACCCAGAGGCATCTGCAGGGAATGGGACCTTTCCTTTGGGGGCACTGCAGGTGATTGAGGTGTACTCAGACTGTGAACTCCCTATACACCAGCCCTCCTAGGTGCTACAGGCCTGGTGACTCCAGCAGAACAGGACAAATATCGAGGCACAGAGATGTTGATCTAGCTTGGGCACCCCATGGGTGACTTGAGACCAGCATTATTCTCCCTGGCAGGGTCAGGGATTGATCTCCAGATCCCATACACCCAGGTCTCAATCACATTGCCTGGAGGCACAGAAGGGATATTTGTGAACTAGTACTGAAGTTTGTGTGCCTTCAGGGCCAGATCAGAGTGGGTCCTAGCTGCTGTGTGCTTTAGGGGCAACCCTCTTCCCACAGGAGGGCTGCGCTCCCAGCTTAGGCTGTGATCCTGCACAGGGAACCTGGCTTGCATCACAGTCAGGGGAGATCTTCTGGCTGAGGTCCTGCCTGCTGGCAGAGGCCTGGGAGAAACCTCGGAATGGAGGAGGGTGAAAAGGGGTTCCAGACTGCAGGTCTTAGAAAACCCCACCCCCACAGGCAGACTTTTTGGCTGTGTGGGGCCATTTCAGCCCCTCACTGGCAGCTTTGCCCAGAAGCAGGGAACAGACTTTTGACCCCTGCTAACAGCATTTGCAGAGCTTGAGGGCAGGCTCACCCAACCCAAGCCAGACCCACCCAGCCTCACTCCCCTACCTGCCCCTGCTACAGTGGAGATTAAGGAGACACCTGGAAGTCCCAGGGCCACACACACCACCTGAGGCTCTAGAGTGCCTCTCCAGAGGAACCAGAGCTGGTTACAGGACCCAAAAACAACACTGCAGCTTGCTCCTCCCAGCAAGTGCCACCTACTGACAGGGAGGTCAATTTGCATGCCCTTTTACTGCATTTACTGACCCATCATACAGGATGTGGTTGAATCTCACCCACAAAGATCACCCACTGACTCAGAGACTAAACTGGGTGTGGCATTATCTAAACAAAAATGCAAAGGCAAGAAGCAACAGCTGCTCCAGATGGGAAGGAATCAGTGAAAGAATTCTGGAAGTATGAAGAATCAAACTGAAAGTACACCCCCAAAGGGGAATACCAAATCTCTAGCAATGGATATCAACCAAATTCAGAACACTAAAATGACAGAAGAATTTCAAACATGGATTGTAAGTAAACTCAATGATATGCAAGAGAAAAGGGATACCCAACACAAAGAAACCACACAAAAAAATCCAGGACTCGGAAGAAAAATTAACTAAAGAAATTGAAATATTAAAGAAAAATCAAACAAAACTTCTATAAATAAATAATTTATTCAAGTAATTACAAAACACATTGGAAAGCCTCAAGAATAGGCTAGATCAAACAGAAAAAAGAATCTCAGGGATTGAAGATAACATCTTTCAATTAAATAAGTCAGTTACAGAGATAGAGCAAAGAAATAAGAGAAAAGAGCAAGGCCTATAAGAAATGTGGAACTACATGAAGAGGCCTAAGATGAAAATTATAGACATCCCTGAGGGCGAAGAAGAAAATACACAAGGGTTGGATAACATATTTGAGGATATAAGGGAGAAAAATTTCCCAGGTTTTGCTAAAAATATGGATATCCAGGTACAAGAAGCTCAAAGGACTGCTGGGAGATTCATTGCAAATAGGAAGACACCACATCACATAGTCATCAGACTGGCCAACATAACCACAAAAGAGGCCCTCCTACAAGCTTTCAGATGAAAGAAGCAGGTAACATACAAAGGAAAACCCATCAGACTAACTTCAGACTTCTCAACTGAGACCTTACAAGCCAGAAGAGACTCGGGCCCCATTCTCAGTCTTCTCAAACAGAGCAATGCCCAGCCTAGAATCTTGTACCCTGCATAACTAAGTTTCTTATACAAAGGAGAAATAAAGACCTTCTCAGACAAGCAAAGACTAAGGGAATTCATCAAGATAAGACCTGCCCTCCAGAAAATACTCAGAACAGTGTTACACATGGATCAGCACAATAAACACTGAACAGTGTAAAATCATCCAAAAGCTAAAGGTCATAGGCCAGATACCACAATGGCTCAAGAAAGAAAGCAACAAAGTTTAACTCAACAGGATGAACAAAAACCTGCCCCAATTATCAATTCTTTCAATAAATGTGAATGGCTTAAACTGCCCACTAAAGAGACATAGCCTGGCCAAATGGATAAATACAGAGAAGCCAAGTATCTGCTATCTTCAGAAAACACATCTAACCCACAAGGATGCATTCAGACTCAAGGTGAAGGGATGGAAAACAGTATTTCATGCAAACAGAAGCCAAAAGAAAGATGGCGTACCAGTTCTGATTTCAGATAACTTAGTCTTCAAATCAACAAAAGTAATGAAGGACAAAGATGGTCACTATATAATGGTAAAGGTTACAGTTCAATAAGAAGACATAACAATGCTAGATATTTATGCACCTAAGTCAGGTGAATCCAGATTCATAAAGAAAATCCTACTTGATCTAAACGAAATGATAAACATCAACACCCCTCTGACAGCACAGGACAGATCCTCCAAACAGAAAATAAACAAAGAAACAATGGACTTAAACAAAACTCTAGAACAAATGGGCCCCTGACTGACATTTACAGAACATTCTACCCAAAAACCATGGGACATTCTCTAAGATTGACCATATCCTAGGACACAAAGCATGTCTCAACAAATTTTAAAAAATAGAAATTGTACCATGCATCTCCTCAGACCACAGTGGAATAAAATTACACATCACATCTAACAGAAACTCTCATCTCTACACAGGGTCATGCAAACTAAACAATCTTCTGATGAACAATTATTGCATTAAGGAGGAAATTAAGATGGAAATCAAGATTCTTTGAACTAAATATAAACGAGACACAAGTTATCAAAATCTGTGGGACACAGTTAAAGCAATCCTGAGAGGAAAATTCATATCCATAAATGCCTACATCCAAAAAACAGCAAGATCACAAATCAACAATCTAATGAGTCATCTGAAAGAACTGGAAAAGGATGAGCAAACCAACCCCAAACTCAGGAGAAGAAAAGAAGTAACAAAGATCAGAGCAGAACTAAATGAAATCGACAGCAAAAAAAAAAAAAAAACTATACCAAAGATTAATAAAATAGAAAGTTGCTTCTCTGAAAAAATAAACAAAATTGACATACCTCTTACTAGATACAAGCCATATATGACAAACCCACAGCCAACATAATGCTGAATGGGGGAAATTGTAAGTATTCCCGCTCAGTTTGGAACCAGACAAAGTTGTCCTCTATCACCGCTTCTATTCAACATAGTGCTGGAAGTCCTAGCCAGAGGAATCAAACAAGAGAAGGAAATCAAGGGCATCCAAATGGGGGCAGAAGAGGTCAAACTATTACTCTTTGCTGATGATATGATCTTATGCCTAGAAAACCCCAAAGACTCTGCCATAAGACTACTGGAATTGATAAACAAATTCAGCAAAGTCTCAGGTTACAAAATCAATGTACAGAAATCAATAGCATTCCTATGCCCCAACAACAGTCAAACTGAGAACCAAATCAAAGACTCAACAGCCTTTGCAATAGCAACAGAGAAAATAAAATACCTAGGAATTATTTAACTAAGGAGGTAAAAAGCCCTCTACAGGGAGAACTATGAAACACTGAGTAAGGAAATAGCCGAGGATGTAAACAAGTGGAAGACCATACCATGCTCATGGGCAGGCAGAATCAACATTGTTAAAATGTCTATACTACCCAAAGTGATCTACAGATTCAATGCAATCCCTATTAAAATACCAACATCATTTTTCACAGATCTAGAAAAAAATAATTCTACGCTTCGTATGGAACCAGAGAAGACACTGTACAGCAAAAGCAATCTTAAGCAAAAAGAACAAATTGGAAGGCATCAATTTACCAGACTTCAAACTCTACTAAAAGGCTATAGTAACTAAAACAGCATGGTACTGGCACAAGAACAGACACATAGACCAATGGAACAGAACTGAGAACCCAGATATAAAACCTTCCTCATATAGCCATCTAATCTTTGACAAAGTAGACAAAAACATACACTGAGGGGAGGTGGGAAGATGGCCGATTAGGGGTGACCTCCTGGCTCTCTGCTCCCAGAGTGTGAGGTGAAAAACGTGGACACCCACAAGCGTATGAGGCGCTCCCCTGCAGGATTGGCTTCGTGAATCTACAGAGAGGCAGTGAGGGACAAGCAGCCCCGCGGATAAAAGCAGGTGAACTCAAAAAACACTCGCAAATTACCGGAGAGTTGGGACAAAGGGGAAAGGCAGCGCGGGACAGCCGCGCCCCGCGGCGGGCTCCCCGCGGCGGGCACTGCCGGGCGGGGAGTCCTGACTCCCAAGAAGACGACTCTTCCCTCACCAAACCCCACTCTCACGCAGGCAGGGAAGTGCCGGAGGTCGGTGCGAGGTGGTGGCGCAGACCGACAGGCGGTGGGGAGCCGAAACAGGAGCGGGGTCCATCTCGAACGCAGCGGAGCGCGGCCCTAGGTCGGCATCGGAGGGGAGGGGCCGGCCGGAGTGCGCGCTCCCCGCATCGGACGCCGCGCCGGAGTCCACAGGGAAAAGTTTGGAGGCGGCTTCTTGCCACAGGAGACCGCCAGGACTGGATTAGGGGAGGGGAACTCCATAAAAGAGGCTCTGCCCGTGGAAATCGCTGAAAGTCCTGCGGGTGCTGGGAGGGACACAGCACAGAGGCGCTGTAGGTAGGGCGCACGGTGGGCCGGCAGGCGGCCCTGGGGCGCACCTCAGGGAATAGGCAACGGTGGACCCCGACTCCGGAGGCCCTCCCGGTGCAGTCGGCTTCGGCGCTGACTAGCAGGGGGTGGGCAGCTGCAATTCGGGGACCCCAAAGCCTGCGACTGCGGGGACTTGTTGCCCGGGCGTCTGCCTGAGCCATAGCCACTGCCTCTGAGGCAGAGCTGGTCGCGCCCTGGAGAAGCGCGCGCAGCCACTTTTTTTTTTTTTTCTTCTTTTCCCCGAATCTGTGGAGTCTGTCGCAGCCGCAGACTCAAGCCCCGCCTCCGAAAGGGCGGAAAAGAAAGAAAGAGCGATATTGCTGCCGAGTGTCCAGGCAGTCTCCAGCGGCCCTGTTCCACTCAGTCGCTGGCGCTTTCCGCAAAATGACAGGGAACTGAGAGTGGACTGAGAGAGACTGCCTATAGGACTGTGATCCGGGACACGTAAATACCCCTGTGCCAGG
>NW_012151896.1:326140-326552 GCF_000956105.1 Propithecus coquereli
GAAAATAAATAAATGGGACCTGATCAAATTAAAAAGCTTCTTCACAGCCAAGGAAACTATCATGAGAGCAAACAGACAACCTACATAATGGGAGAAAATATTCACATGCTACACATCCAATAAAGGGCTGATAACCAGAATCTATATAGAACTCAGGAAAATCAGCAAGAAAAAAATCAAACAACCCTATCAAAAAGTGGACAAAGGACATGAACAGAAACTTTTGAAAAGAAGATAGACTAATGGCCAACAAATATATGAAAAAATGCTCAACATCTTTAATCATCAGGGAAATGCAAATCAAAACCACAATGAGATATCACTTAACTCCAGTGAGAATAGCCTTTATCAAAAAGTCCCAAAAAAACAATAAATGTTGGCATGAATGTGGAGAGATAGGAACAGTCATACA
>NW_012151896.1:326738-335438 GCF_000956105.1 Propithecus coquereli
AAAAAAAAATAGAAAAAGAATTAAAAATTTAAAAGAGAAAAAAAAGAAAATGATAGGTAAATAAAATTCATGTAGCAGCAAAAAAAAAGAAGAAGAAGAAGATGAACCAAACCCAGTACTCCAAATGAGATTACAGTCACACAACATACAGGTAGTGGATTAACCTCTAGCTTTGAATGAGAACCTATTATCTCGCTGTTAGCATCTTCCTTATTGGCCAATTTAGCATTTCATTTGATGGGATGTCAGTCCTATAATATAATTGATCTATTGAATAAATGGAAGGAAATTTCTATACTGCTAGATGTAGGGTACTGCAGCAACTATAGCTTCAGAGTGTGCTGCTGTAAGTGGAGCTCTGATGGTCATCTGGAACCTGTGTTCTTGTCATGACCTGGCTACTAACTTACTGTGGGACTTTGGTGAAATTTCCTAACTGTTGTACATATTAGATAGCTATAAAATTGATTAATATCATTTATCCTATCTACTTTATTGGGATGTTTTGAGACTAAAGTAAGATAAAATATTTAAAATCACTTTAAAAAAGAAAAGTGTTATACAAGCACATATTTATTATGTTTACGAAGCTAATATCAGTTTCATAAATGTCCCATTACACTTTATTATTCTGTAGGAAATGCGTGAAGCTTTTGAGCAAGAGGCCAAGCAGATTGGCAAGCCCAGGCTGATGGTCGCTGCCGCGGTGGCTGCTGGCGTCTCCAACATCCAATCTGGCTATGAGATCCCCCAGCTGTCCCAGTGAGTGATGCACACTAACCTCAAACTTCTACAGATACCTTTTAGGCAGAGCAGACTTGTCCTTGGTCTGTCTTGCTCAGGACTTTGTTTAGGAGGCTTCGGAAGTGGTGTCTATTGCCTGCATAAGTGTGGGAAATGACCATCAGAAATGATTTTAAATTCTTTACTCTACCTCAGGTGCCTGGACTACATCCATGTCCTGACCTATGACCTCCATGGCTCCTGGGAGGGCTACATGGGAGAGAACAGCCCCCTCTACAAATATCCAACTGACACTGGCAGCAATGCCTACCTCAATGTGGTGAGTCCCTGCACAGATGCAAATGCAGACCAGAGATGATGATGTAAATCACGTGGGGATTCAGGCACAAAATAGACATCAATTCTGCTAATGTCTCAGTTAGACAACTTCAGCTTTCCTTTTAAGTACAGATCACATATCATTAACTACAACTTCACCAAAATGTTTTGAAGAAGAACACTAATCCCTCTGTCATTAACATCACACAATTTTATCTGTTAGAACAGGGAACTGACATAACTAAACACTGGGTTATCACCCTCTTGGGGCCTGTAGCTAACGTGCTGCCATTGCAGGCTTATGCCATGAACTACTGGAAGGACAATGGGGCCCCAGCCGAGAAGCTCATCATTGGATTCCCAGCCTATGGACACGCTTTAATCCTGAGCAACCCCTCCAACCATGGAATTGATGCCCCACCTCTGGTGCTGGTCCTGCTGGGCCCTATACCAGGCAGTCTGGATTCTGGGCCTACTACAAGGTAGGAAGTTTGGACTGTACAGTGCTCTGTGAATTCTAGGCTTAGGGCTAGAATTTGCTGAATTTTTGAATGATCGTTCTGCCTATTACCTTCCTGCTTTAAACAAGGTCACTTCAACTGCTTAAAGTGTTTAAATAACATATTCATCTACTTAATCCAAATGAAGAGTATTTAATAATTCACAACATCCCTCCAAGCAACAGACATCTTTAAGGTCATTTACATTAGCACACAGGGAATAAAATAAATATACTTCTCATATTACTGTGGGTTCCCCAAATTAAGCACTAAGAGTAGGGACAACATATGAGTACTTGGAAAGCAACTTGATATTCTCTACTACAAATAAAAACCTAAAAACAAAAAAATGAAGAAAAAACCAAACGGAAAAAAAAAAAAAAAAAAAAAATCAGAGACAAGCATGTTTTTTCTTTCAGGGAAGTAATATTTAAAAGATCTGAATCTCTTGATGTTTTAAAGATCTACACCTTCCTGAAAAATGGAGCCACTCAGGTGTGGGATGTCCCTCAGGATGTGCCCTACGCCTATCAGGGCGCTGAGTGGGTTGGCTACGACAATGTCAAGAGCTTCGATATCAAGGTAAGCTCAGCCCCTCATATGCGCTGAGGTTCCTGAGTCCCAGGAAATCAAATGACTCCTGTTGTCCTCTCTCTTTAAACAGGCTCAGTGGCTTAAGCAGAACAACTTTGGAGGAGCCATGGTCTGGGCCCTTGATCTGGATGATTTCGCTGGCACTTTCTGTAACCAGGGCAAGTTCCCCCTGATCTCCACCCTGAGGAATGCCCTCGGCCTGCAGAATACAAGTGAGTGACAACAGGGGGATGCCCAGGTGTAAAAACACTCTTTCTCCAACTCTAACAGCAGCCCTGGTACCTGCCCACCCCCACTGCCTAGGGAGCCTCTTCCGAGTTCACCTCACTGCTCTTGCCCAGGTGAGAGACAAGCGCTGCATCCTTCTCCTACCCCTGAACTTCCACGTCAGGAACTGTATGCTCTTATGGAAAAACCACACCTACCTGGGTGGGTTTTCCAGGTCTGCTAAGTCTTAAAGGTGTGGAAGAGCCTCAAGAAATTATGCTGACCTTCAATATAAGCATCTACTTCTCTATGAATCCCTTATTCAAAGTCTCTCTCAACCCACCTGGGGAGATTTAACAAGAAACCCTCACCAATGCTCACATGTCTGGCATCTGTAATTCAGGGGATGTATCAATTCCCTAAACTGTTTCCAGATTTTCTATTAGACTTTGTTCACCGCTTATACCCAGATCCTAGAGAAGTGTCTTGCACATACTGGGTGCTTAGTAAATATTTTTCAAATGATTTAGACTTCATAAGGGAAGAGTGACCTTTTTAAAACTGAAAGCCAGGCTGGCTTGATATGGTAGCTTTTCCTAATTCCTGAGTATGGCGTTACCTTCTGAGCTCCTCGGTTGCAGAGACCCAGAGCTAACTGCACCCACCTCCACACCTCCACCCCTCCACCCAGTTCTCTTCCCCTCTAGGGGAAGCCTGGAGCCTCTACTAGGCCCACTAGTGTGCTCTTTGTGCTGTGTGTTTCAGGTTGCACGGCCCCTGCTCAGCCCATTGAGCCAATAACTGCTGCTCCCAGCAGTGGCAGTGGGAGTGGCAGCGGCAGCGGGAGTGGCAGTGGTAGCGGGAGTGGCAGCGGGAGCGGGAGTAGCAGCTCTGGAGGCAGCTCAGGGGGCAGTGGATTCTGTGCTAGCAAAGGCAACAGCCTCTACCCTGTGGCAAATAACAGAAATGCCTTCTGGCACTGCCAGAATGGAGTCACGTACCAGCATAACTGCTAGGCTGGGTTTGTCTTTGACACCAGCTGTGATTGCTGCAACTGGGCATAAGCTTGACCTGAGTTCTAAACAGTCTCCTGTGGCTAGGACATCGTGCTCCTACCTAACGTTCTGCAATAAAATCAGCAGTAAAACACATGAGTGTCCCCAGTTTTAAGTGATTTGGATGAAAATCTATTCTAGATGTAAAAACACAGGCCCTACATGCGGGTCAAGTGGCAGCAGAGTGTGTGAGGAAGAGGGGAGCCAACAGCCTTCTACCTGCCTGCGTTCGTCTGCGTGAAGGTTGGAGGGTATATGGAGGGAATGTCTGAATGTTTGGTGCAGCGGTGGGATAAGGATATGAAGAGGATAGGTCTGTAGCCTGTGACAGTCCTCAGGAAGGAGCGGAAGGGGTTCCATGCGCCTGGGGGCACAGTCAGTGCAGCCTGGCTCACTAAGGAGTGGGAGGCTGGGGTATTCCCTCCACTTCTGCTGAAGACCCAGAGCTGGTCCAGCGCCTCCTGGACTGGTGGCCTGGGGAGGAGCTGTGCAGTGGCCTTGCATAGGGTGTCTGCCCAGCCCATGGGCCAGCAGGCTCTCTTTCTCGGGAGACTGCTCCCATCACTGAAACACGCTGGTGGCCACCGGCTGCTGGGCTTGTACGCATCATCCCCGCCCCTAGCTTGGCTGTGACAGGGGTCAACATCTGACCCAAGAGGGCCAATCAGATCATCACCCCTCAGAATGTGCAACTGACAAAAAGAAATTGCCTGTCAGTCTCTGAGAGTGGCTGGGTCTGTAACATGTGAGCTCAGGAGCTGTAGTGAGGGATTGAGGAGAAGGAAAAGTTGCCCTGGGTTCAGAGCAAGAAGCAGAGCTACAGAGGAAAGCCAGGATGCGAGGCAGAGAGAGAGCACTTACCAGTGGATGGCTTTCCGGATGGCTTTCCAACTCTCGATTATAGCTCCTGCCTGAGGCCAGATGCATTTCTGCCTGCCTTTGGGTTCTCTGAAACATCCCTATGATAAATATATAATAAATCCCCTATATAATGAATTTTTCTTTGCTGCTTATGCTGGCTCAAGTTTTTCTTTTACTTGCAAATAAGAAAAGCCTAACAAATGTAATAAGAATATAATGGCTCATTTTTTTTCTGGCATGCTTAGTATGTGTCAAACTGTTCTAAGTGTTTTACACGTATTTTGTTATTTAGCTTTCCCAGTAACCTTATGAGACAGATAACATTAACTCCAGGAAACTGAAGCACAGAGGAATTAATTAACCTTCCCATTGTCACACAGCTTGTTAGTCGCAGAGCCAGATCCAAAGCCAGGCAGGCGGCCCCAGAGCTCACAGTCAGATCTACTATTAATGTTTTACTGCCTCCCTTGACACAGACCACGGTGTTCTCATGGGAGATGGCAGCACTGTGACAGTGACGAGGTACACACAGCTCTTCGGGTAACATCATTCATTCACCAACTCACTACACTTACTGATTATTATGTGGCAGGTGACATTCTCCACGATGAAAACATGGTGGTAAATAAGACAAAGACTCTACTCCCATGGGGACCATATTTTGCTGGTGGCAGCGTTAAATAGTAAATAAGCCAATGAGGAAACGAGAAAAGTGAAAACGGTGACAGAAAGTGGCCACGGAGGGACGACTTTAGTTTGGGTAGTCCAGGAAGGCCTCTCGGGGAGGTCCCGTATGAGGTGGGCCTTGACAGTCAAAAAGAGCCAGCTGTTTTGAGATCTGGGAAAAGTGCGTTTCAAACAGAGGGCACAGCAAGCGCAAAGTCCCGCAGGTGGAGACGAACATGGCACGTTAGATAAACGAAGGTCGGTGTGGCCCTGAGGCGGGGGGAGGGAAGAAACAGGCAGGGTTTCGACAAGGTGTCAAAACCTGATTAGAAGTTTGGGTTTTGTTGTAAGTGAGCTGGGAAGCCACTGGAAGGTGATGGCAGAGATGGGGGTGGTGGTGACAGGATCTAAATTCAACGTTGATGAGTTGGGGACAGAATAGTGATAAAAAAAATACGAACAATAGCATTCTCAGTGATTTTAGCTAATAAATTAACACTGGAGCACTTATGTGACATGCATTGGAGAGAGCAGACTTAGAAGTGGGAGACTTGTGTCCTCAGTGAGCAGGCAAAGGCAAGAGTCGGTAAAATCACATATTGTTATGAAAGTCATGACATTTCTACTCAAAGAATGGTGAAGTCTGGAGTAAAGCAGCATAGGAAGCCCTTTTGGAAGGAATTTTCTATTTAGGTCACTACTAAGG
Organism: Propithecus coquereli; assembly: GCF_000956105.1. NCBI lineage: Eukaryota > Metazoa > Chordata > Mammalia > Primates > Indriidae > Propithecus > Propithecus coquereli. The sequence continues at coordinate 332,390 of NW_012151896.1, forward strand.
CAAATAGCATTGAGGGAGGACACGAGGGTGTGAGGCTCTGGACTTGATGACAAAAGGACATGAAGTCAGCTGTTGGCTTCAAGGAACAGCATCATTAAACAACACAGTGGCCAGTGGCTAGATCACAGTGGTTTCCCAAACTAACAGCTTTAACAATGCCACTATTTTCCCACAAAGATTAATTCTGCCACCATTTCTAGAATGCAGAAGTTACTGCAGCCTAAAAAATAGTGCCCCCTACTTTCCTTCTCCTTTTACATAGTAATTATTCATTCAAACAAATGTTTACTGTGTACCTACCATGTGCAAGAAGAAGGTGGGCATGAGCTAGCCCCCATGATCACCCTGACCTCACTACACTCACTCCATTTCGACTATGTCACCTCCTTGCTGTTTCTTTCTTTTTTTTTTTTCTTTTTTGAGACAGAGTCTGGCTGTTGCCCTGGCTAGAGTGCCATGGCATCAGCCTAGCTCACAGCAACCTCAGACTCCTGGGCTCAAGCAATCCTTCTGCCTCAGCCTCCCAAGTAGCTGGGACTACAGGCATGCGCCACCATGCCCAGCTAATTTTTTCTATATATATATTTTTAGTTGTCCAGATAATTTCTTTCTATTTTTAGTAGAGACGGGGTCTCGCTCTTGCTCAGGCTGGTCTCGAACTCCTGACCTTGAGCGATCCACCCGCCTCGGCCTCCCAGAGTGCTAGGATTACAGGCGTGAGCCACCGTGCCCGGCCTTTGCTGTTTCTCAAGTAGTCCCTGCACGTAACTGCCTCAGGGCCTTTGCATAAGCAAGAACATGCTTTCCCTAGATTTCCATTTGACTCTCTCCCTCACTTCCATCAGGACTTTCCTGGAAGTCACCTTCTCAGTGAGGGTTTTCCTGACCACTCAACCTAAGATTGAAACCCCCTTTCTCCTCTCCCTACTCTTCTTCCTTTGTTTTTCCTTGACACTCATCACTACTTGACATATCATTCATTTTATGTATTTACCTTTTTTATTGTCTACTTCTTCCACCAGAAGTAACCTCCAGGAGGACAAGGATTTCTGTTCACTGCTATATTCTCACTGTCTAGAACAGTGCCTGGCATTTTATGAGACTTTAATTGGTAGTTTTTGAACGAATAGATGAATGAGGGCAGAAGTGAGATAGGAATTATACAAGTTGAGTGTTCCAAGCACTGGACAAGGCACTTTATACAAGTTATCTCCTAAGTGGGGAATATTGTCCCCGAGTTATGGGGTGACGAAATCGAGGCCTTGTGCGGATAAATAACTTGCCCAGGATCATGTAGTTGGTAATCAGTAGAGCGAATTCTCAAAATTAGGCCTTTCTGGCTCCCTTTATGCCACAATGCTTCCTTGCTGAAAGCGATGTCACAATGACTTAAAGAGGGACTTCCAGAGTGGGGCTGTTGCTTAGCAGCCAGTATTAGGTGCATCCTTCATATTCTTGGTTAAAGTCCACATATGGGAGTGGTGAATCATGGAGGTAATATATGAGACATCCAGGTTCACCGGAAGTCCCTCTCAGGGACGGTTCATGTCCACAGCTTCGCAGAAATCCTCCAAGTCCTTGCCATATGATCTACCTGGGAAGCTGGATGACAACAAAAGCATACCGTGGATCAACCAGCAATACCTCTGGGACTTTGATCATGGTAATCATGTTCTTGGACTCCAGCACACGTATGAAAACGTATCCTTTCAGTATTAGAGTCTAGCTGGAAAGAAGTGGGAGGCGCACGGGGTTCCATAAGGGCCCTGATCCTGGGCGAGGGTATGGGGAGCCAGCTGCAGCCCTGCAGCCCTGGGCATGGAGGTGGTAGCTTGGAAGTGCACTAACATTTGTTAAATGCCAACTGTAGGTTAGTCACTCACCATGCAGGATTTGTGCCTGTGTTACCTCCCAAATTCTCATGGCAGCCCTAGGAGGAAAGAAATGATTCGTGCCATTTTATAGATAAACCAAGGCTTAGGTAGTTTAAGTAGTTTCCATAAGGTCATGTAGCTAGTAAATGACATACATCCCTTACCGAAAGCCAATTCTGAGGGACTTCAAAGACTTTGTTCATTCCTCTACCCAGATGAGGGAGGTTGGTTTTAAGAAAGTCTAGAAAGTAGGATTTAGAAAGTGTATTTCCCTCCCCTCTGTCTCTCTTCTCCAGAGTAGAGATCCAGGAGGATTTCTGTTCTCTGGATCAAGGGTTCTCAACCCTACTCAGACCCAAAACCTGCTTTGAGTAACAGCCTATAACACCCCATCTGTTATTCTAAAATTAAAATTAATTCATGGATAATATAACCTACCACACATAATTTTACAAACAACTCAATATAGTGTCATAACTGTAAGGTAAAGGAGAAAAAATAATTCTTAATAAAGTAATATGGATGTCAGTATATAAATGTTCAAATATGACTACTTTAGAGACAAGGACGTACTTAAGGTTTTTGTATCATATATTGTATAATGAATAAGTCTAGAATTATGAGAAGGCTAAAAGTCATTTCATACAATCGGTTTAGGAAAGTTAAAGAACAGAATTATAAGTGGATACCACAATAAAAACTAATATTAGGAAAATTAAAAACACTCCAGATTTACTGTTTTCTGATAGTAAATAGCTTTAGTTGAAATAGGGATAATACCTAGAAAAATTACAAACCATTGAAGTAAAAAAAGGGAGGGATATGAATACGTTATTCTTGAAAAGTGAGTGAACAATGGCAATGTGCTTCTCTAGGGTTGCCATATTTTTTTAAATAAACTATTTAATTGATCTATAATACATACCAAAAAGGATCCAGATTTAATAAAACATGCAAGGTGAATTCCCTGGTGTAAGCGGAGCCCTGTTCAGGGAACAGGACATCACTATCCCTCTAAAAGCCCTCCTCATGTCCCCTCTCAGCTACTCCCCCCATTCTCCTCTATCGAGTGTCTCCCTATCCTGACTTCTAACCATAGATTAGTTTTGCCTATTATTAAATTTTATATAAATTGACTCAGTGTGTAAATGATCATGTCTGAATTATTTTATTCA
>NW_012151896.1:336168-337675 GCF_000956105.1 Propithecus coquereli
ATAAAATTTATTAATGAGAAATTTGCATTCTTGTTTTCATTCTAAGTCTTTAAAATCTGGTGTATATTTTATGTTTATAGACATCTCAGTTTGGACTAGCCACATTTCAAGTTCTCAACAGCTACATATGTGTAGTGGCTACTGTATTGGACAGCACGAGTCCAGATGTTTTATCGCTTATATCTTCTCTCATACCTTGACTTATGTTATCATTCTCTTAATGGTATATCTTTTTAAATTATTATTTTGAAACAGTCTCAAACCCATTAAAAAAGTTTCAAAAAGAGTACAAAGAATTCCCTTATCCTCTTCACCCAAACTCAATTGTTAAATGTTACTTTTCTTTCTTGCACATGCTTGCACATGCTGTCTCTCTCTCTCCCTCTCCCTCTCTCTCTCTCTGTCTCTCTCTACACTTTTCTTACATCGTGCCCCATCCTCAAAAAAACTTCATTGTAATTCTCCCAGAGATACTCTCCTACGTTACAACCACACAACCTACCAATCTGAAAATCAGCATTAATACAACACTACTACTAACATTAAATCCACATACTCAATTCAAATTTTGCCAACTGTCCCAAGAACATATTTTCCTATCTTACCCAGGATCCTATCCAGGAATTCGTGTTGCATTCAATTGTCCTGCCTCATCAATATCCATCAATTCAGAATAATTCCTCATCCTTTATTTGTCTCTCATATCCTTGATAGAGGATATCAGAACACAGGCCTTTTATTCTGTAGGAGGACGCTCAGAGTTCATTTCAGATTGGGGTGGCTGGCTAAGTAAGCCCAAAATCCACAGGGCAGGCAATCAGAAAGGGAAAATCATGGACAGGCTAAGCCCCATGGGCTGAAGCTATTGTCCACAGGTAGAATTTCTTCTCCTCTCTCCTCCCCTTTCTCCTCAGCACTGCCTTTTTAAAGCCTTCCTATTGATTAAACCATGCCCACCCAGATTAGCCAAAATAATCTCCTTTACTTAAAGTCAACTGGTTAGGGACTTCATTTACATCTCTAAAATCTCTTCACTGTAAAGCCTAGACAAGTGTTTGATTAAATAACTGGAAACTGCAGCCTAGCTACATTGATACATAAAAAAATTATCACAGGAAATGTTTCTATATTACACCAACATCCTGATCCTCATGAACCCCTACTATGATCGCTGCCAAATGATTATCTAGTGCATCATTCCTTCTTCATTTATTAGTTGGCATTATACTATAAGAAGGTAGTTTCCCTTCTTATTCATTTATTTATATCGGTATGGACTTATGTGTTCCCATTTTATTCAGCGGATTGCAATATGGTGACAGTGGGCATCCTTATCTTGATTTTAATCTCAGAAGAAAAATGTATATTTGTTATAGGTTTTTTATAGATAATATTTATCAGATTAAGAAAGCTATTCCTAACTTGCTAAGAGATTTATTTTTTAAACCATGAGTAGACATTGAGTGCTATTGCTTTGTTTGCATCTATTGAGATGATCACTTTTTAA
>NW_012151896.1:337725-339640 GCF_000956105.1 Propithecus coquereli
TGCCAGACAGTTTTCCAAAGTTAAGGTATCTATTTACACCTCCACCAAAACTGTAGTCAAGAGTTCCAGTTGTTTCATATTCTTACCAGCATGAGGTATTATCTGACTTTATAATTTTAGCCATTTCTCAGGTATCTCATTGCGGTTTTAATTTGCACTTCCTTTATGACTACTGAAGTAGAGCACTTTTTACATTTTTACTGGCCACTTGGATGCTCTTTGTTTGTGGGGTGCCCATTCAAATCTTTTACCCACTTTTTTTTTAATAGACTATTTTCTCTTACTGATCTGTAATAGTGCTTCATATATTCTAGATTAGCATTGTCTAATGAAAATACAATGTGAGCAAGATGTATAATTTTTTAATTTTCAAGTAGCCACATTAAAAAAGAGTAAAAAGAAATATATGAAGTTAATTTTAATATGTTTTATTGTATCCAATATATCCAATATATTATCAATTTCAACACACAATCAATATAAAATTTATTAATGAGAAATTTGCATTCTTGTTTTCATTCTAAGTCTTTAAAATCTGGTGTATATTTTATGTTTATAGGTTTTATTGAATCCAATATATCCAAAATATTATCAATTTCAACACATAATCAATATAAAATTTATTAATGAGAAATTTGCATTCTTGTTTTCATTCTAAGTCTTTAAAATCTAGTGTATATTTTATGTTTATAGACATCTCAGTTTGGACTAGCCACATTTCAAGTGCTCAACAGCTACATACGTGTAGTGGCTACTGTATTGGACAGCATGAGTCCAGATGTTTTATCGCTTCTATCTTCTCTCATACCTTGACTTATGTTATCATTCTCTTAATGGTATATGTTTTTAAATTATTATTTTGAAACAGTCTCAAACCCATTAAAAAAGTTTCAAAAAGAGTACAAAGAATTCCCTTATCCTCTTCACCCAAACTCCTCAATTGTTAAATGTTACTTTTCTCTCTTGCAAATGCTTGCCCATGCTCTCTCTCTCTCTCCCTCTCTCTCTCTACACACTTTTCTTACATCATGCCCCATCCTCAAAAAAACATCATTGTAACTCTCCCAGACATAGGCTCCTACATTACAACCACATAACCTACCAATCTGAAAATCAGCATTGATATAACACTACTACTAACATTAAATCCACATACTCAATTCAAATTTTGTCAACTGTCCCAAGAACATATTTTCCTATCTTACCCAGGATCCTATCCAGGAATTCATGTTACATTCAATTGTCATGCCTCATCAATATCCATCAGCTCAGAATAATTCCTCATCCTTTATTTGGGACTTATGTGTTCCCATTTTATTTAGCGGATTGCAATATGGTGACAGTGGGCATCCTTATCTTGATTTTAATCTCAGAAGATATTGTTTCTGTCAAAAAGTCAGTCATTGGGCTTATTGTTGCTTCTTAGAAAGTAAAATACCTTTTGTATCTGGCTGCTTTCAAGATTTTCTCTTTGTTTTTGTTTCTCATCAGTTTTACTATGATATGACCAACTGCAGTTTGCTTTTCATTTGTCTTGCTTGAGATTGTGGTATTTCTTTAACCTCTGGTTCAATATTTTTCATCAGTTCTGAAATGTTCTGTGCCATTATCTCTTCAACTTTTGCATCTCCCACATCCTCTTTCTCCACCCTTTGAGGAACTCCAAATACAACTGTGTCAGTGTTTTCTATTGTTTCTCATCTCTCCTTACATTTTTTATGTATTTTCTATCCTTTTGTCTCTTCAAGCTTCGGTCTGGTACTTTCTTCTGATTCATTTTTCACTTCATTCATTCTTTTTTCCAGCTTTTCTAATCTGCTGTTAAATACATGCAATGAGTTCTTATTTTCAGTTATGGCGCTTTTTATTTCTATAATTTTTATTTGATTCTTTTTTGTTGCTTTTGAAATTTTCC
>NW_012151896.1:340657-342041 GCF_000956105.1 Propithecus coquereli
CATAAATATTTATACTTGCTTTTCTTATTAACTTCCTTTTACTTCTTTTAGGTTTAATTGATGTTCTTTTTCTAATTTCTTGAGATGGGTACTTTCAGATATTTTTTATAGCTTTCTTGTTTTCTAATATATGCATTAATTCTATAATTTTCCATTTAGTCATTGTTTTGGCTGCCACACACAACTTTATACACATCATATTTTCTTTATGATTCAATTAAAATACCTTCTCATTTTCTTATCTTTCTATTGTTGGCTTTCTTACTGATTTTTCTTATTTTCACTATGGTTAGAGAACATACTCTGCAGTTCAGATTTCAATCCTTTGAAATCTGTTACATCTTTATGATGCAGCACATGGTCAGTTTTTGTAAATGTTTCATATGACTCTAAAATAATATGTATTCTGCAGTCAGTGATGCAGTGTTCTATCTATATCAATTCAGTCAAGTGTGATAGTAGCGTTGGTCAAATCTTCCACATACTTACTGATTTTTTGGTCTGCTTGTACTATCAGTTACTGAGTGTGGTGTATTAAATCTTTCATATGAATGTAGAATGATCTCATTCTCATTCTATTCCATTTATTTTTGCTTTATATATTCTGAGCCTATGTTGTTAGATAGATGTATATATATACATTTAGAAATGTTATAGGTTTTAGAGGTAGTAACTTTTTATTGATTTAAAACATGTCTTTTTTATCTTTAGTAATGCTTCTTGCCTTATTCAGTCTGATATTAGTATGCATAAATTCACTTTCTTTTTATTAATCTTCATATGGAATTTGTATTCCATCCTTTTACTGTTATTTCTTTCAGCGCTTGAAGATACTGTTCCATTGTCTCCTGGCTTCTATTGTTTCTGTCAAAAAGTCAGTCATTGGGTTTATTGTTGCTTCTTAGAAAGTAAAATACCTTTTGTATCTGGCTGCTTTCAAGATTTTCTCTTTGTTTTTGTTTCTCATCAGTTTTACTATGATATGACCAACTGCAGTTTGCTTTTCATTTGTCTTCTTGAGATTGTGGTATTTCTTTAACCTCTGGTTCAATATTTTTCATCAGCTCTGAAATATTCTGTGCCATTATCTCTTTAACTTGCATCTCCCACATCCTCTTTCTCCACCCTTTGAGGAACTCCAAATACAACTGTGTTAGTCTTTTTTATTGTTTCTCATCTCTCCTTACATTTTTAATGTATTTTCTATCCTTTTGTCTCTTCAAACTTCAGTCTGGTACTTTCTTCTGATTCATTTTTCACTTCATTCATTCTTTTTTCCAGCTTTTCTAACCTGCTTTTAAATACATGCAATGAGTTCTTATTTTCAGTTACGGCGCTTTTTATTTCTATAATTTTTATTTGATTCTTTTTTGTTGCTTCTGAA
>NW_012151896.1:343126-356697 GCF_000956105.1 Propithecus coquereli
TGTGCATGGTCATCATTCAAACATTGGATCCTTGACATTCCTTAGAGCTACCTGAAATTCTGCATTAGCTTCTCAATTTACCATTACACAGTTGGTTATATAGGGGATACACATGACATATAGACAGTCCCTCTTTGTATTATGTTCAAACTGGCTTTAATGAATAGTTGATAAATTTTGCATCAATCCAAGTGGGCCCAGTTATATTAGTTGTGTCTGTAATATGAATAGGAGATTAATGGGGAATTTCTCTTTCCTTGAGTACACTGGGATCTTTATTGACTTTTTTTTAAGATCTGATCTTTTTATTTTAGCCTCTTACCTCAGAAGCCAAGCATTTGCTTTATGTTCAAATATTTCCCTGCTTTCTTTTGCTTCCTTACATTCACCTTGCTGTCCTGTTGCTTTTTCCAGAATCTCAAGCCAAGTATGGTTATTTTAAAGTGCATGTTTGAACAGTCCAATCTCTGGATTCCTTTGGGCCTATTTCTACTTTTTTGTTTATAAGTGGTAGTTTTATAGCAAATGCCAAACATTTTGCATGAAGAAAATCATAAAAATTAGTTGAGGGTCTGGATGATGGTATCTTCAGAGAAGATGTACTTTTGTTTCTTGCACGCAATAAGCATAGGGCTAGGTCAGTTTAATGCTATTGGGGACTGAGTTGATGCAAAACAGGACTTCAGGGTTTCTTGAGAGCTGGTCTATTTCTTGTTTACCTTTATTCCTAGAGTTCATCTGTTTGAAGTCTCAACTAAAATCTCAGGGTATTTTCCAGTCTCCCCTTCTCCATGGCCAGCCTAAATACCATTCCTCAGTTCTCAGAGACTGTCCAAAGCTCTGGTCAAATCCTCTGCTTCTCAGCCAGCATTTTATTTAGCAAATCTTCAAAGGTAACAGCAGCACCAACCATTGAACCCACCACTTTGATCTTCTCTCTGGGATTGGTCCTGTTTTTTCTTCCTTAGTACATCTTTGATATCTTCAAACACATATATTTTATCTATTTAGTCCAGCTTTTCTACCTGTAAGCTGAAGAATTAGTCTGAAGTAAACCAGTCTACCAATGTAGGAATGGATTGCCATATTTTCAAAGTACTTTCTGAGACATGTTTCATGTCACTAATAACATAAAAATGTTATTTTCAAAAAACACTGTGGTTACCTACAAATATTAATATTACCTAAAATATTAATGAAAGTAAAAATCATCAAATCAATACCAATATAGTCATGCACTGCATAATGACATTTTGATCAATGACAGGCTGCATATATGATGGTGTCTCCATAAGATTATAATGGAGCTGCCCTATACAGATACAGCACTTTTTATCTTTTATACCATATTTTTACTGTACATTTTATATGCTTAGATATGTTTAGATACACAAATACTTAACATTGTGCTACAGTTACCTACAGCATTCAGTACAGGAACATGTTATACAGGTTTATAGCCTAAGAGCAACAGGCTATACCATAAGCCTAGGTGTGTAATAGGCACTACCATCTAGGTGTGTAAAAGTGCACTCTTGAGGTGCACAGAATGATGAAATCGCCTTGTAATGAATGCATTTCTCAGAACATATGCCCATCATTAAGGGATGCATAACTGTATATCTTTACATTGCATTTACCATCAGTACTATGGCAATTGTGAGTAGACAGAATGCTTGGACTAAATTATACAATAATCTTGAGACCCTACCTTTATTCCATGTAAGCTTGGCTCCTCGTAACAACCTTCTATATTACTGGGCTTTCTGAATTATTTCTTATAAAGTTTTTTCTCAATGTTAATATATATAAGTACTACTAACTATTTTTGTAGGATCCAGCAGGACATGTGAATGCTATGTGGGACAAGGGACAATTCATTGTGTGACTAGGCAATGCACTGCAGGATGTCTAGCCTCCCTGGCTTGCTGGCCAGGAGCAACACCCCAGTCATTTTTAATAAGCAAAAATGCTTCCAAAATACCCTCTAGGACTCTGTATCACTTTTTTTTTTTTTGGAAACCCTACATTAGACTTATAAAATCATCCCTGAAGACAGTGCTAGCCCAGGGTATGTGTGGAGCCCAGCATCATCATCCATAAGGGGCCAAAAGGTAGTATGGACCAGTCACATATATGTGCTCTTACCGCTCCGTTACCTGGACGACTAATCTAGTGAAAATACGTTAGTGTTAATATCAAGGACAAAGGTAAAGAAGCCAACACATACCTTGAGTTTTTTTTCTTGGGTTATTATCTTCAGCGATGATAACCTCTTGTATTGTCACCCACCAAGGCACAGGCACTGAACTGTTCTAATCCTGCCATCTTAATCCTCTCAACAACTCTATAAAGAAGAATTATTATCCCCAATTTATTTTTTTTCCGTCCTATTTTACAAGCCAAATTATTTCCACTTTAGAGATGAGGAAACTGGAACTTAGAAATGTATGTGACTGCCCAAGATTTTTAAAACTGTTAAGCACCTCTGTGGTTCCGCGGCACTCAAGGCCTCCAGATCTTGTAAAGCTCTCGTGCCCAGCTGTAGGTGTAGCAGGGGGTTGTGCAAACTGATTGGCACGGCTTGAGGAAAAGGAAAAATGGGTCTTAGAAGGGCTTCATATGGAAGTAGCTGTTAGCTCAACTCCGCCTACCACTCAGCAGCCAGCTCTAGGCGCTGTCCAGCAAGCCCACTCCCATAAGCCGGCACTGCAGCGGCTGCGCTTTCCTACTTCCCTCATCCTAGTAGCCCGCACTTCGGAGCACTCTGAACCCCACTGTCCCTCCCTCTACAGCAGCGCATCCCTCGCGACCCACTTTCCAAAGCTCTTTGCCACCCCCTCACCCTTTGCCCTCAGCCCACAGCCGAGCTCACTACCCCCCGGGCTCCCTCCGGCGTGGTGGCCCCGCCGGCGCGCCCTGCTCGCCGCGCAAGCGCACTTCGGGCCGCGCCTCGCCCAGAGCGCCGCGGCTGGGGCTGGGCCCAGAGCCTTCATTCCCTTGGCAACGCAGTACACAGGTGCTAGCCTCGGCCGCGCGATGTGCTTCCTCAAATTGGGTGAGGAGGGACGGGAAGGAGTCTGGAGTAGAGGGTCGGGGGGAGCGTTGAGGGGCTGGGAAAGATGATGCAGGAGGAAGTACAGTTCGCCCCTCTCCACAGAGCTCCTTCAGTCTGGGTTTTGCAAGCGCACGGTCTGGCCCTGTCGCCTGCTCCGCCGCCCCTACTAACCCTCTTCTCCCTCAGCGCGCCCACGTAGACCAAGACGATTTCCCTCACGTGGAGTTTCTCCTCTTTCTTGATCTTTAGGTGCGGGGGATAAGTACTCCTTCGGAACACTTCAACACAGGAAGCTCTTTCCTCACTACCATCCCCCAAACTTGTTTGGGAACAAGTTTCTCCCTCTCAGGGGATCGCCCCATAGAGGGCCTGGGTGTTACATACCAGAAGATGTGAGTATTCACCTCCCCTTAGGTAGGGCTCAGTTTTAAGGCTGTTGAAGGATAGCCAAGTTTTGTGGAAGAAAAACTATAGGGGATTTGTGATCTTCACAGTCCGAACAGGAGAAAGTGCCCTGGTCTCTTGCAACCGTGTTACTTATGGTCTTCGCCTGGAAGGAGTTAAGACAAGAAAGAGCAATCTCTCGCAGAGAAGGTTCAGATAGGAACACTCTAAGTTCACTACATTTTGATGGCCCTAATGTTCTCTGACTATGTGTTGTTGTTTTTTCTTTGTTTTTTATATACCACCCAAAGATGTATGGCTTGGCATACGGCTTATCTAGGATCCCGACTAGTATAAAAGGATATACTTTAGGAGCCAGAACAGCTGTGAGGTTTAAGCCAATCAACAAGGTAATGTGCTAGGATTTTAGTGTGGTCCGTGTTGCTGCATGTGTTTGCACTGGGGTTAAAAGGGCAGGGAATGGGGAGGTGAACTAAAAGAATATGCCCTGAAATTTAAGGAAAGTAGGCATTTAGGAGTGTCCCAAGGAGAGTGGAAAAAAATTCACTGAAGAAATAGTCCCAAGACAGGGCTTCAGTGCTGAGATGCATGAGGTTAAAATACTGGAAGCTGTGTTTATATACATTGTAGTATCTTGTCAGTTAAAAAAAACAAATTCCAACTTTTCCACCCTTTTGTGTGATTAGATTTCAAGTCTAAAGTCTTTAGTATAGGATCCTAATTTCTTTCTGGACGTTTTCCTGACATTTACGCTCAAGAAGTAGTGATACTGGCTCTCAAAATCTGAGCTGGGTGGTAAGAGTAGTGACTGGGACAAGCTCCCTTGGTTCTCTACCCATCCTGGGTTTATCTCTGCATCCTATTCATTATGTATCCTTAGGTAGCTGCACCACACCCATATCTTGATTTTCTACCGGCCCTCAGCCTATTTTTATAGCTTGAGGTGGCTGAACTTTAGTTGATTTATGAACAGGAAGAAGATGATTTTGTTTTTTCTACCAGCAAGGCTTTATGTGCGTATATATCACCCTCTAACGTATTGATCTTTTTATGGAAACAGGATGTGACACTTTACCCAGGCACGTACCAGAGAGTAAGTCCTCAGGAGGAAAAACACAAACAAAGTTTTGCTCCATTTAATGCCCTGGTGCCTCGATTTAGGAGCTACTCAAAAGACAATTATTGTCCCGGGTATGTTTCATCTTTTCCGGTGCACTTCAACAAAAAGCAACAGAAGGGGAAAAAGTACATAATAGGAAAAGAAGTACATAAAGAAGAGATTACATCTAAACTATCCCAGTTAAATAAGAAAACACTCACCTTTAAAAATTTAACCTATTGTCTCCCAGGTCTGTGGCATTGTAGAGTTGTATATCATAGTTATTCATTCAATAAATATTTATTAATGTGCCAGGTAGTTTTGTACTAGAGATTTTGCAGTAAACTCATCACACAAGGCTTCTGATTTCTTGGAGCACAGACATTCCTGAGCACAGACAGATGAGAAGCAAGTACACAAGAAAATATCAGTAGTAATAAGGAGAGTGATCATATAATTTATTATTCAAACTGTGCCACTTCTGAGAGTGAAACGGGGGCCTGTTAATAATTATAGCAGGACAGTAGCCATAGGCTAAACTATCACAGGCAAACCAGGAAGTATGTTGACTTGGTGATATGCTACAAAGAAAATAAAACAAGATGACGACATGATAGGGAGTGATGGGCTGGGCTGCTTTAGCAAGGGTTGAGGAAATGGCATTCGATCTGAGATCCAAATGACAAGACTGAGCCAGCCCTGTGAAGATCTGGGAACAGAGAAGTCCAGGCAAAAGGAACAGCAAGTGCAAAGACTGCAAATTGGGAAGGAATTTGGTATGAGGAAAAAAGAAGTTTAGCATGGCTAGAGTGTAGTGAACAAGGGGGGAATGAGAACAAAAAGGAGGGTGGGCTGAAGTATGCAGGCCTTGCAGGTTAGGGGGCTTATTCTCAGTGTTTCAGGAAGCTGTTCAGAGTGTATGGAATTGTAGGGCAAAGGGTCAAGGCCTTTCTTTTACTGATGAGAAATCCAAGGATCAGAGAGTGAATGTAACTTTCTCGAGCTTGCGTTAAGGAAGTGGAAGCGTCGAGTCTTGCCCCCAAGTCCACTCTAAGTTACTTCCCCACAGTAAAGAGTCTGTACGAAAAAACAGTGTTATGAGCAAACACGATTTTAAAATAATACCATTGTCAAGAAAATGTAACTGGTTCTCCTTTGCTGTGCCTACGTTGTAGGTAGATTATTGCTGCACTTTTATCACCAACTTCAAAGTGTGGGCAGTGCTAAGTCATCACTGTTGTAGCTTTCATCACCCGCCACTTTTGGGGTCTTCTGGTCTCTCAGCTGAGGATACTGATTTGCAGAAATATCTTTTAAACTAAAGTTGATCTTTACCCTAGCTGGATATCAAGACTGGCTATCTTTAACATTAACATCTAATTAGAAATACATTAACAGGCAAAGAAATCCCATGTTCCCCATGTTTGTCAGGCATTAAAAAGATAAGTCTGTTGCCTTTTTCGCAGGGGTTAGGCCTAGTTCAAGGATGGCTATGGTACTGAGGGAGTTCGTGAATGGTCACTAACTCATTAAACATGATGTTTGTATTTTTATTTCCAGCCCTGGCACATACAACCCAGAGATGAAGCCACATCCCAAAATTGCTTGGCCAATGAAATTTGGGTCTCCTGACTGGGCTCAAGTTCCATGTCTACAGAAAAGAACCTTTAAAACTGAGGTAATACAACTGGACTTGTGCAGAGAACTCTTATCTAGTACTTTCCACATATAGGAGGGGTTCTTAACCAGGAGGCTTGGAATGACTCTCAGGAAGTCCTTGGTCCTGAAATTATATGCACAATTTTGTGTGTGTCTGGATCTGAGGATCTTTTTGGAGAGCTATACAATTTCATTAGATTTTTATTTATTTTTTATTTTACTGATGCATGGTCTCACACTGTCACTCAGGCTAGAGTGCAGTGGCATCATCATAGCTTACTACAACCTCAAACTGCTGGGCTCAAGCGATCCGCCTGCCTCAGCCTCCTGAGTAGCTGTAATTACAGGCATGCACCACCGTGCCCCGCTAATTTTTTTAGTTTTTGTAGAGAGGAGGTCTCACTATGTTGCTCAGGCTGCTCTCAAACTCCTGGCCTCAAGCCATCCTCCCACCTTGGGCTCCTAAAGTGCTGGGATTACAGGCATGAGCCACCATGTCCAGCCTCATTAAATTTTTTAAGGCATATATAACTAAACAAAAGTCACATTTTCTTATTTGATCCTCAAATAATCTCTTGTGGTAGACACAGGAGAAATATCCCTATATGAGAGAGGAAGACACTGAGACCCAGATGGAGGAAGTGATTTGTGCAGGTTGCACAACTGGAATCTAGATATTGTGAGTCTAAGCCAGTGCTCTCTCCATCACACCACTTGAGTATTAGATCACCAGGGAGCTGTAGAGCATTCTGGTTAAGAGCGTGGATTCTGGGGACAAAACTGCCGAGGTTCAAATACTAGCTCCAGTATTTACTTGCTATGTGATCTTGGGCAAGTTCCTTAATTTTTCTGAGCCTTAGTTTTCTTAATCTGTGAAATGGGTAAAATGATGGAATCAATCTAATAAGGTTATAAACATTGATATAATGTGGACAATCATTTAATACAGCACCTGATAGCATAATAAATGCTCAAACCATGTTTGTTACCATAATTCCAGAGGTGCCTTTTATTTTCCCTGGTGGAACTTTGGATTAATTCCACAAATCTTTATCAAATGCCTAATGTATTAACATCATTGTGTTAGGGCCTATGGGTAACATTCAAGAATTAAACATATAATCCTTGTCTTTAAGAAGGCTACCAACTACTTGGAAATTTGCCAAGTAGCAAGTTATTCTTAGCATGATATATACTATAGTAGGATGATAAAGGGTAGATGGACATACAAATGTTGAGAGAATCACTAAGGCTCGATTACTGTGGGGTTGGGGTTCAGCTGAGCCACATATCTATAGTGTACATTTCTCTTTTGCACAGCCAGGAAGACCAGAGGCAGAGGGTTCTCATTAGACTATTGAGCTAGATAATATTCTTTCATTGCAGCTGTCCACAGACAAAGACTTTAGAAAGCATCGGAACCGTGTGGCCTACCTAAGCCTGTATTACAACTGAGCAGCAGTGACTACCTTCACGTGCTCCTCCTGAAAACAGAGTCTCCAGGATTAAGGACAGAGCTGCTCTTCTCCTTCTGTATTGCTGTGCCCTCCTGTCTGCCAGCATGGGGCCCAGGGTGGGGCCAGGGCTCATAACTGCTGTATGAAAGCATAAAGAGTAGTACAGAGTACTAGCTCCATCTGCTGGTTTGTGGTGTATACATACGGAGCTGGGTGGGAAGGTTCCTGTTGGGTGTTGAGTTGGTTTCATTATAGTGAAATACTCAGGGGCCCCTGCCCTCTAGTTCTAATTCCCAGGCACCAGTTTTTTATATTCTACCACTAACCCTGGTCCTAAGAGGCTATTGGCCTGTACACATCAAGGATATGGATGGCATCTGGGTTTATTAGATACAAAAGACACTTAAAGCAGACTAAAATATTTATGTATATGTTTTAGGAGTTCTTCCAAGTTTTTGAATTCTCCTGTGTGGAAGAGGAAGGTGTTGATTTGGTTGCCTTTCTCAGATTGACATAAAACTCAAAGAACCAAAAATTCCCCCTTTCCCATTACATTATCTGTTTGGTCTGTTAGTCATCATATATGCTGAGTTCCTACTATGTGTCAGGCAGAGTAGTAAGCAATGGGGATACAGCAGGAAATCAAAATAAACTCATCTACTAGCTCCCTGGGCCTGGCCTCAAGTCTGAGGGGAGGACTCCCAGGGCAGCTAATGGGTTGGGTCTACTCCCCAATCTGAATGACCTCTGAAGCTTTACAGGTTAGTCCAGAATTATAAAGGCTAGAACCCACAGCAACCACTTTCAAAATACTTATTCAGACACTCGGGCCTGAGAGGTAGGCCTCTTTCCTTCTGTTTTGCAAAAATCCCGGGACTGTATAGAAAAACTGCCCTCCACCCTGAGATGGAACTGAGAGATCAAAGAATGACTCAAACAAGTTCAGCTTGCAAGTTAGATGAGTTTATTAGAGCTTACTGACACTGGGTGCTCACTGCTTGCACAGGAGTTCTCCAGACACTCACTCCTGGGTGGCACAGGAGTTCTTCAGAGAGTAAAAATCACACTGCCTACCTGTGGTGTCACCTTAAATCTCTTCCCAGTGAGTGAGGTAAAACTCTTACATTGATACAATACAGCTATTACAGTGCTGTTGTTTATCATTTTGTTTAGATCAAGTAGGATTTGCTTTATGAATCTGGACGCACCTGTGTTGGATGTGAAAATATTTAGAATTGTTATGTCTTCTTGTTGAATTGTTCCCTTTACCATTATATAATGACCATATTGTCTTTCATTATTTTTGTTGATTTGAAGATTAAGTTATCTGCTATGTGAACTGCTACACCAGCTTTCTTTTGATTTCCATTTGCATGCAATATCATTTTCCATCCCTTCACCTTGAGTCTGAATGCATTCTTGTGGGTTAGATATGTTTCCTGAAGACAGCAGATACTTGGCTTGTGTGTATTTATCCATTCGGCCAACCTATGTCTCTTCAGTGGGCACTTTAAGCCATTCACGTTTATTGAAAAAACTGATAAGTGGGGTGAATTTCTGTTCATCCTGTTGAGTAGAACTTTGTTGCTTTGTTTTCTCTCTTGAGCCATTGTGGTATCTTGCCTTTGACCTTTAGCTTTTGGATGATTTTACACTGTTGAGTGTCTATTGTGCTGATCCATGTGTAATGCATTTCTGAGTACTTCTTGCAGGACAGGTCTTGTTTTAACAAATTCCCTCAGTGTTTGCTTGTCTGAGAAAGACTTTATTTCCCCTTCGTATATGAAGCTTAGGACACAAAATTCTAGGTTGGGCACTATTCTGTTTGAGAAGACTAAGAACGGGGCCCTAGTCCCTTCCAGTTTGTAAGGTCTCAGATAAGAAGTCTACAGTTAGTCTAATGGGTTTTCCTTTGCAAGTGACCTGCTGCTTTTGTCTTACAGCATGTAGGAGGACCTCTTTCATGTTTATTTTGGCCAGTCTGATGACCACGTATCGTGGTATCTACTTGTTTGCAATGAATCTCCCAGGAGTCCTTTGAGGTTCTTGTACTTGGATATCTAGATTTCCAGCAAGGCCTGGGAAATTTTCCTCCATTATTCTCTCAAATAGTTTGTCCAAAACCCTTGTGTATTTTCTTCTTCACCCTCAGGGATGTCCGTGATTCTTATGTGAGGCATCTTCATGTCATCCCATATTTCTTATAGGCTTTGCTCTTTTCGCTTATTTCTCTGCTCTATCTCTGTGACTGACTTGTTAAATTGGAAGATGCTGTCTTCAAGCTCTAAGATTCTTTCTTCTGCTTGATCTAACTTATTCTTAAGGTTTTCCAATGTGTTTTGTAATTCCTTGAATTAATTTTTCATTTCCAGAAGTGCTGTTGATTTTTCTTTAATATTTCCATTTCTTTAGTGAATTTTTCATTCATTTCCTGGATTTTTGTGTGTGTGTGTGGTTTCTTTGTGTTGAGTTTCCATTTTATCTTGCATTTCATTAAGTTTCCTTACAATCCATGTTCAAAATTCTTCATCTGTCATTTCAGTGTTCTGATTTTGGTTGGTATCCATTGCTAGAGAGCTGGTGTTCCCCTTTGGGGGTGTCCTTTCAGTTTGATTCTTCATACTTTCAGAGTTCTTACGATGATTCCTTCCCATCTGGAGCAGCTGTTGCTTCTTACCTCTGGATTTTTCTTTAGATAATGACATGCCCTGTTTAGTCTCTGAGTCAGTAGTTGGTGCTTGTGGGTGAGATTTGACCATACCCTGTGTGATGAGTCAATAAATGCAGTAAAAGGGCATGCAAATTGACTTCCCTGTCAGTAGGTGGCGCTTACAGAGAGGAACAAGCTGCAATGTTGTGTTTGGGTCCTGTGACCAGCTCTAGTTCCTCAGAAGAAGCACTCTAATGCCCCAGGTGGTGGGTGGGGCCTTCAAACTTCCAGGTGTGTCCTTTTTCTCCGCCTCAGCAGGGCAGGTGGGAGAGTGAAGCTGGGCGGGTCTGGGTTGGGTGAGCCTGCCCTCAAGCTCCACAAATGCTTTTAGCAGGGGTCAAAGGTCTGTTCCCTGCCTCTGGACAAAGCTGCCAGGGAGGGGCTGAAATGGCCCCACTCAACTGAAACTTCTGCATGTGGAGGCGGGGCTGTCTGAGACCTGCAATCTGGAGCAGGCCTCACTCCTTTCCACCCTCCCCTATTATTGCAGTTTCTTCCAGGCCTCTGCTGGCAGGCAGGACCTCCAACCAGCTGAGCTCCCCCAACCAGCTGAGCTCCCCCATGACTGTGATGCTGACCAGGAGGTTTCCTGCCCAGGATCCCAGCCTGAGCTGGAATCATGGCCCTCCCATGGAGGAGGGGTGCCCTGGAGCCTGCCGCAGCTAGGACCCACTCTGCACTGTCACCCCTGATCTGCCCCTGCAGGCAACTGCACCTCAGGAGACTAATTCACAAATATCCCCTCTGTGCCCCTGGGCGATGCGATCCAGGCCTGGATCTCAATCTGGCCCGTACAGGATCTGGCCTGTTGGTCCATCCCCTGGGCCCCAGGGATGAAACCCTGACCATACCAGGGAAAAGGATACTGGTCTCAAGTGTCTCTCACAGGGGGCCCAATCTGATTCAGTGTGTCCCTCCACCTCAGGGTGTGTCCTGTTCTTCTGGAGTCACTGGGCAAGTGGCACCAGGGAGGGCCAGCAAGCAGGGAGCTCACAGCACAAGCACCCCTCAGTCTGCTGGAGGACCCCTAAAGGAAAGGTCTGAGCCCTGTTCCCTGTGGAAGCCTCCATGTGGTGGCTCAATTGTCTCTCTCATCAAAGAGTCTAGGTGTCGGGAAAGTCTACCCTCTGGTCGTCTCCAACCCTTTCTCTGGGAGGCAGTCCACCCAGACTGATGGGGCTCTGGAGTCACACAGATCACCCCAGGACCCACTGGATCCCTGTGGCTCCGCAGTCTGGGCCGGAGTTGGGAAATGTCTGTATGGGGATGAGTAAGATGGAACCTGTGTGGTTGAGGTCCCCTGGGGAGGGCAAAGGCGCCTGGTAGGTAGAGAGGCAATATGGGGCCTGCCGTCCAGCTCAAGTCTGTGGGGCGGGAGGCACCCTGGGGTGGGGTGAGAGCCTGGTGCCCTGTCCGCAAGAAACTCTCCACTCACTGGCAGCAGCTGTCTGGCTCGCTTTGACAGAAGTCTCTCCAGCATCTTGGGAGTCCACCTACAGCCCAAGATGTGAGGGAGGGGGATCTTAGCCAATCCACCTACCCTTCTTGCTGTCTCTGAGTCTCTCTGGGCTTAATCCCTGCTGAAGCCTTTCTCCTTCCAGTTCTGCTCTGCAACCTCTTCCCATGGAGTCTCCTGTAGGTTCAGGCACCCTTCCTTCAGACCCTCTTTCGATCTATATCTGTCTGTCTGTTTGGTTTTTTTCTTTCATCTAAAATTTCTCCTTCTTACTGAAACACTGTGGCTGGTGGTGTCCACCATCTTGACCCCCATCTACTCTGGAATGTTGATGTGGCAGAGGAGGGGTGTGTGCACTAGAAGCCTGTAATGCAGCTGTTCTGCTTTGTTCTGTTAGCCTGTAATTGACACTTCTCAAGCCTGTGCTGAATGCTGTTTGTGTTGGGTGTTGGGTTGTTCACCACACAGTTATAGGTTATTTGAGTTGGGAGCTGGGTGAGACCCTCTTCACTGAGGCTGGTGTTGTGGGTATTGCTCTACCCAGGGTTTCTCCACAGAGGTAACAGCAGCAACTGGATGCAGTTGTTGTGGGTTTCCAGACTGTGTGTGTTTGCTCAGACCAGTTTGCAGTGTACTCGAAGCTTGAGGCTGGGGGGTCTGTGGTGGGTTGTTGGACTTTAGAGCAGTTCTTCCAACTCTGCTGTGGTGGTGGAGGCTCTGGGTTGGGGTCTTGGGGTTCAGGTGCAGCACTGGAGACTTGAGGATGATGTCTCGGGCTTGGTGGGGGTTCTAGAGGCACAGAGGTGGAGCCTTGGGCTCTGGTGTGAGAGCCTCAGAGCCAAGACTGCGGAAGAGTCAGAAGGCAGAACTTCTGAGCAGGATGCAGAAGCTAAAAGCAAGGATGTGTGGACAGCGGGGCTGATCTGACCTTTTTTTTCCCCATTCTGAGTGTCCCACGTTGCTTCTCTGTGACTTCACAATGCTGCTTCATGGATGAGCAATCCCTATGTAGGCAGCTGCCTGCACCTTTCATTTCCTTTCTTGGGAGCAGCGTCCTGGCAGGCTGCTTCTAGTCTGCCATTTTTCCTATGAAATATTGCCCCTCGTTCTTTGTATGGATTCTTTCCCCAGATCTTGCTCTGTCTCCCAGCCTAGAGGGCGGCAGTGCAGTGGCATCACCATAGTTCACTGTAGCCTCAAACTCCTGGGCTCTCCAGACTGAGGATTTGGAATAAGGTCTATCTGACTCCAAAGTCTAACTCTTAAGTGCTGTACCATAAGACCCCTTCCCTTCTCTTTGTCAGCCACCTTTCTTCTGCCCAGGATTCTGTAAAGATGACCTGACAGAGTAATGTAGTGGAAAGAAACTAGACTCTGAGCCAGAGAACATTTTCAATTACTCCTTTTCTTTTCTAGCTATGTGGCCTTGGATTAGTGGTAGCATCCATGATCCTCAGCTTGTACGTCTATAAAAGGAAGAGGCTGTTTCCTACCTCGCTGGACTGAATAGAACCAAGCAAGATAATGTTTTGTAAACTCTTGGTTTGCAAGAGTAAAACATTTAGGTAAAAATGTAAAGGGTTATCTTTATTATTGTCATTGAAGGTGATGGTCTTATGCCAGCCTTACAACGATTCACATGTACTAACAGAAATTCATACTGGACAAAAATTGGAAATTTTAATCATATTAGACTATTCCAGTATATTTCAGTGTATTATATTATA
>NW_012151896.1:357682-387460 GCF_000956105.1 Propithecus coquereli
GAAATGAATTGGGGACTGGGCTTGGGCTCTCTGTTATCCCTCCCCATCTCCCACTCACCATGTACTCAATTCCTACCAACTACTCTTTCAGAGCTCAGGACTAAGCATACAGGACATCAAAACCATTCCATCCATAGGCAGCAATTCATGGTCCTGAAGGCATATATCAGGTGTGTGCACAGACATGAGTCCACCTTCTTAGGGAAGAACTTGGCTGGTTCTGGTCAATACTGAGACCACTTAACAAAGTAGCAAACTAGCTTATAGGCTGAACCTGAGAGGAGAAAGTAGCAGTTACTGTGGTGTGAAGCCCCATTGTCTGTCTCACTTGCTGATAAACTCTTCAAGGGAAGAGTAACATTAGAGTTAGCATGACATATACCTGGTAGATGCTGCTACATGCCTTTCCTGTGTCTATGTAAGACCTTGCTGAACAGTCATGACACTTTTTCAACAGAATCTGAGCAAGACTTAAGCATCTTTCATGACCCAGAAAGCTTTAAAAATCAATTATAGTCAACATATAAAGTAAAATCAATTTGACATTACAGAAGCAAATGGTCAGGATAATTACGCTCCTCTGGTACTATGTGTCACTCCGTCATGTGCACAACTGTTCAAGTTTATTAGTGATGAAATAGCTACCTTTTGTAGATGGCATGTGAGGTGACTGATACTTTATTTCAAGGTTTTATATGCATTGTTTTGCTTAAATTTTAATTCTCATAACCACCCATGAGGAAAACATTATTATCCTCATTTTTAGATGAGACTCAGGAAAACTGACTTGCTCAGAACTACAAGGTTAAAATTGATACCAATTCAGTTATCCATCTATTCCCCAGGTATTGGTTGTGCATCTACTATTTCCAGGCAGTCTTACTTCAAAGCTTATGCTCCTCCCACTCTTCTCTCCTGGGTCCCCCTATCTGGGCCTTAGTCATGTTCCATCTCCATAGCCCAGCGCCCAGGAATTAGAAAGACTGTAAGAACATTTGAGGGGGAGAAAAGACAAAAAAAAGAGGAGTATAGAGTAACAGATAATAGAAACTGCACCAGATTTAGCATCAGGATGCAGGTTTAAGTCTCAGAACTGAGTAGTGAGGGATATATCACTTTCCCTCTCTGTCCCTTGGTTTTCTAACCTATAAAGGGAGGAGTTTGGGATCAATCCTCTATATGTTCCCTCCCAGCTCTGAGATTCTGGGATCCAGAAAAACAGGGTGGAGGCTTGGGGTTCTAATCATGACTTCATTATGGAAAGGGAAGAAAGTGCAGAGTTGGAAGAAAGGAAAGAAAGAGGAGTTAATGATTAGGAATATTGGATGATGGGGATAAGACCACCGGGGCTTAGGGACCCCATTTCTGAGGCTGTGGGAGGAGAGGAGGTGAAGGAATGCTGCCTGAGCAGGAGCCAGAGACAGGGCAGAAGTTAACTGCCTAGTTGGGGGACATTCCAGCGATCTGGGAGTACAGCAAAGCAGACTCCTACCTTAAAGCCTGAGGGGCCTCATGCCTAAAAATCTATAGAGCGGCTTGACATGGAAGTCACCCATGGCTGTAGAGGAAGATTACAAAATGTCAGCCTGTGAGAAAGGACCCAGGCTCCAATTCTTAAGAAACACCAGGTTGAGTTCCTTCCCTCCCCTTTCTCAGTAGAACGCCTCAGTTAATGGGGAGCTAATCTCCCAATAAGAAGTACTAATCTCTTTATTCCTCCATCAAATGGGCCACAACTGCTGAATTTAGAGATACTATCTATACCTACCTTAAGGCGTAGTTGTGCTTAGTAATGAACTATGTGTTCCTGCTTCTATAGATAAAAGAGTAATTAGCTAAGGCATCTTGTGACTCTTAAGGGAGACTTGAAACTTCTACACATTGTAACCCACGAGCTTTTCACGTGAAATCATTGTAATCTATAACATGAAAAAGAGATAAAAAAGGGTGCTAGACTTCAGTGAGTACCACCTGGCTCACGGGAATGCTGGTGGTCCCCTGAATTCCCCACACCCTTTCACCTTACTTTTTGTGTCCGTGTCTTTGCCTCTCTCATCTCTTGCAACGCACACTGCCTGGGGTACCTGGTTATGTCTGGGGCATTGCGAATCCCCGATAATTGGAGTGTAGATAGAAAGTTGTGTTTGTTATTCCTTACCTAGTTGCACCTGCAGCAGAACAACCAAGCCTGAAACAAATAAAAAAAAAAATACAAAAACAGGAAATCTTCAGACAGTCTTCACTGTTAGGATCTGCCCCTACCCAGGAGACTGTCAGGGTGTTAAGGCCCAAGGGCCTTTGTATTAAGCAGTGGCCTTTCCCATGTCCCCATTTTATTATTCCCAGGCTTGGAACTCAGGTCCCTCTTCCCTTGGTGCAGCCCAGGTCAGGAATGGGGAGAAGGCAGGACTCCATGTAGAAACATCACTGAAACAGATGCCTGCCCTCCCACCCCATTCCTGGGACACCCCCATGGCCTGTGGGAAGGATCAAGGGCAAAAAGGGTGGGAGACTCAACGGCCCAGAGCAGCTTCCTCCCCATCATACCTCCACACTGGCCACTTGTTCAGCCTCTTGGCTCGGCCTTATATAAGGAGGAGACCCTGATTATCACTGTGGGCGCAGCACAGCTGCCACCTTATGACCCAAGGTCCCAGTGATATCATGTTCCCATTTCCACACCCATCCCAGATTCATTACAGTGAGGACCCCCTAACCCAGTTAGAGAGACAGAGAAACACAGCAAAGTCAGCAAAGCTGCCCTCACCAGCCTAGGTCTGGCTACTCCAACAGAACTGCTTACAGTTGGAGGCCTTAGCTCAGCACTGAGGCTGAGGCCCTTTCCCTGAGGATGTGGGAGAGAATGAAGGGTGCTGGGTAGGAATTGGGGTCCCCAGGTTCAAGCTCAGGGCCTGGAAAGCACGTGAAGGGTATAGCTGAGATATTGGAGCATTCACTTAAAGCAGGTAATTTTCCTTCTGCAGGACCTGGCCCAATGCCCAAAGCCAGCAGCAAGGGTCTTGGAAGGGATCAAGTTCATGGAAGGGGCACAATTATCCCTGCTCATTATCATCTCTGCCTTGGCCCCTTGTGCTTTTGCTGCCACGGCTCTGGAGGGGATGGACGAGTCAGCCATAGGATGCTACAGCTGCCAGCTCTTCAGTTTCTTCCCTTGATGCAGCTCAGAGCAGGAATGGGGAGAAGGCAGCTGCTACCAGACAAACATGGACCCTGTACCCCTCCCCTTCTCCCATCCTGGGAGGGATGGTAGAAGAAAGATGTGAAGAACACTGTGACCTACTTTACAGAGCCTGACTCCTTAGGAAAAGCCAGAGTGGAGTTGCAGGGGAGGGAGAGGTGTGGCTGAGGGGGGGTCAGTGCTGTGTGGGAGCCAGAGTCACAGGTGTCAGAGCCTGCTTTATCTCACCTTGATACCCCCATGGCCACAGACGTGCCACTGCCAACAGCTGCACCCCTTAGAACTGGGGCTCAGCCAGGCAGATAAGAGTGGGCACAGATGCAGGGGCAGCTGCAAGCCTTGGCCTAAGAACAGATCCTCAGGCTGGGCCAAGAATTTTCCTCAGTGCATCTAGCCTCCTTTCAGCCTGCTCAGTAAGGAAGTTTTTCATAGCCCCGAATGCCACGTTCATCTTTGGATCCCTGGTACCTGGCAAAGACTAGGAACTTGATAAACATTGGTTGAATAAATGAATGTCTCATCTTCAACATTTCTGGTGTTGGGCGGATCTTCAAGCTATTCTTGACTCTATTGTCTATTACTGTATGACAAATTATTTCAAAACTTAGCCACTTAAAGCAATAAGCAATATTTATTATTTCATATAGTTTCTATAATTCTGGAGCACCTTAGCAGGTTGTTCTGGTTTGGGTTCTCCCAGGAGGTTACAGCGGAGCTCTTGGCTGGGGCCATCATTGAAGGCATGACTGGGGCCAGAGCATCCACCCCTGAGATTGACTCACTAGCAGGCTGGCAGACATTGCTGGCTGTTGGTGGGAGGCTCTAGTATTTCCTTGCTGGACTTCTCCATAGGGCTGCTAGAGTTGCAGCTGTCTTCTCCCAGAGAAAGTAATTCAGGAAAGAGCATGGAATAAGTCATATTTCATCATATCCCCAATATTCCATTGGTCACATGGGTCAGTCTCATTCAGTGTGGGAGGGACCAACACAGGACATGAAAACCAAGGAGGCAAGAATCACTGAAGGCCATTTTGGAAACTGCTTCCATACTGACATGGCAGTTTTTGAATGACCACTGTATGACAGGTTCAAAAATTGTTAGACACCATCCTTGCTCTCCAGGAACTCAGAGACTAGTAGAGGAGATAGGGATATTGTGGGGTGCCGGCGCGATGGGAGCACAGAGCAGGAGCACTTGGTCCCACCTGAGTTGCTTATCAATAGTCTCCCAAGTCTCCAACCTATCCAACTAGAGATTTTAAAGAGGGTTCTCAGATTTTAACCACTTACCTACTGGTCTCCATGGACATGGAATGGCCTCAATCAACCCCAAGTTTTACTTGTCTCCTTTCTCCAGACCCGATTTCAGCCTCAGACCCACCTTGTTCGTGGAGGTCCTAATGGGCCTCACTCCCTCCGTTTGCTGACCGGGCTTCATGTGTCTACTGTGCACGCTCCTTCAACTCAGGGTAGGATGGGCCTGACTACAGCCCATGTCTGTAAGGCCTCCATCAACCAAGGCTCTCCCCAGCCATGGACCAATCTACATCTTTTAGAGTAAATAGTACACACCCCCTCTTCCTTTCTTCTTTGATAGGTAAACATGTACATTGGCATACAGAAGGGCAGATAACACAGCCCAAGATCTTTCTAGGAAATTAGTAGAGTCTTACCAAGTATATAAAAATCCTCAAGATCAAAATTATCATGCCTTACTACTTGTCTAACACCTAAGATATGGTTCTTTATTCCTTTGAGAGAAAACTTATTTTTTCATTTCACAGTAGCCTGAAAATTAGCCTAGAAATCTTTCTGATCCTCCAGAAGAGGAGCACTCAACTTACCATTGACCTCCTACTTTCATTACTTCCTGAGAGACCCCTGTAGCCTGCCCTGCATGAATACTGAGTCACACACACCCATGACATGATGGGAAAAGGAAAAGTGCACATGATTTAAGGGAACTCAGTAGCCTGAAGAAGGAAAATCAAATACATTTAAGAAATACAAAGTTATTTCTGAACCTTGTATTATTTTCCATTGAAACACAAATGCTTATTGTAACATTTTGACATATCATAGAACAAGTCTTTATTACTTTTCTTTTTTAAAAAAATATTTTCTTGGCCCTTTTTACTAATTTTTTTTCTGAATGAACCTCATAGTCAATTTGTCAAATTAAAACATGCATACACACATATACACCCCTTTTCAGTACATTTAGAGGTTAACATGTGAGAATTGGCATAGTTATAATATTGAGTTCTTCCATCCAGGGATATGATTTATTTCTTATGGATTTTAAGAGCCACAAAGAAAAGAAATTTGCATATCTTATTCACTTCTGGTCCCCAGAGCCTAGCAGAATGCCTGGGAAGTAATAGATCTTCAAAAAACTATTTGCTGATTCTTTATCAAGCTTAGGTAAAATGTGAATGAATTGACAAGACTTTCCTATGCATTGGAAATATTTAATTGATTCTTCAATATTTGATAGGGCTGTCTGGCTCTGGTAGCTTTGAGGGAAATCATTTTTAATACCACTTTCAATACCTTCCAAGGTTATTGGTCTGCTTAGGTTTTTTACCTCTTCCTATGTCATTTGATTGGTTCATATTTTCCTAGAACTTATTTCATCTACATATTTTAGCACATTTGTATTAAATTTTTGTGGTATCTGCTTGTAATTTGAATCACCTTTGTATCAATGGTAATATCTGTAAAGAAAACAACATATCGATTCCACATCAGGAAATGCTGGAGTAAATTCTTCACTAGAATAGTAGAGGAGGCAATACCCTGGAAACCAAGAACATCAGGGAGATGTAGATACCTCCTGGCCCAAAATAGAAATGGTGAATCATCATGACAGAGATGCTGGGCTCAGATTCAGATAAAACTGCATCTGAATATCTACTCTTGTCACTTTTTAGAGATGTGGCCATGGCCAAACTGTTGAACCCTCTGGGCTTCAGTTTTCTCTTGTATAAAATGTGGATAATAATACTTTTTTGACAATGTTGTGTTGAAAATTGAATGTTTTAACACACATAAAATGGTATATAGTTATTTACATACAGAAAAAACAGAGTGCTCAGTATCTATAATTATTAAGATGCATGGTTCAAAGATTTCTGGATTTCGTGAGACAATGGGAAGAGTTATTTTTAAAAATTGTTCTTGAAGAATCAGAATGAAGGTATTTAATCATGTAAAGGCTCTGGAGACTTTTTTTCCCCAAGATTGAGCAGATTAGTGTGAACTTGCAACATGGCAAGAGAAATAGCTTTCCGACAATCATGGAAATGAAGACAGTGGAGCCCCCTGTACTGGATCATTGTACAGGAATAAAGT
This sequence comes from Propithecus coquereli, assembly GCF_000956105.1. Taxonomy (NCBI): domain Eukaryota; kingdom Metazoa; phylum Chordata; class Mammalia; order Primates; family Indriidae; genus Propithecus; species Propithecus coquereli. The sequence continues at coordinate 364,236 of NW_012151896.1, forward strand.
AATTTAAAGAATGTTTATTTTAGTTGTTATATGTGTAGACATTTTTCTATTGTTCTCTCAGTTGGGAAGAGAGTGTGTTAATTTTAAAGTGTTAATAACCGGGGCCAATATTAATATGGTTGAGAGAAGGTCAATCGTCTAATTTCTGCAAATGGACAAGAGCCAGATGTGTCCCAGAAAGACCTCCTGCAAAGGTGGAGAACACAGTCAATGAACCTGAATCTTAAGTGTTCTCACCACACACACACTACAAGTTAACTATGTGAAATGATATAATAGATATATTAACTTGATTGTGGTGATAATTTCACAAGTTGTACACCTTAAATATATATAATTTTTATTTTTAAATTATACCTCAATAAAGCTGAAGGAAAACAGAATTCATTGAGAAGTTTTGAAGGGAAAGCTGATTCAGCAGAAAATAAGATGAGTTCAGTTTGAGAAACAATGCATAAAATAAAAATAAAGTTGCTCTTTGCTTGTGTTCCCTATAAATAAGTAACTTTTATTTGTTCAAAATGTGTTTTCCAATTATGAATACATTCTCTTTCAAGGGGCAAGTCTATGAACAAATGATCACGTCTGCTTAATTCTCTCCACAGATTGTCCAGCATGGAAACGATTTTCTAAACTATAGTAACAAAAGGATAAGAATAATGTAAATGATTGGCCAAGCAATGTCATGTTTCATGTATTTATTGAGTTGAAACAAACTCTAGGAAGACTTCATCACCTCCCAGCTCATTCTTTCCATTCAAGTCCAGTTACAGCACTTAGAGCTTTGGTCAAACACAAGCCCTCTGCACACCTTTTGGCCACAGTGTTACCATTAGCACACTTGGAAAACCTGGATGGATCACCAGTGTCTCCGTAGAACCCATCAGCTTTGCCTTCACAGAATGCACTGGGTTGGGGAGGGGTGCTGGGAGGCTCTGGCAATGCAGCCTACATACAAGACAATACAAGCGCCATTAGTGACAGTCCATGAAAACTTTGAAGAAACATCTTTAAACATGTGAGATTAGAAAAGTTTTCTATTCACCAGTTCAAACCAAATCAGATTTACGTAGGGGGACCCTATTCACCAAAGATTAGAGCAGACTTGCAGATTACCATGGTGTCATTTGTTCAAAGTGAAGAGAAGGCTTGTTTTATTAATACTTCTTTTACTAACTAGACTAGAAAATACTTACATAGCCTTATAAATATTTCGTATTTAGTTGGTTTGCTGAGTTAGACAATAAAGCTGTTTCTTGACTGGCAAAAGGAATTATTCTCAAGTTCACCATATCAAGCCAGAAATTTTGTATAGAACATACTGTCAGATGAAAAACTGTGTATTTTCTGGGGATTTTGTTAACTAATTTGCCTCAACAGCACATCCCATGCTCCCAAATGAGAAATTATTGAAAATTAGAAGCCAACAGTTGTCTTGAGGTTTATTCAGCCTGCTGACTCTCATGTTACACCATTTAAACTGTTATGTCCCTTGTCTGGGTAGAATGGTCCATGAGCCCTAACTTGCTCTAAATAGGATGACCATCCATCTCAGTTTGCTGTGGACTGTACAGGGTTACGCTCTTCACTCAAAATTGTCCTGAGTTGGTGTGAAATAATACAAAATACACATATTGGTTCTCTGCCCCAATCCCTGGCACAGAGCTCCTAATCCCCTTGTAGATAGGTACGCTAGGAGAATCTTTTATTCTAATGTTTGGTCTTTGACCTGGTTCCCAAGTGCAGAGCTCGTAAATCCTTTGGAATTTCCTGATGATAGGAACATCTTTTGTCCTAATGAGGGGACTCTCAGTGGGCTCCTAGATGGGGGCTGATTACCAAGAAAATCAAGTCATGATTAGAAGCTTTCAGCGCCATCCCCCATTCTCCAGAGATGGGAGATAGGCTGGAAATGGAGTTAATAATCCAGCATGCCTCTGTGATGAAGCTTCCTAAATTATGGGATTCGGGAAGTTTCCAGGTTGGTGAACCCTGGGAAGTTGGCACACCCCAACTCCATGAGGACAGAAGCTCCTACATTCAGGACCTTTCCAGATCTCACCCTATGCATCTCTTCATCTGGCTGTTCATCTCTATTCTTTATTATATCCTTTATTAATAAACTGGCAAACATAAGTGTTTCCCTGAGTTCTGTGAGCTGCTCTAGCAAATTAATCTAACCTGCAGAAGGGGTCATGGGAACCCTGATTCATAGGCAGTTGCTCAGACACACAGGTCACAACCTGTGCTTGCAACTGGCATCTGAAGTGGGGGAGGGGGCAGTCTTGTGGGACTGAGCCCTGACCTGTGGGACGTGATGCTGTCTCCAGGTAGACAGTGTCAGAATTGAATTGAATTAGAGGACACTCAGCTGGTGTCCACTGGAGAATCTGCTGGAGAATTGCTTGGTGTATGGGGAAAAGAACTCACAAATCTGGTGCCAGAAGTGTTGCTGGACTGTGTGACAGTAGAGAGTAGAGAGTGGGAAAACAGTGTGGTTTTTCCTGTATTTTACAGTTGGAAATAAATTATATGGTCACCCTAGCTAGAAAATTTAAATTTTTCTCAGCAAGAAATGAATTAAAAGCCCCAGAGCAGAAATCATGCCTTGTGCTTCTGCTTTTTTGGAAATCAACAAGTAAACACTAATGTGTAGTTTCCTTGTTCAAGGTATGCAGATATTTCCCTAACTACCCGGCATCTGCAGCCCCAGCAGGACCTGAATTTGTAGACGGGAGAATATGAACCTTCACTGCAGAACTTTCCCAGCAAGTCATTCAAATCAAGAACCCAAACCATGGCACCACCAAATCCATTTGCTTTCAGAAACATACCTGTGATATAAGAGTGTAATCTGTTGATCCAGCACTAAGTCTTTTAAAACACTATAAAATTACTGAAAGCCTGGTGTAACAGCATCAAAGAGTTTCTAAAAAAGGAAACGTAAAGAAAAGCAAAATCATATTACTGTAAAATAACTCTGTGTTTGCATGTTGGTCGTAGTCTTGTGTACATGCCATCCTGGTTTACATCGTCACCATCATGGCACACAAACCACCTATATCCTATTTTTTGTCTTTGTTTTCACTTTACATCAGAAATAAACATTTCTCATATTTCTGCTTAGTCTTTATACTTACTATTTTTGATGATGATTAAAAATATTCTTTTGTGTTTATTGATTATAATTTAATATACCTTTTCCTCATTGTTTTCATATTTTGCAATCATAAACAAGACTCTGAGAAACACCTTTATATATAAATGCTTTGACCACACTATTTTTCTAATAATTATGCAAGAGTTGGAATAGGAGGCTAAAAGATACACATATGTATATCATTTCCATTACATACAGCCATCTTGTTTTCCCAAAGGAAGCCAACCCAAACCCATATAAGCGGGTCTTGGAATGCCAAGTGTTCTTAGAAACTGAGAGTCTGTGTGGTGTGGTGGAAAGAGCATAAACTTTGGCATCATTTAAACCTATAAGCACACCACTTACTAATCGTATGCCATTGGTAAGTAAATCAATCTCTCTTACCAATAATTTCCTTATTAGAAAATAGAAATAATATATACCTTATAGTAATGCCAACTGCCATTTGTTAGGTACATACTCACCATATATTCTTCATGGAACCCAGCCCTTCGCTTGTTATAAGAGCTAAAACATAAAACGGCCACATCGCAGGTAATGAAAACAACTCGACTCCTTTCTCTTTCCATGGAATAAAAATGTACTTTTGCCACAGCTCCCAGAAAAAACTCTTTAAGCTAATAGAGCTTGATCTTCAGTTACTACCATGCAATGCCAGCAGCCTCCAACAAGCATGCAGAAGTGGGCCCAGGTCCTGGATTTCATGGGAAATCAGGCTTCCTTTTGGTTACCAGTGAATAACTGCCAAGGTCTGAGAGCCTGTGGCTATCCACTCCTTCGTGCTTAAGTTATTGGTAACATGGTTGACTTATGGTTAGCCCTAACTTCCTACCCTTAAAAGTCTATGCCAGCTACATTACAATGCCTTCCATAACCCTCCAATGAAAAGGTTTAGGATTTCTGTGACCCTGATCAGCAGTGCAAGGAGTAATATTCCTCTTCTTGAGCAGCTTTAATTCCATCCCCTCTCTTAAGAACAAAGGGGTATAAACAGTCAGAACATCCCTCCTACTCTCCTAGGCCAGTCTCACCTTCATTTGTCTTATCTTTGCTTCCTCCTCCCCAAACATGTCAAAGGAAAGAGGGCAGAGGTGGAAAGACAGGGCTGGACGTGGAGTAAGAGGTGGGGGAGTTGGTCAGAGCTAGTAAAAAAAGAAAAAATTTTGTAATTATATATTTTCTCTACCTTGAGCCCTAGATTTGACTGCAAAGAGCCAGAAGTGTGTGAGCTTATATGTAAAGGTCTTTTGGGTGTTGATGTACATGTGTGCTTGTTTGTGTACCTATCAGTATGTTCATGTTCACGTTGTTACCAAAAACTCAGCACTTGTCCATGAGGCCAAATCAGAAGGACAAGATGTTGCTCTGGAACATTTCCCCCAACAAAGCCCAAATCTCTATCTTCACCTCCCCCTTCATAGTTTCTATCCTTTCTCACCTCCCTATTATCTTCCAGCTCTTTCTACCTAAATTCTCTCCTCTTTCCTTCTACCTCTATGGACCTGCCCATTCTCTCTCTCAACCCAGTCCCCCAAGTCTCTATCACAAAAATATAAGAACTGGGCAGGCAAGAGCTTTATTTAATGTGGCGAGGACAGAGGGGTGCTAGTAGAAGGTGGGGAATACTCACATGTTAACAAATTTTGTCCCCATCCCAAATGATAGATAAGGTAGAACAGACCGTAAGCTAGGGGAGTTTTGTTGGTTGTTATTTTCTAGAATCCAGGAGCAGGTAGAATTTTCTAACTCTGACTTTGTCAATATCGTACATTGTTCCAGCAGACTGGTTCCTGCTGATAAATTTCAGGTGACTTGTGATAATTTGAGTTAGATTGTATCTCAGTAACTGCATTGAAAACTTTCCAGAAATTATATCTCTAACTCAAGATCTTTGCTCTAAACCCTTGAGGTCAAAGGCCAGAGCATGATCAGAGGTGATACTAAGGCATGAGCAATGACTGACAGGGCAAGGGATGAGGATGGAGGTTAATTGGGGCTGACCTGACCTGCCTCTCCCTTTCCTTTAACAAAAAAGAATCTTTCTCCCTCAAGGGAAACACAACACTAAAGAAAAAAGAAATGGCCCATTGCAGACATTACTCAATTCCATAAGATCAGCTCTGTTATTTGTTAGTAGAGGGTATTGATGAAATGATGTGGGAAAATGTACACCAACATCCACCACACACATGCATGCACAAGGATTGAGAATGCCTTGCATCTTTTTTCCAGGTACACTTTTCTTAATGTGATATCTCCATTATTGAAACAATGGTGAGGTCCCAGGTCAACGCCAGTTTTTAATTGCCTGGAGGCAACTGTCAGCATTGGAGGCCCCCACTTCGGATGACTGTTGATGACTGACTATGTAATGCAAATCCAACTACTAGGCTTACTTCAGATGGGAAAATGCTCAAAAAAGCAAGATACTCTACTTAATTACAAATTCCTAGGGGTCAAAGCCATACTCAGTTATATTTCTCATGCCCCCGTGGCACAGTGGACTTTACTACATAGCAATGTAATACGAAAACATTGATTATAGTGAATCTGGATCTGACGTTAACACTAACTGTATGATCACCTCTCCATGCCTAAGTTCCTTCCAAAATAAATAAAACTGTGGTTTTAAACTCAACTGCTTTCAGGTCCCAGCAGGAAAAATGAACATGTGAGGCAGCCTGAGTACCAGTAGGGAGTAACGAGGAATATAACAGTGCTCAATACACTCATTAAAACTGTGCCACGTCCCTAAAAACAAAAATTTTTCTGACCAAATTTGGTCTTCAGAGCACCTGTTTGAAATGCTCTGGAAAGTTTTTTTTTTTCCCCTCTTATATTCTTCTTGAATCAGCAATTTCTCTGGTTCATGTTCTTTTCTAAGGATGAAGGAAAAAGACAAAGTTGGAAGAGAGTGCTAGGAGGGGTGATCACCTCCAACCAGAGCCCCCGTGGAGATACCGCTGTGTCCTTTACATACACGCTGCAGTGCCATACTCAGAGACCTCCTCCCTATTTTTTCTCCCATTGACCAATGAATTGATCTCCTGTAATAACTGTTGCTAATTTTGGACTTAGAATAAACTACTATTCTAAAAGCAGAACACGCCAAAAAAGACGTTTTGGAATGAACATCAAAGACATTTGGAGTTTCCTGATTTATTAGTTGCAGAAAGTAAGACTCCAGTGAGCAGAAGGAGTCAGGATTGTGAAAAATGCTGCCATCAGCCCACAGAAATGCCAGGGCAATCCCAGAGTCCTGTAGAGAAGAGTGAAGACAGTTGTCTCTGGCTAGTCTAGGCAGAGAGGGCAAAGCCCACCCTGTTGTTGGCCATGTCATAGACAGAGTAATATTCCTTGAGGAAGACATCTCCCAGAATCCACAGGGGCTGCCCACTGGGGGAGGGCAGGTAGGTGGCCTCAATCCCGAGCCTGCAGTAACCATTGTTCTGAAGAGAAAAAGGACATGAAGATATAACCAGTCGCACTGTAGAGACCTTTCCCCACAGGAACTTCCCCACCCATAGGCCATGACCCCTGTAGGGGGCTCTGAATTCTTGTCCAGCCTCAGCCTGGCCCCTGGTGATTCTTCATAGCTGCCCAGAGGTGAGCTGGGACACAGAACACCTGTTTAGGCCCTACAATCACAGTGTCAAGAAGCCCGGGGGTAAATACGTACTTCGAAGACATAGGCGGAGGGAGACAGAGGGAACTGGGCCCCGCTGATGATGAAGGTGATGGTGGGCATGCTCTGCACGCAGTTGCAGTTGACCACAAACTGAGAGAGGGAACAGGCAAAGCCGAGGTGCTCAGGGGACTAGGAGCCCAGACAAAGGGCCCAAGCCCCCCTTTTTTCACGTGAGTACCCTGTGAGATTTTCCTCGCAACCTTCCAGCAGAGGTTGTTTCAGAGCAAGGGAGGCCTGGCCTGATTTCCAGGCATGACACTAACCAGGCTCTCTGGCCTTCTGGAGTCCTCTCCTTAAATACAACTCAGCTAGTGGATTTTGGTTATATCGATATGGCCTTAAGGAATGAGACTCCTTCTAGAACATAGTCTATGACCTCAGAAAGTACAAATTACAGAATAATGCATGGGGCACACATTTGTAGCAGCATACTCTCATACTCTCACGTACAGTCATATCCATGTTTGTGTGCACATGTTCATGTACTCACCACAGCATGTGTGTGTACACACACACATACACAACTTGAGGAACCAAGATTTAGTATGGGCACAGACTCTCGCATGCATGCAGGCAGAAGCAAACTACAAAGGGGGCAAGTGTGGGGGCGGAAGACTACTCAGAGTAAAATCCAAAGATATATTCCTAGGGAAGAAAGAAACCAAAGGGAATGGAGAAATGCCTTGGTCCCTGATTCTAATATTTCAGAGAACTCAAATGACAATGGCCAGACAAAGCTGAAATTATGCTCCTGGGACCTACAATGGATTAGCAGCACCTCCTGACACCATTCACCCATACTCGCAATCAGTCTGGATGGAGTTACTCCTCCCCTTACCCTGCCTTGTATTGAAGGTTCATGGCAGAAACGCCATGCTGTGTCCCCACCCGATCTTTCCTGCCAGGTACTTAGGTCCCATCCAGCCACTTCTCTTCTGTGAACTCATTGCACTTAGGCGACTGTGGTGAGGCTGCCTGGATGCGCAGAAAAGCCCTTGGCTCCTGGTTACTCACATCACCATTCTGAGCCTGCTGGGCTCCTGTTTCCTGCAGGAAGGAGACTATGTACTGCTGGGGAACAGCCAACAGGAAGGTGCCGGTATCCACGATGGCCTGGCAGCCCTGGGAGCACAAGCCGGTGGCCTGGTCGCCAACAAAAACTCTGAGGGACACCAGGACAAAGAGAATCAAGTGCCTCTGTTCAAAACATGAGCCACATCCATCCCTCATCCCCAAAATGCAGCAACTCCAATATCCTGCCTTTTCCAGAAAGCCAGGCCACCCCCATTACTTATTTTCCCATGTAATACTTCTGTGCATTTGTGACTACTGGAGCAATATCTCCAGTCTTGGTCCAGTGTCCTTTCCAGCTACTAAAAGTTCTTGGAAGACAAGCTGCATCTTGTCTTCTTTAATCTACCTATATGAGGTCCAGCATATAGTACAAAACACTATGTATAAGACACTTTTCAGGGATTATGGTGATACAAGGAAGGGGTAATTTGTACTTACTGTTTTTAAGGAGCTTATTCTAATAGAGATGAAAAAAGTCATGACTACCACCATAGGGCAGTAGCTGATAATGTGGTACATAATATACCACAATGTGGTACATAATGTCTTACATGATTCAGTCTCTGATTCCTTGTTCAACTTTTTCTGCTGCTCTACCTTTCCTCTTCATTCCGCATATACTTGCTGGCTGCTGTCTATGAGCCAGGCATCATGCAAGGCACTTGGAGATACAACAATGAACAAGGCAGACACCACAGTGCAGTGGAGGGGTCAGACACTTAACAAAAACACACTAATGATGTTGAATTGCAGCCCCAGTAAGTGCCATGAAGGAAATGCAATGTGCCAGGGAAAGGGAACTTGATCTAATCTGGAGGTCAGACAAGGATTTTTCTGAGGAAGTGACACTTAAAGGATGAGTGGAATTGGGCCATGTGAAAAAGACACCTCCATCCCACACACTACTAGTCTCATGACCTGCCAAGTTCTTACCTCTCTTCTGCTCTTGCACATTGGACTGTTTCCCCAGTGCCGCCCTCAATGACTAGGATGTGTACATTGTGACAGGAGCACAGGTAAATACTATGGGATCAAAAGAAGGATCACTGTGCACTGGGCCCCTGAGAAGCTGTTTGGAGGAGGTAGAAATTAATCCTGGCTTTGAAGGATGCCTAAAATTCAAGTAAGCACTCCAAGAGGTATAATTAAAATAAGAGAAGCAAGAGAGTCATGGCCAGGTGTGAGGACTCATAGAAGTCTTTACCTCATATCAGGAAGCACTGGGAAGGCTGTATTGACAGGTGGAGCCTAGCTTTTGTATGGTCTTGAGTATAGGCCAAAGGAGTTTTGTACTTAATTTGAATGTGATAGAGAATTCTTGAGGGCTTTTGAGTGTAGAAATAACTGATTCATGATCATGAGTTTTGGGATCAGGTAAGTTTGTGCTCAAATCTTGGACTTATGAAATATGTGACTTTGAATAAGTTAACCTCACAGCCTTTTTTTTTTTTTTTTTTTTTGAGACAGAGTCTTTCTCTGTTGCCTGGGCTAGGGTGTCATGGCATCAACCTAGCTCACAGCAACCTCAAACTCTTGGGCTCAAGCTATCCCCTGGCCTCAGCCTCCTGAGTAGCTGGGACTACAGGCGTGTGCCACCACGCCTGGCTAATTTTTTCTATTTTTTAGTTGTGCAGCTAATTTCTTTCTATTTTTGGTAGAGATGGGGTCTTGCTCTTGATGAGGCTGGTCTCAAACTCCTGACCTCAAGCAATCCTCCCACCTCGGCCTCCCAGAGTGCTAGGATTACAGGCGTGAGCCACCGTGCCCAGCCAACCTCTGAGCCTTAATTTCTTTATCTATAGAATGAAATATATTGCTGATCTCCTTATAGTGTTGTTGTGGAGATTATATGAAATAATATATTTAAAGTACTTAACATAGCATCTGGGATATGCCCAACATGAATGACAGCTGTTAATTTCGCTAATGATGGAAGTGGTAAAGATTATGCAGATCAGGACAATGAAGCTTCCAAGAATAAAGACGTGGATTATTCATAGTGCCTAGAAACAACCAACCTGCTGGCATGCCAGGCCCAGTAACCAGTTCAAAAAGTTCAAACAAGAGCTCGGTGCCAGAGTCTACTGAGTTCCGGGACCATCTCAGCCTGGGGGTTTGATGATTCTTTAAGAAACCTGTGTGACTTGGAGGAAGGGTGTCAGCCATGGCAGGAACGGGAAATAGTGTCATGTTGAAGAACTGCCCTTTCTACTTACTTCTGGATGGCAATCTGCCAGTACGATTCCTGTGTGACAGGGGTCCAGACAATCTGACCAGAATAAAGTTGGGTGTCCACACCTCCCAGGATGAGCTCTCCACCGTACTGATGGGTTGGTTGGCTGGGGAAAAATGTATACAAGTGTGAGTTCCCACAACAAAAACAGGTCAGGCAGTTCTGTCTCTCCTCTATCCTTTCCTCACTCCCTCAGACACAGAGGTGCTGCAGAATGAGGAGATGCTGACCTCTGAGCTGCTCTCAGGTTCCCCCTGCTGAGGCACAGGGAGAGGAGGCTTCTCAGAATAACACATAAAGTATTAGCCCATAATTGGAGAAGATGGAATTGGAAACCAGGTACCTGAAAACAAACTATGAAGGCATTCCAGAGAAACTCTCCCCAGGGAGGAATTAAGAATGAGAAGAAACACCTCTAGGAGCACCTGGAATGGGGTCTGACAAGAACCCTCAAGTGTGCTATGAGGGGCATGTTTCTATTGTGGTCAAGTTGGTGCTGCACATGCTGGAAGGATTTAGCCCTTTCGTGTTCACTGTCCTGGTCCTCCCAGTCATAGAAGAAAGACATTTTGCCGTCTGGTACCTTGAGGATCATGTGTTTAGAAAAGAAGGAACAGGAAGTAAGGTTTGACACAAAATTTCAAGGCCAGTTGAAATAAGAAAAGCACTAGATTTGGGATCAAGATATTTGAGTTTGAGTCTTGGCTTCATAACTACCAGTGAGTGACCTTGATCAATACCGACAACCTGTTTGAGCCTCCATTTTCTGCCTGGTAAAATGGGGCTAATAACAGGATTTTTGAGATGTCATTTGAAGTAATTGCTATGAGAATGCTTCATAAAGCCAGACATGGTATAATTATTATTTCATTATTGTTCTCTTTGCTAGTAAAAGTTCATGTGGCTTGTTCTATAGCTCTACAGTTGTGCAAATATGGCAATCTCCAGACTTCCTAAATAAATGTTGAGGGATTGTTGCTCACTTTTAAGAAAAGAGTTATCATATGGCTTATGGCTAATATAATTAAAAACTCTTAAAGTATATTTAAAATTAAATTCCTCCCAAAATTTAGTTTCAGAAATATTCATTGTATCAGGAAACTATAACCTGGGCCCTGTCTGACCTTGGTTTGTCTAGAGACCCCCTGGAGCCTCATTTCCTGAGCCTTTCCCAGGACAAGGGTTCTTACCGAGAGAAGTAGAAGCTGAAGATGGGCTGAGTGAGCTGGCCCTGCTGCAGCATCCCCTGCATGACTGTTGGGGCATTCCCCACCGCTATGGCTGGGTAGGCCATTCCCAGGATCCCATCAAAGTGTGAATAGTAGAAGGGGCTGCTGGGCTCATTCTTACTCAGGCCGAACTCCTGGTTATTGACAATGATGTTCTGAACCTGGGGAGAGCAGACAGTAGAGCTTGACAATTAAGGTGGACAAATCATGGCTCAGGTGCCCAGGATCCGGAATCCAGAACCTCTCCTGGGGAGAGGAAATTGGCTTTTTTCATGCAGAGCTCAACCATGGGGGTGGGAGTGGAAGGTGAAAGGGCAACAGTGCTACCAACCACGTGAGTCTTGGGGAAAAAAGTGTGGGTGTTGGGGAAGTGCAGGCAGTTGTTTTCTGGAGTTATGATTTCCACTTCCAGGGACGGTGAAAGGAGCAACTGGTTTTATACTGAACAATCTGCATGCAAGAATGATTAGAGGAATTGTGGGTGTTTAACCTAAAAATGTAAGAAAATGAAAAGACCTGTTTTCAAATATGCAAAGTGCAACTGTGTGGAAGAGAAAAGAAGCAGATTTATTCTGTGTTCTTCCAGAGGTCAGAGTTAGGACCACAGAGCAAAGTTACAAGAAGACACAGCAACTTTAGCACAACATAAAGAGTTTTCTATAGTCAGGACTGCTGTGAAAGTGACTCCTGTCTTGGGAGGAAGCTTAAATTAGATAGCATTTTTTGTGTGTGTGATGTCTCTTTAGTCATAATATTAGATAGCCTTTGATGTCTCTTCTGATGCTCGGCTTTTGGGTTGGTTATATCTACTCAGTAAGCATTAATTTCTCTAATAGCTTAAGACTCTAGAAAATGAGAGCCAAATCACAGACCTTCAGAGGTTAAGTGAACACTACTCACAGTCACGGTGTCATATCCCAGGACCACGCTCAGGCTGCCACTCCCATAGTACAGTGTATAGGTTTGCCCATTGATTTTGAAGGTGGAGGACAGGCTGGGGTTGAACCTGTTGTGACTGGCTGTAGAAAGACAGAAGGGAATGTTAGTGTCAGTCACTGCTTTCCAAAACGCATAGAGGCAACTAATCCTCAATGGCTCAGGATCATCAGACAAAGGCATCACCCTCAGATCCTTTGCATTGCAGACAAACTGGGCTAGCCCCAGAAAAGTCTGTCCCCTTAGATAACAGACATAGCCCAAATTCCTTCCAACCCACCACTCCCTAAAGGGCAGATTGCCTCAGAGATGCCAGGAATTCTGGGCCACAGGAGAGAGCTGAGGAGAAGGAGTAATGTAGAAAGGAATGAAAGCCTTAGTCTATTTCTGCTGTCTCTCTCCAGAACAGTCGGCGCTTCCGAAATGTGGTGAAGTGACAGGCTGAGAGCAGGACTTCTAGATGTTCCCGATATAAGGAGGGTAAGATATAGATCTGCATAAAGAACTCTGGACTTGGAATTATAAGGCTGGACTTGAATCCTGACTCTTCCCCTCCATCTGCTCCCATCCATGGTGTGGAGGGTGGTGGTGGTGTACTCACAGCAGGCCTGGCTCTGGCAGTAGGTGGAGGGCACCCACAGGATGGAGGAGCCCGTGTCAAAGAGGACGAGGAAATTTTGAGGTGGTGTCCCAATGCTGATCTCCCCAAAGTAGAAAGACTGCAAAGAAAGGTTTGTCACCCTCATTAAACAACCAAGCCTTGTCCTAGGGATAAGCAAGAAGTTGACCCACATTTTGCCCAAATCATTTCTTTGGGGGAATAAGTGGCTTCTCCCACAAGTTCTCCTTCCCATCTGGAGCCAGCTCCTCTCAAGATTCTGCTTTTTTATCTCTAATTGAAAGCCTTTGTGCAGCTGAGACTTAGTTTGGCAAGACAATATCCTCTTCCAAATGAGTTTCTACTTTAACAATAAGTTAATACCTTCATGGGTTTACCATGCTATGCCAGAATACCCAGAGTTGGAGAAATACTAATTTTTTTCTCCTTTCTCAATGTCCATCCACCCTCCCACATCTCACAAACACGCATACACACACTCCTCTCCCCTTCTCTTCCATTGTTAGATACTTCTACCACCATTTTCCTCCCTCCTGGTCACATGCTAGCAGGAAGTACAAGGAAGTCTGGGATAAGAGGTAGCATGGAGGACCAGAAAAGCATTTCACTGGGAGATAGCTTAAATTCTAAGTCAATTCGGGCCAGTCATGTCACTTACTCACCTCTAGTTCTTTCATATGTAAAATACAGGAGTTGAAATAGGAGATCCCTAAGGTGACTTCTAGCTCTGATGCTCAACATGACATCTCACTAAGGACAGTCCATAGGACACCAGAATGTTGAGATGCCCTGATGAGACATTGTAGGCTTGAGCACTTTCACACTTTTGCTCTGGGGACCAGTGTGTCTTTCCAAAGAGAGGGAGAGATGTAGTGTCTGGTGCCACTGGAGCTTTTGCCTGCCAACTTCATATGCATTTTCCTCTTTCCCCTGCAGCTATTACCAGGACTTCCTTTGGATCTCTCAGTTGACTTGAACATTCCCACTATGAATCTGTTAACCATATAAATGGGGCTTTAGAGAAACGGGCCAGTAATGAGAGGAAAAGAGGAAGAAAAGGGAATTACTATACTATTAGATGGTACCAACTTATAATTTGTTCTAATTCTTTCCATAGGAAGGTGAGGCTTAGGTTTAGTAACCAGTTCAACATTACAGCTAATGAGAGGTACAAATGAGTATCTAAGAATGGTGGTTATATAAGGGTTATGGACACCCCTTGCCCCTTTACTCACATCCAGATAGTTGGTGATGGGCTCATAAGCAACAGCAACATTATTGAAATGATACTTGGCAGCTGGGTCAGCCTTTGGGTGGTTCCTTAGGAACTGCTCCAGTACACCCTGCTCCTCCATCGCCTGGCGGATAGACTTGCCTTTCCTCAGAATGATTCTGCAGAGAATAGGGTAAACAAAAGGACTGGGATTCACCTTGGCCCCATTAAAGCAATCCCTTCAATGATCTGAACTGCAATATTCAAATCTCTTCAGTACTCAAATAGAGCCTCTTAAAGGGAATCCTCTCAGATTTTAGCAAGCTCTAACCACTGAATTCACTGCAACATTCCCAGCATGGAAACGCCCTATACCATATTTTCAAGATTTTGTGCTTATAGATTGTTTTCAGAGGATAAATGTCTGTTTCTTCCAAGTCCTTCCTATAAGCTTGAGGCAGGAATTGTGTATCCTTCCTCCTTCGCCAAAAAAACACTCCATCCACCGTTACACGCACACACACACATCCCCATCCATTTCAAGCCTTGGCCCCCAGTGGGTGTTCAGTTCATAGTACCAAAAGACAACTTGACTGGCTCTCCAGGAGGCCTGCAGAGGAAGGTCATTACTCTTCCCTAGCTTGTCATGCTTTCTGGAGGCTAGAATTCACAATGAAGCCAAATCCCAAAACATACCTTTCCACACCTTCTGAGAGATATAGACAAGCTAAAACCAAGACCAAAATCTTCATGGTGCTGATTTTCTACTGCCCACCAACACACAGGACACAGTGGCAGAGTCAAGGGTTAGGGCACACAGAGGGAGGTTGAGTCTCTCTCTTATACCCTGATCTCCCTGCACTTTTGGTCTCTTGATATGTGAGCTTTCCTACCTTTGTACTAGCTTGTTTGCCTACAAATCAATGGATTCTGTTTTTCCCTCTGGCAAGCATCAAGGATATTTCTATTCACTCTGTAGTCAACTTAAAAAGCAAGTAATGGCTTTATTGATGGAATCTAAAGATTATGATCTGGTAACAAATGTAAAATGCCCTGAGAACAAAGGATCCAGGTCCCTGTGTCTACTGAGAAATGGGTGCTGCCAACTTCTGCCGGAACAATGGAATAATTTGCTCTTTGGCATCTAAGGACATGTACTTTTCTGAGATTTACAGTCTACTCTCTGATGGGAATAAGACCACTGGGGCTTAGGGACCCCATTTCTGAGGCTGTGGAAGGAAAGGAGGTGAAGGAATGCTGTCTGAGCAGGAGCCAGAGATAAGGGCAGAAGTTAACTGCCTAGTTGGGGGACATTCCAGCGATCTGGGAGTACAGCAAAGCAGACTCCCACCTTAGAGCCTGAGGGGCCTCATGCCTAAAAAACCACAGAGCGGCTTGACATGAAAGCCACCCACAGCTGTAGAGGAAGATTGCAAAATGTCAGCCCGGGAGAAGGGACATCAGGCTCCAATTCTTAAAAAACATCCAGCTGAGTTCCTTCCCTCCTCTTTTTCAGTAGAATGCCTCAGTTAATGGGGAGCTAACCTCCCAATAAGAAGTACTAATCTCTTTGTTCCTCCATCGAATGGGCCACAGCTGCTGAGTTCAGAGATACTAACTATACTTACCTTAAGGTGTAGTTGTGCTTAGTAACGAGCTATGTGTCCCTGCTTCTGTAGATAAAAGAGTAATTAGCTAAGGCATCTTGTGACAGTCAGGGGAGCCTCGAAACTTCTACACATTGTAACCCATGATCTTTTCACGTGAAATCATTGTGATCTATGGCATGAAAAAGAGAATAAAAACGGGTGCTAGACTTCAGTCAGTACCACCTGGCTCACAGGAATGCTGGTGGTCCCCTGAATTCCCCACACCCTTTCACCTTACTTTTTGTGTCCATGTCTTTGCCTCTCCCACCTTCAATGCACACTGCCCAGGGACCTGGTTACATTGGGGGCATTGTGAACCCCCAATAACTCGCTACTTCTTCTCCTTCTCCTCTCTCTTCCTTTTATCAGTCTATCTATAGCCTTCCATATATGATTCTCATAGCCCACAACACTTTTTGCTGTTTCAGTTCTTTTTAGTGCACAAATTAGTCAACTTTAATTGAATGTCTGCTCTACGTTCACTTCTTAATAAGCTCTGGGAGTGCAAAGATAACTAAAATTTGCACCCTTGTGATGCAAATGTCTGCATTCCTGCTGGAATGACAGACACATAATCAAACTATGAGGCAATGTGTTCACTCTAGGCATTCAAATGTTTGTTGAATGAATGAGAGGGATAATAATAGTACTCATAAAGCAAAAAAAGGGAGGGGATGATAGCTCCTGGTGGGATTAAAAAGGCTTCACAGAGGAGGTAACATTTAAGTGAGGATCTTGCAGGAGGCTAGATGAGGAAGTAGAGAAGGTTTTTAAAAAAGCCATTGGAAGCAGAAGAAAAGCTTGAGCAGTAGCACAAAGGAATGAAGTTGTGTGATGAGTTCAGAGAACATTGTGGCCAACATAGCCAGAAGAGCAATTCTCAGCAGAGACTACTCACCGGCCCAAGGTGCATCACAGGACCTGCCTGGGTGTGCCCAATTCCCATCATGCTAATTTTCACTCTGGAAATTACTTTCACTCAAGAAACCATTTGAAATGAAAAAGGTTATAATGCTATAATAGGAATACCCTTGAGTCTACAATCCTATATGGAAGCAGTACATATTCAGTTTCTTCAGAATTTTAACTATTATTCTATCAAATTATTTATGACATGCCTCATGACTGACTACAAAGCACCAGAGCACCATGGATAGAACTACTGGACTAGTATACTAGTAGTACTATAACTACTGGACTACCTTACTAGTAGTACTATAACTACCGGACTACTATACTAGCAGTACATGGCTAGTACTATAGATAGTACTAGGTATCTGCATGGGCATGGCTTACATGATTAGAATCTGGTAAGGTGAACCCTGTATGTCATGCTAAGCAATATTGACTTAATTCTGTAAGCAGTAAGAAGCCATTAATGTTTTTTTCAATCTAGCAAATGAGACACTTAATGACTTTCTATATACCATTTATACATAGTTTTTTTTTATACCGTAGCCTTTTAGAAGTTTTGAGTGAAAGAGGCCACTTATCAAAATGATTCTCTAAGTAGGTGGCATGGAACCTTGTCATGACTCTACCCTGAAGCTATGCACAAACCCAAAGAAGTTTCAACTTCATGTGTATGATTCAATTTTTCTTCATAGAATTAAGCTTTTAAAGGAAATTTAAGAGCTTCCAAGGAAATGCTTATAATGACCGTAACTCCCACATATGGAACACCAACTTTGTACCAGGCACGTATTTCATTTAATCACTGCAACATCCTGCTGAGGCTAATTGAACTTGCTGAAGATCACAAGTTAATAAAAGGTGGAACTAGGGGTCTCAGATATGGTCTGTCTGAACTCAGAACCTCTGTCTCACCACAAGCTCCTCGTTTAGGCCTGGTGTGCTCAAGCTCTCTTTGCTTCAATACGCATGAAGCTTTTAACTTTAATGATAATGAGAAAATATGTATATTTGATTTTTTATAGAAAGTTATTCTAATTGCTTTTCTCATACATTTTCCTTCCTGCCTACATATAAAAAGTAACCTTGTGTGTTGCTGCCACCTGGGGGCAACATTACTAACCTACAAAAATCGGTTTTTGAAAGGTAAAAGTAACCTTTCACGTAACTCTTCAAAATCCCATTCAGAGCATGACAACACTTGATCAGATCTCATTTATTTATTTTTGCTGCTGCTGTGATTGCTTTGGGGGTCTACTTCATAACTTCTTTGGCTAGTCCAATGTCTGTAAGAGTTTTCCCAACATTTTCTTCTAGAATTCTTAAGGTTTCACACCTTAGGTTTAAGTCTATTATCCATTGTGAGTTGATTTTTATGAGAGGTCAGAGGTGGGGATCCAGTTTCAATCTTCTGCATGTGGTTATCCAGTTTTCCCATTACCATTTATTGAATAGAGATTCTTTTCCCCAGTGTATATTTTTGTCTGCTTTGTCAAAGAAGAGATGACAATATGAGGATGGTTTTATATCTGGGTTCTCAGTCCCAACCTCTGTACAGCCAAGGAAGCTATCATTAGAATGAACAGATAGCCTACAGAATAGGAGAAAATATTTGCATGCTACACATCTGACAAAGGGCTGATAACTAGAATCTATATAGAACTTAAGAAACTTAACAAGAAAAAATCAAACAGCCCCATTAAAAAGTGAGCAAAAGACATGAACCAAAACTTTGTAAAAGAAGACAGAATAATGGCCAGCGAACATATAAAAAAAAGTGCCCAACATCTCTAATCATCAAGGAAATGTAAATCAAAACCACAATGAGATATCACCTAACTCCAGTAAGAACGGCTTTTATGAAAGTCCCAAAACAATAAATTCTGGCATGGATGCAGAGAGTTAGGATCACTCCTACACTGCTGGTGGGACTTCAAACTGGTACAACCAAATCCACAACTAAAGGACACAGGGAGCACTGTAGGGGGGGGAAGGGCATGCCTTTAACCCGCACTTGGGTGAGGCAAAGACATGAAGTGTAACCATAATGTTTGTACCCTCACAATACCCTGAAATAAAAAAAAAAAAACAGAAAACTGGTACAACCTCTGTGGATAGTAATATGGAGATACCTCAAAGAGCTAAAAGTAGAACTACCATTTGATCCAGCAATCCCATTCCTGAGCATCTACCCAAAGGAAAAAAAGACATTCTATAAAAAAGACATCTGCACTAGAATGTTTATAGCTGCACAATTCACAATTGCAAAGATGTGGAAACAACACAAATGCCCATCAATACATGAGTGGATTAATAAGAAGTGGTATATGTATACCATGAAGTTTCACTCAGCCACAAAAGGCAATGGTGATCTAGCACCTCTCGTATTATCCTGGATAGAGGTGGAGCCCATTCTACTAAGTATCACAAGAATGGAAAAACAAGCACCACATGTACTCACCATTAAATTGGTATTAACTGATCAACACTTATGTGCACATATAGTAGTAACAGTCATTGGGTGTCGGGCAGGTGGGAGCGGGGAGAAGGGGATGGGTGTATTCACAGCTAATGGGTGCAGTGAGCACCGTCTGGGGGATGGACACACTTGAAGCTCTGACTCTGGTGGGGCAAAGGCAATATATGTAACCCAAACATTTGCACCCCTGTAATATGCTGAAATAAAAAAAACCTTTAACAATAGCTTCTATTTCATTTCCAACCTATTGGACCCTTCAGCACTTCTCCCATTGACCAAGACAGTAACTGTTAGGGTAATCAGGTTGCAAACATAGAAACCAACTCTAGCTAACTAAATCAACACAAAAATGGAAAAACTGTAACACAACTCAGAATCAATAGAAATGCTATAAAAGCAGTCTTAAAACATAGACAGGATCCAAGAAAGACTAGTTGTAAAAGACACTGCCAAACATCCTGCCATGGAAGTCTAGTTAGGAAATTCCACTACTGCTAGTGGTGCTGCTGCCACTGGGCTCCTATCACCCATTACCAGCTACTCACTCTTTGAATCTTTGCAGCATTTCCTCTAGATTTAAGTACCAGATGAATATGTCTAAATGGCCAAGCCTAGTTCAAGCCTAAGGGCCTAGGAATGAAGAAAGAAAACTAGCCCCCTTAAACCTCCAAAACCCCCCCCCCAAAACCACAGCTACATAATCTATTTTAAAAACACATCCAACATTTTACTTCCCCATTTGAGATCCTTACCAGAGATCAGAGCATCCATGATGCAGCTGCTGCTAGCCTCATCTTGTTTTACTCCGCCCCTCCCTCATCTAACACTAGATGCAGTGACCTCCTTTTTTAAAATGCTGTAATCTCCTTCTACAGCAGGACTTCCATACTATCGCTTCTTTCTGAAGTTGTTACCCAGCCCCAACTATCAGCTAGCCCATATTCAACATTTAGGACTCAACCTAAATGTCATTTGTCAGCAAAGTAGCAGAATATGAGGTTCTCTGCTTATATTTCCCCACAGCAACAATCATGTGGGAGCCTAAGACCTAGAAGAGCTGTTTTTTGTTGTTTTTTTTTTTCTCACTGCCTCTTTGATCAGGTCTTTATTCAAAATAAGCTGTCCAAAATGATTTGACCTTTATGGAATAAACAAATTTAAGAGTTTATGCAGTAGGCTTCTTTTCTTCTGTGGTAGGTTTCTTTTCTGCTGGTTTCTTTTCAGCTGCTGGTTTCTTGGTAGAGGCAGCCTTTTTTCCCACCAAAGGCTTTTTCTGCTTCTTAACACCAACAGGCTTTTTTCCTTTGTTCACTACTACAGGCTTCTTGCCTGCAACCCCTTCTCACTGATTTGGCCCATACTGCTGCAGCTGCCTCATCCACCCGAAGTTTGTGATTCCTGGCCTGGCGAAGAACGGCATTCCGGCACGTGGTCTTTGCATATCTGTTTAGCTTCAACATGATTCTCAGGTTTTTCTGTGGATTCCTCTTCAGGACTCTGCAATGAATCTTCTTGCATGGTGCTTGAAGAGCTCTTTGGATCTCTGGGCTTTTCAAGATTCTGCTAAGGTCTGTGTTGATCATCTTGTGCATGGGAAGGTTGTAGTTACTCCTAAGGAAAGCAGCTTTACGCCCAGTGCCATATAATTCATCTAACTTCCGGAAAGCACTTTCAGTCCAAATGCAGAAACATCCCGCATGTCCACCAGGAGCAAGTTTCAAAATGTTCAGCTTGCTTACATTACGCAGAGTAATTCCAGGGATGTTGCTGAAAGCCTTGATGATACCACTGTCCTCATTGTAGATGATGCAGGGTCCCCTACGCTGGATACGATGACGGTTTCTCATTTTGTGCTTGCCAGCCCTCATTCGCTGAGAGGAATAGACCTTTTTGATATCATTCCAGGCCTTAAGTTTCTTAAGAAGTAAAACAGCCTCCTTGGTCTTCTTGTAGCCTTCAACTTTATCTTCAACCACCAAGGAAGTTCAGGAACTTCCTCAATACAATGACCTTTAGACATGACCAGTGCTGGTAAGGCTGAAGCAGGCAGGGCAGAGCAGATGGCATATCGCTTTTAGGTTGTGTTCACTCTACGGTGCCAGAGATGCCAGGTCTTGGTTGGTGCAAACATGTGGCCCCCACGACACATATTTCCAAAAGCACCCTGGCCAGAATGGTGAGTCCCACCACCTTGAACTCGGGGAATTTTAGCCACAGTTCTGCCAGTACCCCAAGACTCAGCACTGGTCTGATGACCTGCTAATTCACTGACAGCATAGAGCTGTCTGTTGTTTTTGCGCAAGTTGGTGTGAACGAAGTTCACAATATCTGGTCAAATGGGAGCCTTGAAGACAGCAGGCAAAGTGACATTTTTGCCAGATGACTCCCACTTTTTGGAGTATACCGATATCAGTGGACGAGCACAAGCCATGGCAGGGAGAGGAGAAGGCCACACTCCCCTCAGAAGAGCTGTTTTGAGAGGGAAGACACATGACCAGGTAGCTGAATCACCAACCACAGTCCCAGCATCAAATCTGAAAATGGCCCCATCTTCTTGCGGACTCAGCAAAAGACCTGTTTAGCCTGGGTCCTGCTACCAAAACCAACCACCAAGGGGCCTGAGAGGAGTCACACACACTAATGCCTTAGGTGACAGGCCTGCTGACCTCAGTCCCAGCTGTGGACCCTGAAATGGCCCTGAAACTCAGCTGCAATCCCTCTAAGCTGTGGTCTGAGATCAATCTTGCCCGCCTACAGACCCAGAGGGAGACATACCTGTTGATGGCTCCTCAGGTAGGCCAGCCAATCTTGGTCCCAGAGCAGATCCTAAAATGGCACTGTAACTTGGCTCCAGCCCCTCTCAGCTCTGGTCTGAGATCAGTCCTGTCTGCCCAGGGACCTAGAGGGAGATATACCCTTCCATGCCACTCAGGCAGGCCAACCAACCTTGGCCCCACAGCAAATCCTAAAACAGCCTGATACCTTGGCTCCATCTCTTCTTAGTCACAGTTTGAGCACAATCCTGCCCACGCAGGGACCCAGAGGGAGACACACCCATTAGTGCACCTGCAGATAGGCCCACTAAACTTGTTGCCACTATGGATTTTGAAATGGCCCTGTAAATTCAGTCTAGCCCCTCTCAGATGCAGTCTGAGGGCAGTCCTGCCTTCCCCACCAGGAGACACACCTGTCCTTGATCCCAAAGGCAGGCCTGCAGACCTCAGTCTCAGCTTTAGACCCTGAAGCAGCCCTGTGACTCAGTTCTAGCCCCTCTCAGCCATAGTCCAGGGCCAGTACTACTTGCCCAGGTCCTCACAAAGTGACCCAGTGGGAGCCCTTCCAGGAACCTGGAGGAAACCACACTCATCTACACACCTGATAACATGCCCTCCATCTGTGGACACTAAAGCAGACCCTCATCCCAGCATCAGCCCTACTGACCAAGGTCCTGGAGATAGCCTAGTCTAATCAAGAGACCAGACAAGATCTACACCTGCCAGAGACCCTATTAACAGGCCCACAAACTGTGGACCCTACTATGGATTCAACAGCAGCTTTGGGACCCTGCTCCAACCCTACTCAACTGTGATCCCAGGGGAAATTCTCTCAGGTCAGGGACCCAACAACAAAAGGACTTTACTTGCCAAAACCGGTCTTTCAAGACTGGAAGCAGTGTTTGCTCCTTTAAATGCACAAACACCAACATAAGGCTACACAGATAATGAAGAATCAAACAAATATGTCACCATCAAAGAAAACTAATAAAGCTCTAGTAACTGACTCAAAAGAAATGGAGATGAACAAATTGTCTGAATAAAAATTCAAAATAATAATCTTTAAGAAGCTCAATGAGATGTAATAAAACACAGACAATAAATAAAATTAGAAAAACAATGCATGAATAAAATGAGAGGTTTAATAAAGCACTAGACATTTTTTATTTCTTTTTTTTTAAAGCTCTTCTGTAGCTGGTGAATACAATGACAGAACTAAAAATTTCAATAGAGAGCCTTAACAGCAGACTCAATCATGT